>NC_083409.1:23354618-23654618 GCF_020745735.1 Hemiscyllium ocellatum
CATGCACACTCTGAGGCCCTCACTGATCATCAGTGGCAGCCAGACAGGACGTTCATTCAATCTAGCTCTCTGTTCAGACTTGGTGTACCGCATCTCTAAAAAGAAAAAGGTAGTCATGGGCTAATCAAAACTGACAAAAATGACAGAACCTGGAATATTCTGCCTGAGATCCAGACAGACAACAAACAAACCGGGCCTCACTCTGCAGGTTTGGTTCCAGGGAGCTGGAGCTTCTCAAAGCCACAAGGACACTGGAGAGACGAGGGTCAGAAGGAATGGAATGGCTGGGGGTGGGGGGGGGAGAAGAGATTTGGGAGGGGTAGGGTGGAATTGCATCTGTGAACATTTCCAACATTTCAAAGTTAGCAGAATGTACTGGGAAACCTCATCCAGTCTAGTCTGGACCTGTGACAATGATAACTCCTCTCCTTTGGTGTCTCCAGCCTCAATCTGCCAGAATTCAGCAGAGCCAAGTCTATAGTGAGAGGGTGACACACACGGTGTGGGAGATCACCCAGTGAATGAGCTGGGTGAAATTATGCAGGTTCAGTCAGTCAGTCAGTCGTGAACGACAGTTCAGGGCCACTGTGGACTTGGAACCGAGCGCTGCTAAGTGTTGGCATCCTGTGGTCCATTCTGGTGCCCAACCTCAGCTGAATGTGCCCCCAGGGAAATCCTAGCAGCCAAAGACTGAATTTGTGGATATTACGCCTGTTTTGATATTGGCATATCAGCAGTGCCCTCCCCTCTCCAAACCCAAATAATCATCAACTCCTTCCTATTGGGTAAAACAACTTCACAGAAGTTATTGACAAGATCAAGGGAGTGAAACAGCTGATGGGACACAGATTAAACATTCAAAAGAAAGTCACTGCATCCAACACCACGAGGAATACCCTCACACCCTGGTATTCGACACCGCAAGAGATACCCTTCAAACAATGTACCCAACACAGTGAGTGAAGGAGGGATAGGTATATATTCCCTATGTATTCTACCAGCCCAGATGCTAACATCCCCAGTGTTGTAGCAACACGACGGAGATCAACGTACTTTGTATTCGGAAGGAAAGAGTTACACACCCTGCTGCAAAAGCAATCTAAAAACATTTGATTTGTGACTGATACTATTAACAAAGCATTGATCAACAGTAGTTTAACAGGGAGCGTTTTGCTCAGGAAACCTTTCAGTTTAAAACATCCCAGAGAAAATGCGAGAACTCTCTGGCCGGCAGTTCCAAAGTGAACTGACCTTGCCCCACCTTTCTGGGATCAACAAAAGATGTGCACTTTCACCTTGCGAGGTTGTATTTACACTGTGCTTTCTTCATTCATTCATACTAACCCCCAGTGAGAAAGAACAAAAAAACTACACTTCCTAGAATTTGGAAATAAACGGGGAGATGCCCATATCTTGAGTATGTTTGGAGAAAGAGGTTTCTGATGGATTAATGTCATCTTCTCTCCCTTCCATCAACAAACAGCCCAGTTTGTACAGTCTAGCTCTTCATCCATTCCTTGAAATAGGGGAATGTGCAAAGCTGATAAAGATCTTCTCTCTCCCTCCCCTCTGGCAGCTTTCCTGCTTAAACAGTGACACTGCAGACCTTTCAGGAATAAGAGTCCCTGGATGCTGCCTACCCTGGGTGACTTCTTATCACGTTCTCAATGATCGAGAACAGCAGCCTGAACATTGCATTGCAGCTAAGGAGCAGCAATTGAAGGTTATGAGATATGGGAGCTGGTGCAGCAGGGAAGGGTGGAACAGGAGTCAACCCTCAGTGAGAAAATGGCCTAAAAGCAAAAGAATGGGACTGCACCACTGGCTTGGATTAGGAAGGTCTCCCTGATACAGGTCAATTTCCAGACATTTAGGAATCATCCTATGTCCCCAGCATGTATGAGGACAACAACACAGACTTGTTGATTTAATCTCTGAGGTGGCACAAATGCTACACACCATACAAAGGGGCATTAAACCTGTGGGCAAAGTACTGACCAGGGCCAGTAGCACGTGTTTGGGATGAGGAAGGGTGAAGGTCGGGCATGAACTCAGAAGTTTGAACTCAAGCCAACTAGGGGTGTCTTGAGAAACATGAAATCCACCATTCTCAACAGAGTCTGGAAACCCCTTGCTGTGTGATGCCCCCTCCAGTTGACAGGATTCATCAGGTCCCATCCTGTTTAATGCAGTATTGGGAATGGAAGTTGTGATGGGTTCACTGGGCAATGCTGTGATGAACACTGCCCAGCTCGCGAGGTCCGAGCTGTCACATTTAGTCTTGGGCCAGTTCTATCCAGTTACTGAGACCAGCCGAATCAAGCTGCCAAACAATAGGGTCAGGTCTGAAATAAAACCACTTTGGTTCCTGAAGTGTACTCAAACAAAAATCAGCCTCTGTCCACTTTTAAAAGCAGTGTCAACAAGAACTTTTCTGCATTAAAAAACACACACAAAAACTGCACAAAGCTCAAATGGCAAGCAGAAGTCAGTCACCAATAGCCCTCCCAGCCAACAGCCTGACTTGGCCAGTCAAGTGCACACCATCAGGGGAGTCACAGAGTGTGGGGACTTTGCAGGGGAGGGGGGACGTAGAACTGAGACCCTACTAGGGAGCAGGATACATGGAGAGCCAGGACCCGGATGGCCATTTTAAAGTTCATCTATGTCCACACAACACCAGATGAAAATGCAACAAACTCGAGGCTTGGGAGTGACTGGATTCTCAATATCACTCATCAGAGCCATAGAGAAACTAATGATTAAAAACCAAACTTGTTCAAAGCTCATTGCATATTGAGGAGAAGCAACACTGTCCATTGGTGCTCCAAACAGGCCATGTGAATGACAACTTCTCTCTCAAGTTCTATCTCATTTGATCATTTTCCACTGGTGATACATGGATTCCTGTGACTTTTGCTGCTGTGTACTAGTGTTTCAGAGTGCAGGTAGGAGACAGCCAAACTCTCAATCCTATGTCTAGCACCTCCAGGCCCTCCCAGAGCGAAGGCTCTGGGTCTTAGTCCCTCCCATTGGGGGACCCCAGTGTCCCAGCTCCTTCCCACACTGAGTCTACCAATGCTCCTGATTTCCCCGCTCCCCTGCATGGGAATTGCTTGACACACTGTTCAATGCTTTGAAGATAGCGGTGTAAGGGTATACCTTAAAGAGAGCATCTTAAATAGCCAGTCTGTCCTCTGCATGGCACACTTCCAACGGGTGCAAACACATGCAGTCACAGTTGAGGAAATGGATTCTCCACCCTCACTGCCCCACATTTAAGACCCTGTGGCCAAACTCCTCCACACTGGGGACCTCATGACCAAATCACCATCTCTCCAGTCTGAGTGAGGCATCAGCTTCCATGAGACTCTCTGGAGCCAGGTGAAGCAAAAGGATGCAATGTCTTCAACAGAGAATGTGTTCAAAAAGCAATAAAACCTTTTCCAGTAAGGCTGCTCTTGGGTTAGTTAATTTCCACCCTGTGGAAAGCAAAATGACAATATTTAAGAGTGTTACTTTTCTGGTTGAGAGGATTCCTGACTTTTCCTCCTCGTGGCTGTAAAACCTTCAGGCGAAGGTCCTGAGTAAGGGAGAGATGCCAGAGCGCTCTCCCTCCAGGGAAGTAACAACCTTTCAGTAAGTATGTTAGTGGAAGGATTTTCTCCTCACTGCGGTGGAACTAAAAAGGTTCCATCTGTGACGTTGTCCTTCGTCACATCATCTCAGAATCCCATGGGAATGTGACTTCATCAACTTGCGCTGTTGCAGGCACAGTTCTGAAGTAGGGGTATACAATAGGGTGAGATTACTTCACTAAGATTAACCAGGTAATCATAAAGATATGTCCCATGCCTTGCGAGCCAAGGCATGCATGCTAATAAAACAAAGTTAATTCACACATAACAACAACAACAACAACAAAAAAATAAATTTGATGCTACTTTGACGCATTGCATCTAGATGAGTGGCATGTCAAGTTTGTCGGGTTGCAGTGCTGCGTTTGTTTTACTTCCGAGGAGACGTTTGGGCAGCTTGCCCAGACCAGCTTACTCGTTTAAATCCCATTCTGCTTGTTGTCGCAGCGGTCCCCCGCTCCCTCAGTGTCAGCGGCCAGGTTGAGAGAGTTGCTCTTGCTGGTTAGAGTGTTGATAGAGCTTTCTGTCATAAAGCTGGCGGCCCCGACCTTTGATCCCTCACTACACGAAGAGAAGAACAGATAAGGGCTTCAGCCTGGTGCACAGACATGACTGGCCTTTGCTTTTAATGATTCTGTGGACACAGAAAATTCACTCTCTTCAGCCCTGTATTTCTTAGCCTCTAACTACTAGAATCATGGAATCCCTACAGTGTGGAAGCTGGCCATTTGGCCCAGCGAATCTGCACCGATTCTCTGAAAAACATCCCACCCAGACCCACCCCCACCCTACCCCTGTTACCCTGCATTTACCATGGCAAGCCTACCTAAGCCTGCACATCACCAAACAATATGGGACAATTCAGCATAGTCAATCCACCTGACCTGTACATCTTTGGATTCGGGGAGGAAAACCGAGCACCCGGAGGAAACCCACGCAGAACCACGAGGGGGAAGTGCAAGCTCTATACACACACACACACACACACACACACACACACACACACAGTCGTCGGAGGTTGAAATCGAACCCAGCTCCCTGCTGCTGCAAAGCAGCTGTGCTAACTACTGAGCTGCCACTGGATATGACTCTCTGGCTGAATGAGGACTACAACAGGACAGTGTTAAACGTACACTCATTGACACAAACACCCAACCTAAAGTAGATTTTCATTGGAAATAACATGACAAGGCAACCCTCAAGACTAGAGCTATCTAAAGTGCCTCACAAAAATACAATAGGCAACACAAAACACTCGGCAGTGTCAAGATGTGCCTCTAGAGCACCACGCGCACTCTGACTGGGAGGGAATTAAGTTGATCAGAGTACAATTGAAAACATCTGTGATCGAGACGGTCGACCCTTTAAAGCTGCAACAGGACATCCAGGAGAATAAGGGACTCCAATTGTGGAATTTAGGGAGTGCCATCCCAAACTCCAATGCCCCCGGATTACTGTAGAATGCAACTGTGGCAAAAACAGTGCCCATCTTGACAGGAGTTAGAATACGACCTATCCTTTACACCACAGCCAAAGTTGTGTTGATCATCAAATTTGGAATACAGTCAGTTCTTTCACTGCCGTGTTCACAACTGAACCTTCCGACCTTGTGCAGTCAGAATATTCTAACCCTCTTCAATCCAGTCTCTCTCAGGATTTTAAAACAAGAGAACTGTTCACCTCCGGTGCTACTTTGTCAAAATGGTCAGTCTGTGAGACTGCAGGCTATTAGATTCACCAGATGCCATGATCTGCATTGGAAGATTAGCTCAATGCATACTGCATTTACAAGTGTGACAGCAGCTAGCTTGGCCAAACAGAACTTGGAACCGGGCCTGCATACCTGAGTTACTACAGTCAGTGACACTCACTTGCAGACATTGGATGTCGTGTCTCCCTGTATCTCTACCGAAAGCCTACACTTTGTCAATGGCACAACCTCTTGGCTCATGGAAACACATGCCAAGAAACTCATCAGAATGGGACATGGTCCTTACTCAGAGAGGGTGTCAAAGCTCGCTAACTGTGGACGCGCTCTGATTGAACCACGGTGATAAAACACTAGGCTCAGAGTTGTTACCTGAGGGAAGGCTGCAGGTCCTCAGGGGCCTTATGCTGCTGCTCAGACTGCCCATTCTCAGTCTGATTGTTAGGTGCCAGTTTATACTGGATATCAAGCGAGGGACGACTTTCCTGCATATTAAATATAAAGAATTATGATCCATCAGCTAGGAATGCTGTCACAACATTATTACAGACAGTTAGAGCTGGAGGATGTTACGGGGAATTACATCAGGCAAAACAAGGAAATGGCAAAGACTTGCAAGCAAACATTTATTAGCCTTCACAGTGGAAAGCCCACGAGCATCTCAATAACAGTATAATATCAAGGGGAAGAGAGGAGCAATGTCAAACAATCCTTATCACTGGAGGACAAAGTGTTAGGCAAACGGTGACCTTTCTCCAGGTCCTCTGGACTTGTTGGCGTGCCTCAGACACTTGAAAGAAGGGGCCAGAGGGATAGTGGATGCATGGATGGTAATCGTCCAAAATTCCACAGAATCTGTCATGGCTCCAGCAGATTGGAAAAATGCGCATATAACACCACCGTTGGAAAATGGAGGGAGACGGGAAACTATGGGCCAGATAATCTAACATCTGCCATTGGGAAAATGCCATTACTAGGAGTAGGACATGAGGAAAATCAGAAGACAATCACAGTCAACAGGAATTAGTGAAAGACAAATCATGTTTGTCAAACTTAGAGCTCTTGGAGGATGTAATAAGTAGGGTCAATGAGGTGGAATGAGAAGATGTGCTGTATTTGGATTTCCAATAGGTGCCAAAGAAAAGGTTACTGCACTTTTTCATCATTTGTTTATTCTTCTACCTTTATATTCTATGTTTTGATTAATGTTTCTGTGTTTTAAGGGGACACCAGAGAGTGGCAACACTATATAATCCTTTTTGTTGCATTTTGTAAATAAACAAAAGTGATAATATATAAATAAATAAACGGAATCACAAAGCAACAGCTCATGGTGTCCAGGGTTCTGTGTTAACATGGATAGAGGATTGATTAACATTCTGAGGAGGCTTGACAGGAGGAATGCTGAAAGAATGTTTCCCCTCAACGGGAAGTCTACAACATGGGACTACAGTTTTAGAACACAAGTTGTGGAGATCATGGGGCAAGAGACACTTTGGGAGGATGAGAGGACAGTGAATTCAGAAGTGAGATGAATGTTGCAATCACGGAGGATGAACGTTCACAGTACAGAGGCTGAAAGGATGAGGGATGAAAGCAATGAAGAAATTTCAGTGAGTAATCTGGTGTGGTAACATGTGTGGGTGGTACAGGATGAGGAATTTCTGCAGGTGGTGAGACGGGTGGAGGAAGGTGTGTAAACCAAGAGATGAGAAAGTGCCGGAACAGCACGAGGTTGGGACAGACTGCGATTTTGGGGATGGTTGCCACCACAGTGGTTTGGACAAAGGGCAGCCAGCCAGAAAGGAAATACTAAAGGGGAAAATGTTTTGAATTGCATTTTAATTGTTCAGTTACATGCAGGTAATACACATTAAATGGGAATTCACCTGCACCCTTATAAATAGACAAACTGAAGGGCTTTTGCCCAAAACGTCAATTTTCCTGCTCCTCGGATGCTGCCTGACCTGCTGTGCTTTTCCAGCATCATTCTGATCTAAACTCTGATTTCCAGCATCTGCAGTCCTCACTTTTGCCAAATTAAAACGTTGTCCATGAGCGTGCTTGTTATGTGCACATTTGTAAATAACTGGCTATAAAACTATGTAGATAGGCTCCTGTCCATTTTTCACAATCTGCAACATAATTCAGTCCTCAACCAGCAATCTGTAAAAGCCATGCCAGTGTATGATGTTCCTGTAATGACATGGGCCTTGGTCACAAGAGATTTAGATTACTTAGATTTAGACTATTTAGTGTGAAAACAGCCCCTTCGGCCCAACAAATCCACACCAACCCTCCGAAGGGTAACCCACCCAGACCCATTCCTTTACATTTACCCCTTCACCTAACACTACGGGCAATTTAGCATGTGGACTGTGGGAGGAAACCAGAGCACCCGGAGGAAATCCACGCAGACACGGCGAGAATGTGCAAACTCCACACAGACTGAGGTGAGAATTGAACCCGGGTCTCTAGCGCTGTGAGGCAGCAGTGCTAACCACTGTGCTGCCCTAATGGACAGATGGACAATAACAACTGATCCAGGACTGGGTAAGGATGGGAAGTGGAAAGGTGGAAAACATGGGCACCCATTGGACATTGGGGGGGGGGGGGGGCAGGGAAGAGTTTGGTGAGAGTGCAGGTTGGGGTGGAGCTACCAGGATTCCTCAAGGGATGCCAAGAGGGAAGATATTGACTTTCTTAAAAGGTGCCAATCTGGTTCATTGGCAGAATAGGAAGTTTGGGATAGGGGTTTGTGATTACATCAAAGATGCTCAGAAATGAAACATGATGAGAAGGAGAGAGCAGTCTAGGCAAGGTAAAGAGAAAATTGGAAGAAATGGAAGAATGGGAGTAGAGAAACTAAGAAAAGGCAAACAAAAGACTAACCACCGTAGAAGATGAATGACCCTGGGAGAAGACATTTGTCTCCCTCAAATGAGAAATCCCCTACTTTTTTGATATGGCCTGGAGTTTTAGATTGCCCCACAACAGGGTACATGCATTTAGCATCTACCCTGTCAAGTCCCTTCAGAAACTATAAAGGGGAAATTAGAAGGGAGTTCCAGTTACAAATCATGAGGCTGGGATGGGATAACGTTGATATGAGCGAGACACACAACATGGAGCATCATGTTGTCTCGATTCCACCAAAGATCACAACATCAGAAAAATCTGAAAGTATTCCTTTACCCCATATCCCGACATGCCATTACTATCCAAATAATCAACCAAAGCCCTCTTGAATCCCTGAAGATGTGAACAATGAGTGAAATCTGAATTCTTTGAAGGACAGACTATCAAAGAGTGTATTCCTGGAAGTATTTCCTTGGTAATGTAGACTCTAATTGTGGGCATAGTCAATTCTGGAAAAAAGGGCGAGGTGGAGATAACCATTAGATCCACAAGGAATGGGGAATTCAACTCAGTTCAGTTCAGTCCAGCCCTGGGCGCAACACTAGAGGTAGATGTGATTATTCAGGGGGCAGAATATGTTCCTCGGGATGATAAGCTTCAGTTATGTAGGTAGATTGGAGAATGATCTCCTTGGCAGAGATTGTTGAGAGAAAAAGTGATCAAGTTGTTCAAAATCATGAGGACAGAGTGGACAGGGAGAAACAGTTCCCACCGGTGGGCGGATTAGAACCAGAAGGCACCGATTTAGAGAGCGGGGAAAAAAAGCCACAGAGAGGACATTTTCTTACATCCAGCGAGTGGTTAGAATATGAATGTGCTGCCTGTGAGTGTGGCAGAGGCCAATTCAATTGAGGCTTTCAGGGGGGAATTGGCACTTGATGAATTGCTCCTTCAAAAGGCTCATCAAAGACATGACAAATAGAGCAGCCTACTTGTCTGGCATAACCATTCTGTGATTCTCTGTGAGCCCATGAAAATGATCTGTCAGCCAGGAAACACACAGTCACAAGCTAAAGCTAAAAAGCAAGTAAGACCAGTCATAAACTGTCAACAAGTGGGAGACAGACTGAGAGACCAAGTTACCATCAAACCTAACCGAATATCAGATGCATGACTTTGGGCAACGGTTTTTTTTGGGGGGGGGGGGGGGGGGGTGAGGGGCTTGGAGCCAGGAGCTTACCCCTTTGGGAGGAAAGTCGGCAGCAACCTAAAAGATTCACATCAAGCATCCAAGGAGCAGGAGAATCAACGTTTCGGGCATGAGCCCTTCTTCAGGAATGAGGAAAGTGTGCCCAGCAGGCTAAGATAAAAGGTAGGGAGGAGGGTCGGTGGAAATGCGATAGGTGGAAGGAGGTTAAGGTGAGGGTGACAAGGTGAGGGTGATAGGCCGGAGTGGGGGTGGCGGTGGAGAGGTCAGGAAGATGATTGCAGGTTAGGAAGGTGGTGCTGAGTTTGAGGGTTGGGACTGAGACAAGGTGGGGGGAGGGGAAATGAGGAAACTGGAGAAATCTGAGTTCATCCCTTGTGGTTGGAGGGTTCCTAGGCGGAAGATGAGGCGCTCTTCCTCCAGCCGTCGTGTTGCTATGGTCTGGTGATGGAGGAGTCCAAGGACCTGCATGTCCTTGGTGGAGTGGGAGGGGGAGTTGAAGTGTTCAGCCACAGGGCAGTTGGGTTGGTTGATGTGGGTGTCCCAGAGGTGTTCCCTGAAACGTTCCGCAAGTAGGCGGCCTGTCTCCCCAATATAGAGGCGGCCACATCGGGTGCAGCGGATGCAGTAAACGATGTGTGTGGAAGTGCAGGTGAATTTGTGGCGGATATGGAAGGATCCCTTGGGGCCTTGGAGGGAAGTAAGGGGGGAGGTGTGGGCGCAAGTTTTGCATTCCTTGATAATGTAGACTCTAATTGTGGGCATAGTCAATTCTGGAAAAAAGGGTGAGGTGGAGATAACCATTAGATCCAGAAGGAATGGGGAATTCAACTCAGTCCAGTCCAGTCCAGTCCTGGGCGCAACTCCCCCTCCCACTCCACCAAGGACATGCAGGTCCTTGGACTCCTCCATCGCCAGACCATAGCAACACGACGGCTGGAGGAAGAGCGCCTCATCTTCTGCCTAGGAACCCTCCAACCACAAGGGATGAACTCAGATTTCTCCAGTTTCCTCATTTCCCATCCCCCCCCACCTTCGTAACTTGCAATCTTCTTCCTGACCTCTCCGCGCCCACCCCCTACTCTGGCCTATCACCCTCACCTTAACCTCCTTCCACCTATTGCATTCCCAACGCCCCTCCTCCCTATCTTTTATCTTAGCTTGCTTGGCACACTTTCCTTATTAGGTAAAAACAATGACTGCAGATGCTGGAAACCAGATTCTGGATCAGTGGTGCTGGAAGAGCACAGCAGTTCAGGCAGCATCCAACGAACACTCATGCCCGAAACGTCGAATCTCCTGCTCCTTGGATGCTGCCTGACCTGCTGTGCTTTTCCAGCAAAACATTTTCAGCTCTGATCTCCAGCATCTGCAGTTCTCACTTTCTCCTAGATTCACATCAAGCCTGTCCCACAGCCAGAATACAGGGTGTTGCTCCATAGGACTCTTGCTCTTCATTAGGAGAAGGCCCCACCCCCTAGGGCTGTACAGTCTGATTATCCAGCATCCCCAGCAACGCCAGAGGTCGGTAAGTAGTGCTACCAAGATAACTACCAGTCCCAAAGGTTGCATCCAGGTCAGTAGGGATAAGGTGGTAGAGTTGGCCATCTTAGGGAGCGTGTTGCTCAAAAGGAGGTAGTCGGGCTTTTAAAATCAGCACAGAAGGAAAGGAAAGGGGCAATTCTAAAACTTCATTCAGGAAACACAGGCATCACTGTCATTTATTGCCCATCCCTAGTTGCTTTTGAAGGTGGTGCACAGCTGCCTTGTTGAACTGCTGCAGTCCATATGGTGTAAGAATATCCACAATGCTGTTAGAAAGGGCATTTCCCAGTGAAGGAACGGTGCTATATTTCTAAGTCAGGATGGTGTGCAGCTTGGAGGGGAACTCGCAGGAGGTGGTGGTGGTGATGGCATCCCCAAACATTTGCTGCCCTTGTCCTTGTAGATATAGTGGTGATCATGCATTTGGAAGGTGTTGTCTGAAAAGCTTGGTGCATTTCTGCAAGGCAAAGTATAATATGTGGGAGGGTTTGTGTCCAGTGCACACAAGACCACCCTCTGACCCAAACAAGACCTGCTCCTTCCACATTTTTAAAATCTTGCAAACAAAAAAGAAATTGCCTACTGCTGCCTGTTCGCTCACTCATGCTAACAACAACATTGGAGGGGGTGGGGGAAGAGGTGCAAGGGTCATTTTGAGCTTCAAACAAGAGCTTGGGAGCCAAATTACAACAACGATCCACTGATGAAAACCAAGAGCAGGCATGCTTAAGGAATTGGCTATTAATCCAGTAACTTTTAAATGTGTAGTTTGTACTAGTAGTTGGGGGTCATATACATCCATTACTGGACCCAGGGGAATTTGAACCCCAAAGGACAAATAATGGCCAGGAGAAAGATGTACAGTAAAGAGCGTTGCCATCCCTGGATCAGCTTCTTCAATGGGACAGTCGAGGGGTTACGCACTGGTCTCACAGGAGAATTAATCCTGCTTTAGGCAGGAATGTGTTGCTCTATGGTAACAGAACTCTGTTAGTCTGAGGATTAGAATAAGCAGTGATTGGGTTGAAATGTTCTCACTCACCGTTTCCAGCTCATGCTTTCGCTTGCCAATCTCCCTCTCGACCTGATGCAGCTCCAAGCTCAGCTGCTCACTGGACATCAGGCTGGGCCATGAAGTGTGCTGTGGAGGTGGCTGGCTGGAGACCTCTCGCTGCAACAGCACTGGGCTATTAGCAGGCTGAAACACGCAAGGCCAAACAAGGACAGGTCAAAGAGAATCAGTGGGCACTTTCAAATCTCTCCAGTCCAAAACTAGTCTGACTGCACTCACTGCCTCACTAACTCACACCAAGTGCTGTTCACTGTTCTCGAGGGGATAGGTCCAGTCTTTTTAATCTTTCCACATAGGACTGAGAGGCAATGCTTTCACAGAGGTTGGTGCATGTGTGAAATAAACTGCCAGAGGAAGTGCTAAGTACAGGTACAGTTACAACATTTAAGAGACATTTGGACAGATACATGAATAGGAAAGGATTAGAGGGATATGGGCCAAATGCAATCAAAGGACTAGTTTAGTTTGGGGAACATGGTTACAGTCACAATGATGTACGGAATCAGACCCGCTGGTCCAACTTGTCCACGTCAACCAGATATCCCAACCCAAACTAGTCCCACCTGCCAGCACCAGGCCCATATCCTTCTAAACCCTTCCTATTCAAATACCCATCCAGATGCTTTTTAAAGTGTTGCAATTGTACCAGCCTCCACCACTTTCTCTGGCAGTTCATTCCACACACGGGCCGTCCTCTGCCTGAAAAAGTTGCCCCTTAGGTCTCTTTTATATCTTTCCTCTCGCACCCTAAACCTATTCCCTCTAGTTCTGGACTCCCCCAACCAGGGAAAGACTTTGTCTATTTATTCTATCCATGCCCCTCATGATTTTATAAACCTCTATAAGGTCACCCCCCTCAGCCTCTGACGCTCCAGGGAAACAGCCCCAGCCTATTCAACCTCTCCCTATAGCTCAAATCCTCCAATCCTGGCAAGTTCCTTAGAAATCTTTGCTGAATCCTTTCAAGTTTCACAACATGCTTCCAATAGGAAGGAGACCAGAATTGCATGCAGTATTCCAAAGGTGGTCTAACCAATGTCCTGTACAGCCGTAACACAACCTTCCAACTTCTCTACTCAATGGTCTGACCAACGAGTTCTTCCCTATCCTACCTACCTGCAACTCCACCTTCAAGCAGCTATGAACCTGCACTCCAAAAGTCTTTTTGTTCAGTAACACTCCTTACCTTTAAGTGCATAAGCCCTGCCCTGATTTGCCTTTCCAAAATGCAGCACCTCGCATTGATCTAAAATAAACTCCATCGGCCACTCTTTAAGCCCATTGCCCTAACTGATCAAGATCCTGTTGTAATCTGATGGCATTGTCTAGAGGGACTGAAGGGTCTGTTTCCTGTTTCCTATTACTCGATGGTTTTTGCCTTTTGTCATGCATATCCTCTGTTAACCTGTTCCACTGTCTTCCATGTTAACCCCACCCTGTGCTTCTGCATACTCTCCTCTGTCCGGGTGTTCATCAACAGGTGGTAGGCAGACAGGCAGAACACGGGGTTTAGTTACTTGCCTCCATTCCTCGGAGCTGGTTCTGCTGGCTGATCTGCTGGTTCACTTGCTGCAACTCCAGCCTCAGTTGCTCCCTATCTGTTGGAGGCATTTGAGCCACAGTGTGTTTTCCAGACACTTCTTGAATGTTCAGTCTCTCTCTGGAATGTAGTAATTCATTGGTCAATAAACATGCGTGCACTTAAAAAAAAACAATCCAATTTTGCCCCTTCTCTCCTGAAGGTGCTGACCCTCACTGGGGACAGGTCCACAAGCTTCACTTTTCTCTGCTGACGGTGATGGACGTGCTGGATTGTGAAGTTTGCCTTCTCTCTCTCTCTCTCTCTCTCTCTCTCTCTCTGAGTTCCACACACTGAATGAGACAGCGTCCAACAAATTGTTCCTTCTGCCTCAGAGGTGACTACCTACAGGTAGCTTCACCGCAAGTCTCACACAATTACATAACAGACCACACAAACAGGCACTCTAAACTGGCCTTTACACTCCATCCTTCATCTTACCGGATCAATTTAGCTCCATATTCCTTCACATGCTTATACTTATTTCAGTTCAGCCTCTCCTTACTGGGGGCAGTTTGATATTTGCCCCACTGTCTAACCATACTCAGTGAGAGTGCTACACACTGATACATACAGAGACCATTTGGGGAAGATGGAGTCAAAGGTGGTCAATGATAGGTGCGATAGGGTTAGGTAGATCTTACCTGTCAATGAAATGTCCCTGAGTAGGCATGGTTTGGTGTGACGAGTAAGAGACTGACGAGCTTGCCCAACTATTGTGGCTTCCATATGGATTGTAATCTACAGAAGATAAAAAAAAAGACATGGTTAGAGAAGCTTTCACCAGCAGGAGAAAGCAGGCTGTGTTCTTGACATGAAGCGTGAAATTTCAGGTACATGAGCAATTCTGTCCTGTGTGGACATTATCCACAGACTGCTTTCAGCTCAAAGGCCATACAGTTCCACAGTGCTGTATTACTTTTGCTGACCCTCGGAACATCCCCATTAGGTATAACTGTTCTAAAGAAGGGTCACTGTGCTAGAAACATTAACTCTCACCAGAAATCTGTTGAGCTTTTCTGCAATTTCTGCGTTTGTTTTTGTTTTAATTACCTCAAAGCAACAGATAGGTAAAATAAGTCTCAGAGGACCACAGGGGTACTCTCTCTCTCGAGAGTGAGAAGGAGAATCCTTTAAAGGTAATCTCAGTTGGCGTGGGGATTGAACCCATGCTCTCGATGTCACTCTGCATCATAAACTGGACATCCAACCAACTGAGCTAAGCAACCCCAAAAATGGCAGATCGTCAGGACCAGGTTAAAGTAAATACTGCTCGCATTCATACTCATTGTGACGGGAGAGTTACACCAATGGGTCAGGGAGAAATAAAAGACAGCATCTTCATCATATTATTCTCTAACAGATCTTGGTGGGTGACCAGGGTTCAGATACAGAACACTTCCACATGGCATTGATATCTAGCAAGAATTAATTTCTACTGAGATTCCATAACAATGAAGGTCAACATACAACTTGTCTTCTGATATGTTAACTTGTGGTCCTTACACACCCAGGTTTATCTAAACAATTAGAGGTTCCACAGCTTTTACAAAAAAAATTCTGCTTTTCTATTTTTTTGGGGCAGGTAAATAATCTCAAACTTTACAGCATTATAATCTGTCTGCCGCCATGTCGCCCATTCCTTTAACTTGTCTCTCTCTCTGTCCTCTACACCTTACTTTGATATCTTGCTGTCCAGCAATATGAGGTGAAGACAGCCACCTTGATCACTCATATAATCTATTCATAGCTGAGGCCTCAGCACTGAACCTTGCAGTATTCCAAGAGAGACAGACTGCCAATTTAAAAGTATTCCACTATATACCCACTGTGATTCCTGTTCAGTTAACTAATCCTCTATCCATGACAATGTGCCGCCAAGTCAATGAACTCTTATTTTGATGATTAATTATGTGATGAATATGAAGTATACTTTTTTTCGGAAATTAAGTAATGGGAATGTCAGGATGGGGTTCCGACGTCAGTGATGGGAATATCAGAATGGAATTTCGTCAGTGATGGGACGATCAGAATGTGATTACAATGTCTATGATGGGAATATCGGGACGGTATTAGAACTGACACTGATTGTAATATTTCAGAAGGAGGTATAACCAGCATTGTCCTGAATATTTAGAATGCAGTCACTCTTCGTTCGCATTGGGTTTAATGGCTATCAGTGAGTGCAGTGGCACAATGTTTGCCTGGAGTTGCCATTACCTGAAACACTGATGGGCTTCGTGGCAATGCCTTGAGAGGCCACAGCCTGCACCGGCCCTGTGGTCTGATAGCTGGTTTTAGAGGTGCGAGAAATAGCACCGAATTTGGAAACAGTTGGCAACTCTCCAAAGGGTATGATGGGATCCTCCTCCTTGCTCTCGGCTGTTCTCCTCTGAAGGTCCAGATTCATCAGCTGCTCCCTCAGGCCTTTACTGTCAACGTTCTGTGAAACGACAAGGAAGCTGTGAGTTACCTTAGTTCACACAAATACTGCTGTAAAACATTACCGGTCGGTCGGCCGGCCTTGTTGCAGCATTGCCTCAATCGCCTCAAGTGGTGAACCACTGTGGTCCTTCAGCTAAGTGCATGTAAAGCCCTTGCCATTCTGCTCCATCGCTCACTCAGGTGTTTCTGCGTAAATCCAGGTTGGGGGTAGTGGTGGGGATTATTCCCTACAGCAGGCAGAAGTGCCTGATTCCATCAGGGGGTGGTTGCACTTGGAGACTTTTGCACTGGCAGATATTTTGATTTTGGTAATGATTTACAAATCTTCCCCCAAAGGGGTTCAACTCAGTCACATCACACTGGGTTGCTTTAAAAGCTACAAAAGTCCATCCATTACCAGCACACCTGCCCTCCACACACTCAAAACCAACCCTGAAATCAAAACCTAAAATACTGAAAAAGAAACACAATTGAGCAGACGGCAAGAAAGACACCAAAATTACACACAGGCTCACGCAGCCCAACTGATCTATGCCAATGTTAATGCTGCACATGATCTGTGCTCATCATCAGCATACCCTTCTGCTATATGAACCTACCTACCATACATTCATTTAGGATGATACCACTGCAATTTCCAGCAGCAAGTTCCACAGTTTAACCACTTATGGAAAGAGGTTTCTCTTGAACTCCACCTACAAATGGACCCCACCAGAGAGATATTTGCCTCTGCAACGAGCTGGTCAGGTTCATGACCCCTGACAGTCCACCCTCCCCTGCCACCGCAGGAATT
Organism: Hemiscyllium ocellatum; assembly: GCF_020745735.1. NCBI lineage: Eukaryota > Metazoa > Chordata > Chondrichthyes > Orectolobiformes > Hemiscylliidae > Hemiscyllium > Hemiscyllium ocellatum. The sequence goes on from NC_083409.1 coordinate 23,371,465, forward strand.
GCAAAACCTGCGCCCACACCTCCTCCCTCACCTTCATCCAAGGCCCCAAAGGAGTCTTCCGCACGTCATTTGCTGCTTGGTTGCTCCCGATGCAGTCTCTTCTACACTGGGAAGACAGGACACTACTCGCAGAGTGCTTCAGAGAACATCTCTGGGACACCCACACCAATCAACCTCACAACTACATGGCTGAACATTTCAACTCCCCCTGCCATTCTGCGGAGGACGTGCAGGTCCTGGACCACCTCCACTGTCACTCCCTCAACACTCGACACCTGGAGGAAGAACACCTCATCTTCCACCTCAGAACACTTCAACCCCAGAGCATCAATGTGGACATTCACCAGTTTCCTCATTTCCCCTCCCCCAATCTTACCCCAGTTCCAACCTGCCAGCTCAGCACTGTCCTCATGACCTGTCACACCTGTCAACTTCCTTCCCAACCTCTTCTCCGACCTATCACCTTCATCCCCTCCTCCATCCATCTCCATGCACTCTTAGCTACCTTCCCCCTCAGCCCCAACCCCCCTCACATTTATTCCTCCACCCAAGGCTTCCAACCTCATTCCTGATGGGCTTTTGTTTGAAACGTTGATTTTCCCTGCTCCATGGGAGCTGCCTGACCTGCTGTGCTTCCCCAGCGCTACTCTAACCTTGATTCCTGATAAGATGCAGAGTGACTGTTATTATGGTGGCGTTATAATTATCACCATTTGCACAAGCAGAAACAGCAAAACTAATTGATTAAGGCTGAACATGAAAACACATGATTTTACCATGATCATCATTACTGGAACACTGGCCCCATCTCCACCATTACACACCATGGCAAACCCAGCTCAACCTTGGATGCACTGAAATACCGCTACAACTTTAGGAGGAAGGGGGCCCTTTTTTAACCCAAAGCACATCCTGTTCATGCGTTAAAACAGAAGAGGAAGGACTCCACTCATTATGACACATTTGTACCAAAATGCCCGATTATCACTGACATCCTGTACTCTTCAGTTCCAAGAAAAGCAATTGTACAATCACTGCTGCCTGTCAATGATTCACCATCTCTAAGGGCATTTGAAACAAACCAAGCACAGAGTCAACATACACACCCACCTGTTCCAACCACATGATCCTATTACTGTCCTTCCCAGTGTCCTTGGGTTTAATGCTTTGTAAACAGTTACGACTAGACAATGCGGTTAGTCAAGACTTTCACTGCTAGGTTTGTGACTGACGAGCACCTGACTGGTGGGATGAACAAGTCCTCGCTCATTGTCTGAGTGCGGTAAAGGACTTGTGTAAGACAACACTGGAACTGACCCAGCTTCTTCCAGGACACACATCTTTGATACTTGGCACTGCAACTCAATACGAAACCCTCAAATCAAAAGAACATTATGGTTAAGTGCTGTCAGCCACAAAACTTAACTTTTCTGAGGTTAAGGTGCATCACAAAGAAAACTTTGGTCTGTATCTGACCCTGTGCCATACCTATCCCCAGGAGTGTTTGATAGGAACAGTGCAGAGGTAGCTTTACCCTTTGTAAGCAGTACAATGAGTATCATTGGCTAATTCAAGGCCTTCTATTCCCATGAGTCCTGGTGGATTTGATTCCCTCCCTAGCTCAAGCATGTCAGGAGTGTGCTGCTGTCCTGAATGGGGTATGTGCATGGACCACGGATTTCAGAGGTACTTCTATGGGTATTTCACTGGGCCCACCTCCACTGAGGTGAATTAATGCCATTATTCACTATGTATCTTAGTAAACCAATGCAAGAGTATGCCTTACGTTCATCTCCATTCCACTGGAAGGCATAACGTCTTTAGGTTGTGCATTTTGGCTGCCTATGTAGGAACCAATAGTATCGCAAGACCAGGGTGAGTACTGAGCAGTATATTCATGATCCTTGTACTTCTTGACTGCTTTCAGGTCCTCTTCGGAATACTGAGCATAGAAATATATAAGCACACAGTTAACAGCTACACTGAAACCAACAGCTGAAAGACTAGCCACTATACAAAACAGGGCCCTTGTGATGCAGGTAGTGCCCCTGCCTCTGAGTCAGAAGCCCCATGAAAATGGCATTTCTGAACAGGTTAGTTAGAAATCATAGAATCCCTGCAGTGTGGAAACAGGTCATTCGGCCCAACAATTCCACAATGACCCTCCGAAAAGTAACCCACCCAGACCCATTCCCCTCCCTTATTATTTGGCATTTACCCCTGACTAATGCATCTAATCTACACATCCCTGAACACTATGGGCAATTTAGCATCGCCAACTCACCTAACCTGCACATCTTTGGATTGTGGAAGGAAACCTGGAAAATATTAGAGGAAACTGAACTTGCAGAGGTTATGATCGACCTGCATGTTTTACTGAGAGACAGCGAGATTCTGGGGTTGAGGGAGCCAAGAATTGGATTGGATTCATGATTCAAAGGAGTCAGTGATTGAACTGCAACACTAACTAGGGGAGAACCAATGTTTGGACTGGATCACAGGTGGGAGGAAAGTCAGTGGACTGAATGAGCCAGTCACTGGTAGACTTTAATGCAATTGCAGTATACAGGCTTTCTTTCCCCATGCAGTGGTCATGCATTCTTGATCAGAGAAAACTGAGAAAGTTCCAAGTACCTCTGGTGAAACATCGACAAAGGAAGATGGCATTGCTGCGGTCGGGGGGAAGGGAGGTGGGGAAATGGTCTTCCTCTCCTCCAGCTGGGCCATTAACTCTTTCCTGCGCCGGTGAAGATAGTCCAGGCTTGGCTGAGGTTGAGGCTGGTGCTGTGGCACCCTGACATGAGGATCCTAGAAGCAAACAGTACAACAACATTCTGTTACAAGCTAAGAGAAACTTTTACCCTGAGATTTGTCAGAACTGGAACTTGCTGTTACAAGTAGACATTGATACAACTAGCACAGATGTATTTAAGGAGTTTTTAGGATTTATAACAGCACTTTCCAAAACTATGCACCGAGGAGGATAGGGACAGCAGATACTTGGGAACATCACCATCTTCAAGCTCCCCTCCAAGTCTCTCACTGTTCCGACTTGGAAATATATCACCATTCCTTAAATGTGGCAGGATTAAAATCCTGACAGCATAATGATGTTCATATATCACATGGATTGCAGTGGTTCAAGATGGAAGCTCACCACTACTGTTTCTAAGGCAATTAGGGATGGGTAATACACAAATACTGCGAACAAATTAATGAAAATGCTAGATAAGTTATGCAAGGGAGAAGGGAATACAAAGTTTGTGCGAAGATTTGTAGCTCGGGAGCTCGTTATTGTGGTTCTGTTCGCCGAGCTGGGAATTTGTGTTGCAGACGTTTCGTCCCCTGTCTAGGTGACATCCTCAGTGCTTGGGAGCCTCCTGTGAAGCACTTCTGTGATCTTTCCTCTGGCATTTATCGTGCATCTATAAATGCCAGAGGAAAGATCACAGAAGTGCTTCACAGGAGGCTCCCAAGCACTGAGGATGTCACCTAGACAGGGGACGAAACGTCTGCAACACAAATTCCCAGCTCGGTGAACACAACCACAATAAGGAGGGAATACAAAAGTCAGACACATGTTCAGATGAAGTATGATGAGAACAGCTGCCTTTGGAACATGAACACTAGCATGAGCTTGCTGGGCCGTGTGGCCTGTTAGGTTGTGCAGTGAAGAAGCAACTCTGCTCAGTTAAGCTGGTCCTGCTCAGGCTTGTGATAAAGTCATAGAGATGTACAGCATGGAAACGGACCCTTCGGTCCAACCCGTCCATGTTGACCAGATATCCCAACCCAATCAAGTCTCAACTGTCAGCACCCGGCCCATATCCCTCCAAACCCTTCCTATTCATATACCCATCCAAATGCCTCTTAAATGTTGCAATTGTACCAGCCTCCACCACATCCTCTGGCAGCTCATTCCATACACATACCACCTTCTGCCTGAAAAATTGCCCCTTAGGTCTCTTTTATATCTTTCCTCTCTCACCCTAAACCTATGCCCTTTAGTTCTGGACTCCCCCACCCCAGGGAAAAGATTTTGTCTATTTATCCTATCCATGCCCCTCATAATTTAATACACCTCTATAAGGTCACCCCTCAGCCTCCAACCCTCCAGGGAAAACAGCCCCAGCCTATTCAACCTCCCCCTATAGCTCAAATCCTCCAACCATGGCAACGTCCTTGTAAGTCTTTTCTGAATCCTTTCATATTTCACAACATCCTTCTGATAGGAAGGAGACCAGAATTGCATGCAATATTCCAACAGTGGCCTAACCAATGTCCTGCATAGCCGCAACATGACCTCCCAACTCCTGTACTCAATACGCTGACCAATAAAGGAAAGCATACCAAACGTCTTCCTCACTATCCTATCTACCTGTGACTCCACTTTCAAGGAGCTTTGAACCTGCACTCCAAGGTCTCTTTGTTCAGCAACACTCCCTAGGACCTTACCATTAAGTGTATAAGTCCTGGCCTGATGTGCCTTTCCAAAATGCAGCATCTCGCATTTATCGAAATTAAACTCGATCTGCCACTCCTCAGCCCATTGGCCCATCTGATCAAGATCCTGTTGTAATCTGAGATCAGTAATTCTTCACTGTCCACTACACCTCCAATTTTGGCATCATCTGCAAACTTACTAACTATACCTCTTATGCTCACATCCAAATCATTTATATAAATAATGAAAAGCACAGATTCCTGTGGCACTCCACTGGTCACAGGTCTCTAGTCTGAAAAACAACCCTCCACCACTACCCTCTGTCTTCTACCTTTGAGCCAGTTCTGTATCCAAATGGCTAGTTTGCCCTGTATTCCATAATATCCAAACCTGCTAATCAGTCTCCAATGGGGAACCTTGTCGGACGCCTTACTGACGTCCATATAGATCATATCTACTTCTCTGCCCTCATCAATCTTTTTCATTACTTCTTTCAAAAAAACTCAATCAAGTTTGTGAGACATGACTTCCCATGCACAAAGCCATGTTGACTATCCCGAATCAGTCCTTGCCTTTCCAAATACATGTACATCCTGTCCCTCAGGATTCCCTCTAACAACTTGTCCACCACCACCATCAAGCTCACTGGTCTATAGTTCCCTGGCTTGTCCTTACCAACTTTCTTAAATTGTGGCACCATGTTAGCCAACCTCTAATCTTTGGGCGTCTCACCTGTGACTACATTTCAGCAAGAGGCCCAGCAATCACTTTCCCAGCTTCCCAGACCTCTAGGGTACACCTGATCAGGTCCTGGGGATTTATCCACCTTTATCAGTGTCAAGACATCCAGCACTTCCTCCTCTGTAATTTGGACATTTTTCACGATGTCACCATCTATTTCCCCACATTCTATATCTTCCATGTCCTTTTCCACAGTAAACACCGATACAAAATACTCATTTAGTATCTCCCCCATTTCCTGCGGTTCCACACAAAGGCTGCCTTCCGGATCTCTGAAGGGCCTTATTCTCTCCCTAGTTACTCTTTTGTCCTGAATGTATTTGTAAAAACCCTTTGGATTCTCCTTAACCCTAATTGCCAAAGCTATCTCATGTCCCCCTTTTGCCCTCCTGATAACCCTCTGAAGTATACTCCTTCTGCCTTTACACTATAAGAATTCACTCTCTCTCTCTCTCTCCTGTCTGTACCTGACATATGCTTCCTTCTTTTCCTTAACCAAACCCTCAACGTCTCTCATCACCCAGCATTCCCTCCAAGGATATTTGTAAGGTTTACATTCAAAACCTCTCTCGTTAGTGATGACGCAGCCATTACCACTCTGACTTCTCCACTTAGTTCCCATTCTGTTTTTAAGAATGAGTAACTTTTTAAATGGCAAAGACAATCAAATTGCTCTGCTCTTGCCCCTTGAACTCTTCCATTCTCACTACTGTAATTTTCAAATGGAAAGTGTCCTCATTAGTTTGTCCTCCATATCTTCATGCTCCAAGATTTCCTCTGCTTCAAATCAGTCCTTCCCTTCCCCATCTTTTGTACTTTTTACAGCTCATGAAATTCCAGGCTATCCCCAAATAGTCAGCAGGGACCAGTGGTAAAATGTGGTTCCTCGTGTGGTTCAAAGCTGGACAGCACCACCTGAGAAGTGTGGTGATGCTAGACTGGGGTAGAACAGAGCAGCACGACCAAAACAGAACTCAGACACAATTTTGAACAATAAAGGAAAAGCGGCACGTGCTTCAGCATTTTAACGGGTCAATCCTGTGTTCCACCACTGGATTAGCCCATGGCCTACATCGTTTCTCCCCTCTCTCTGTCAGGGTGGAGGTCGGTGGAATTGAGGGATTAGTTTCATATGGTAGACCAACTCTTCCCCATTGCCTGATGGAGATGCTGGGATTAAACGCCAGCCCTATGCTTATCCACACGTGTTGGGCTGCGTTTGATGACTGCGTGGAGTGGTGGCGAGGAATTGGGCTCTAGAGGATTCACCCTGACAGTCTCTGGCAGCGTAGCACAGACGGACAACAACAGACAGCATCGACGACATGATCGTACAAAACACAGAAACAACAGGCCCAAGTCAGACTCAACGCTTACCCTGTATGGTGGTCTGATCTGGTTGGGGTGAGGACTCACAGTGTAGTAGTTTTCAGGGGCATAGCGGTCCCTGGGCTCTGTGATATAGTTGGTGACAGCAGATGGCACATCGACTGGTATAGGGCTGCTTCGCATTTCCTCCCTCGTGTAGGACTGTGGAGGATGATACACTCGTCGCCCATCGTAATGTGCCGGGTACATTCCCGACACTGGCTGTGCCAGTGGGTACTGTTGAGGGCTGGAGTACTGAGAGCTTCCCATCCTCTCTGAAATGTAGGCTGGGTAATGGTCCTGGTACTGGAGGGTGGAAGGGGGCATTGGAGGTTCTGGCACGTTGCTTGTCCGTCGATATGGTGGCAGGTATGGAGTCACAGTTCCTGAAGAATGGTGAGGATAGTAAAGGTCTGGTAAAAACAAAAGGAGATTTCAGCGAAAAAAAACCTGGCAACAGTTAACAACAAAGCATGTCGATACTCTCAGTAGTGATGATACTGAAGAGTGGCTGGAGTCTACGCACTATGGTTTATGGTTTACGCACATAAATGGACACATCAGGATAGCACAAATTACATATTAGTAACTGCTGTTATTGTTTTAATACAAGAAACACAGAACTCCCACAACAGTGACATGGTCATGACTGGATAACCTCATGCAGTGGTTGATTGAGGGGCACATTTTGGCCAGGGCACCTCTTCAACATGGTGCCATCGGATCTCTTATATCCACCTGACAGGGTGGACAGGATTTCAGTTTAAATCTGAAATTTACCAGAGATGTTTGTATACATTCACAAATGCTTTGAAATGGAACATGGGTCTGCCTCAAACGGTTTCATGGAATCATCTCACACAGCTCAGGGGCAAGAGGAGAACACTGCAAAGGGCAGGGCAATGTTTTTGGACAGAGGTCGCCCTCGGAGACTTGGTGCCCATTGGGAGGTAAGTGCATCCATTCTCTTTAAACACAGGCGTTTTTGTGGCCAACGAGATATCAGAATGTTGCGTTGCCTCCCTGGTGCAAGGATCAAGGATATCCTGATAGGTTGCAGAATATTCTCAAAGGGAAAAAGGGACCAGCAGCAAGTTGTTGTACACATTGGATTAATGACAGAGGAAGGGAAAAGTATGAGATTCTGAGGAGAGAATTTAGGAAATTAGGCAGGAATTTAAAAAGTAGGTCCTCGAGGGCAGTTACATCTGGATTATTTCCTGTGTCATGAGCTAGTGAATAGAAATAGAAGGATAGAGCAGATGAATGTGTAGCTGAGGAGTTGGTGCAAGGGAGAAGGGTTCATATTTTTGGATTTATTCTGGGGTAGAATTGACCTGTATAACAAGGACAGATTATACTGGAAGTGGAAGGGGACAAATATACTGACGGGGAAATTTGCTACAACTTGCTCGGAAATTTGCTCGGGAGAACGTAAACTAGGTTTTCTGGGGGGGGGGGGGGGGGAAGACCCAGGGAAATAATAAGGAAAGAGATCAGTCTGAGTCTGGGAAAAGGGTTGGATGGAGAGGAATTTAAGTGCATACCTACCAGAGGAGGAGCAAAACTTGGCCTACTCTAGGGAAATAAGGCAGGACAGGTGACGGTGATGTCATTTGAGGCCACTGATCATAATTCTAGCTTCAAAATAGTAATGGAAAAGATAGACCAGCCCTAAAAAGTTAAAGTTCTAAATCGAAGGAAGGACAATTTTGACAGTATTAGGCAAGAACTTCAAAAAGTCAATTGGGGGTGTACATTCACAGGTAAAAGGGATAGCTGGAAAGTGGAAAGCCTTTAGAAATGAGATCACGAGATCCAGAGGCAATATGTTCCTATTAGGGTGAAGGGTAAGGCTGGTAAGTATAGGGAAGGCTGGAAGACTAGAGAAATTGAGGTTTTAGGGGACACAGGATAGCTTTGGCAAATAGGGTCAAGGAGAATCTGAAAGGTTTTTACAAATACATTAAGGAGAAAAGGGTAACTAGGGAGAGAACAGGACCCCTTAAGGATCAGCAAGGCCGACTGTGTGTGTAATTGCAGGAGATGGGGGAGATACTAAACATTTATTTTACATCAGTGTTTACTGTGGAGAAGAATATGGAAGCAAGAAAACTGGGGGAAATAAATAATGACATCTTGAAAAATTTCCATATTACACAGATGGTGGTGGTGAGAAGGTATGGACATCTTAAAACGCATAAAGATGGAGACCTGTGACCAGAGGCCATATGGATCAGTGCTAGGCCCACTGCTTTTCATCAATGTACAGGACACTGGTTAGGGCAGTTTTGGCATACTGCATTCAATTCTGGTCTCCCTGCTATTGGAAGGATGTTGTGAAACTGGAAAGAGTTTGGACAAAATTTACAAGGATATTGCCAGGGTTGAAGGCTTTGAACTATAGGGAGAGGCTGATTAGGCTGGGGCTATTGAGCATTCGGAAGCTGAGGGGTGACCTTATAGAAGTTTATAAAACCATGAGGGGCATAGATAGGGTGAATAGCCAATATTTTTTCCATGGGGTAGGGGAGTCCAAAACAAGACGGCACGGTTGAGGGTGAGATGGATAAGATTTAAAAAGGGACCCAAGGAGCAACTTTTTCACACAGAGGGTGGTGCATGTATGGAATGAGCTGCCAGAGGAAGTGGTGGAGGCTAATACAATTGCAACATTTAAAAGGCATCTGGATGGGTAGGTGAACAGGGACAGATATGGGCCAAATGCTGACAAATGGGGCTAGATTAGTTGAGGATACCTGTTCAGCATGGACGAGTTTGACCGAGGGGTCTGTTTCCATGCTGTTCAGTTCTGTGACTCAGAGCTGTTGTGGCTTTGTAAAGGAGCCAACTGCAACAACAGCACCACCTTGTGGTCGCAGCGTGGAACACAAGGGAGTGATACTGCTTCTCAAAAACCTCAGAACGGAAGACATCTTTTCCCATTAATCTGACAAGTAACAAGGATTAGTGCCTCTCCCCAATACCCACTCTCCAAATTGTGCACCAGTCACCCATGGCTACCGCCCTTCTGATGTAGGCGCCATTTTTATGCACCTGCAATGTGCTGGTTCTGCGAAAATCCAGTAATCTCAGTCACGTCCAGGATTGGTTGATCCACTCTCTTGAAAACCTGTGACTGACCTTTCCCTCCCTCACCATTCTCTGGATCTCGTGAATATTTTCACAAGGGGAGACTACTCACTTGGTGGATACTGCGCAGCCTCATACGAAGTTGCAGAGCTCCGCGGGTCCTGGTAGTATACGTCCGGTTGCTGAGCAGGTGGGTACATTTGCGAACCCCGCGGTACCATCTGAATTGGCTTGGAGACTGGCATGGGTGGCATCTCTGCACTGATCCGGGGTGGCACAGACAGGGTATTGATGGGCAAGGCACCAAGAGTATTCTTCTGGGACATTTCCATCCTGCTGAGGGAAAGGGAAGACAGAGGATGAGCTTGAGCTGACTGGGAGAGATTCACTTTTGACAGTAGAGGAAGAGCAAATCAGGGGTGCAGGGGGAGTCCAGTCCACATTCCACTCCCATTTCTCCTCCTCTGCTCCACATCCTGCAGCATTCTCACACAAAACTAGTGATCAACTTGTCAGTTAGAGCCGTCGCAGTCAGAACCTCGTACGCAACCGCCTTCTCAGGTCACAAAACTGCCTCGGGGTCATTTTAATGCTTTTGACAACAATCAGTCGATAAGGCAGTGAGTGGCTCACAGCTCACTGGGAGAAGGTGACAATGACTCACCTCAAGATTGAAACTAGTACCTCAATGGGTCTTGTGGACCCATTGGATACCGTGGATTGACTAACATTAGGAGTCAATGCATGAGCGTGATCTTGTCAGGGTATAGCAGGGATTGGAAAATGGCACAGCAGACAGCTTTAGTGTGTTTCTGTTTTGGAGATATAGGGACTGTTTGTGCAGGATCTATGCAGCTAGCATCATGTTGCAGAGAAACTGCTCCTCACCACTCCTGTGGTAACTAAACACGGACATTAAAACCTTAGGTGCAAATGTGTTGCTGGTCAAAGCACAGCAGGCCAGGCAGCATCTCAGGAATAGAGAATTCGACGTTTCGAGCATAAGCCTTTCATCAGGAAACCTTAGGTACAGTCTGGGACTTGAACAGTGTTGGAGGTTTGACTGACACTTATCCTGCTCTTGAAAGCATTTCTTTGCTTTTGGGATATGGGTGATTGCTAGCAGGGACACTCATTACAGCCCATCGTTAGCTACAAGATAAAGGAAGACCCCTGCAGTTCTAAAGCAGCTTTTGTCAATTTAGTGCCTAAGTACCTGTCCACCAATAAAGTGTGATCACCCTTGAAAAGTAGGCAGTGCATTGCCATTTTGCATGAAGCAATATGCTACAGCAAGACTATAAGCCTGGAAGAGGTAATAAAACTTTTCACTGTGCCTTGGTAAAGTAAAGTAATGAATTCAAATAATAATTCTTTAACTAGAATCAGGGGTCATTAAAAATGAAGGGTCACCCATTTACAACAGGGATGAGGAATCATACCCTCTCTCAGCCGGCTGAGTCTTTAGAATTCCCTTCCTCAAAAGGTAGTGACTGTAGAATCTTAAAATATTTAAAGGCAGAAGTGGGGAGATTCTGTAGAACCAAAGGGATGATAGATGATGAAGGATATGTAGGAATTGGGAGCTGAAGTCAAAATCAGGTCAGCCATGATCTTAGTGAACAGCAGAGCAAGTTTGAAAGGCTGAGTGGCCTCCAAATCCTTGTTTGTATCATGCGCTGATAATACTTCGGTTATGTCGACTGCTGGATAAATGCTGATGAGGACATCAGAGAGAACTATCCTGTTCTCATGCTAAACAATGCCAAGAGATTGACCCAAGACTGGGATGGCGAGTCCTCAGCTCAAGACATTACAGTCATTAGTGATAAAGCTCACTGCTTATAATATTATACTGGGGATTGAAAGCACAGTAGGTTTGCTATTGGCAATCTGGAAGTTTGGAGAAAGTGAGGACTGCAGATGCTGGAAGTTGGGGCTAATAATCCAAAGAAACTTGTTGAAATACCACTTATGACATTTTGGTTTGAGAAGAATGTGATTGTCATCAGACAAAGAAACAAAAAGAATGCAGGCAAGGAACCTGGCTTCCATAAGAAACTACAGCACTATGTCCCTGGTAACCTGACTCTCAACAATTCTCACTTGCCCTTGGTCAGCACTCCCCACCTCCAACAAGCCCAGCAGCTCCAGTCTGACATTGCGGACTGATTCAACCACTCATGCTTACATTCAGTCTTTTTTTTAAGATTAGATTCCTACAGTGTGGAAACAGACCTTTCGGCCCAACCAGTCCATACTAACCCTCCCCGAAGAATAGCCCACCCAGACCCATTTCCCTCTGACTAATGCACCTAACACAGGGCGGCACGGTGGCACAGTGGTTAGCACTGCTGCCTCACAGCGCCAGGGACCTGGGTTCAATTCCCGACTCGGGTGACTGACTGTGTGGAGTTTGCACGTTCTCCCCGTGTCTGCGTGGGTTTCCTCCGGGTGCTCCGGTTTCCTCCCACAGTCCAAAGATGTGCGGGTCAGGTGAATTGGCCATGCTAAATTGTCCGTAGTGTCAGGTAAGGGGTATATGTAGGGGTATGGGTGGGTTGTCGCTTCGGCGGGTCGGTGTGGACTTGTTGGGCTGAAGGGCCTGTTTCCACACTGTAAGTAATCTAATCTAAAAAAAAACACTACGGGACAATTTAGCATGGCCAATTCACCTGACCGGCACATCTTTGGACTGTGGGAGGAAACCAGAGCACCTGGAGGAAACCCACACAGACACGGGGAGAATGTCACCCAAGGATGGAATTGAACCTGGGACCCTGGTGCTGTGAGACAATTTTGATTACCTTGAAATCTGAAAGAAGGTTAATCAACATATGTGGGGGAGAAATAATTCCATCATTAGTTAACTGTGAACCATGTCTCTCTCCCTCATCTTGTCAGAACATCAAGGTTTTTAGTCCCTCAGTTCACCAGCTATTGATGCTGACACCTTCACAACGCCACCCCAACCCCATCCATCTTATCATCCCACACAGGCCTGGGTTACTAATTCATTAACTATGTCTGCTAGCTGACTCTCATTTACATTCTCAGCCCATCTGAATGTGCACAGACGCGGGTTCAGTGATTACTCCAAGCTCAGAGTTACCCCTCAAAATCCTCAGCACACAGCTCTTGTGTAATTTACTATTTTCTCTCATCCAGCAAATGCAACCTGCGGCTTGGTGGAGCACTCTCTCCAGTTTCTGAATCATGATGTTGTGAGCACAGCTCCCAAACTAGACGGAGACAGTCCAGCGAAAGCCTGGATGCCATTTCTGACCTCTCAGGTTGATATCAAACATGCCATGATACTAGTTCCTAACGAGTGGTGGCAAGAGGTCTCCCTGGTGACCTGAACAAATACCTCGACCTCAACCAAAACTGCCAAGATTACAGCATCTGGTTTTCCTGTGGCTGTTTGTGGGAACCTGTTGTGTAAAGAGCAGTTGCTGCAGTGGTGACAATTCATTAAACTGCAGATCGTATTTGGGAGGCTTGAGGTTGTGAAAGGTACTCTATAAATGCAATCTCCCTCTTTTGATGGTTTTCTCAGCTTGAAAACCTCCTGTAAAATTGCAATGTGAATGACTAATCCTCATATGAAATTCTTTAGTAAGAGGAAAACACTTGGACGTGGGGAGCGCTCAGAATCTGGAATACCCCGTCACACAGGCAGGTTAAATCATGAGCTTCAAAACCAGAATCAAATAATTATTTGAAAAGGTTCACAGAGCTACGAGATAAATAACTCTCACAGGGAACTAGCGTGGACAGAACAGACTGAACGGCTTCCTTCCATGCTGTAATAATTCAATGATTAAACCACAGAGGCAGATCAACTCCCTCCACCCAGGCTCTGGGACAGAGTGAATGGAACAGGTGGGGAACGGTACGGTGTTGCAGGCAAAGCCCAGGACAAAAAAAGGGTCCATCAGGGCTCATAAACCGACTTCCAGGTGGCGGGCTCGAAGCCCTTGCCAGGAGCACCACCAGGACCTGGGATCAGTGTCCCGGCCGGGATTGTAGGACAACCTCCAGAGGTGGCACAGAGAGTCCTGATGGCTATAACAGGTGATGGAGCCCGCGGCCATGTTAAGAGCATTTTACAGTGAAGATTTTTTAAAAGGGTTTCCTTACGAGTCAGGTGGCGACCCCGACACCGATCCCGGTGCACTCATGCTCATGTCACTCATCTTGCCAGACTTCATGGTGAGGTCGTAGGCACAGTCGGTGCCACGGGAGATCAGCTGTGCAATGCTGCTGCTCGCTGCCACCATGCCGTTCTGAATGGACACAGGCTTCGTGCCAGTTTCCAAGGAACCCTCGTCTGATAAAGTGTTGGACGTGACTGACAGCACCCCTCCGACCTTGCTGAGCTGGGTTAGGGACTGGCTGAGGGGCCGACCGGCTGCTAACCTCTTGTTCCGCATGCGAAACCTGGTGGGCAAAGACACAGACAGACCGGGGGGGCGGCAGGAGAGAGACGGAGAGAGAGAGAGAGAGAGACAGACAGAGAGAGATGGGGTGAGGAGACAGAGAGACAGACAGAGACACAGACAGACAGAGAGGGAGAGAGAGAGACAGACAGAGAGGGGGAGAGAGAGACAGACACATCAGAGAAGTTAAATGATGTAACTCAGTACAGTCAGCAACTAGCCTGACCCACTCAATCAGACCAATTCAAATCAGTGCCAGGGAGAGGGGCAGTGCCAGAGAGATGCAGTCAGAGAGCGAGATAGAGAGTGAGGGATGCAAGAGACAGCACATAAGGTGACAATAGGGAACATTTCTGGCCCTGAAAATTTATCATGCAGCATGAAGCATCAGGTTTAACGGGGATTCAGAAGATGAAAAGGAAGAAGATCCCCTGCTATTTCAGGGTAAGTCTCCATCATTCTCATATTTCATTATAAACTGTCTGTTTGCTGATGTTCTGCAGACTTGGGTTTCTCACATTTGGAGTTAAATTGGGGTTCTGACCAGAAATCAGTGCCTTGCAGTCGGTCCTAAATCCAAAACTCTCACCAGGTGCAGTGAGTGAAATCTAAGTGGGGCGAAAAAATGTACGGGTCATGGTAACAAAAGTTATATTTAAACACCATACTATTGCAAGCATCTGTCATCTGATTGACAGACAAGGATCAGTGCACTTCGGAACAGGAGCTGAGTGAGAGCAAACAGGGAGCAGTCTGGGAAAGCAAGAGGCTTTGAGGGGAAACTGAAAAGTGACCTCTAAGATGCCTGTGATCTGACTGGCTAAGGTGAAGGAACTCTTAGGAAACAGTGATCATAACATGATTGAATTTACTCTGCAATCTGAGAGGGAGAAGATAGAATTAAGGCAACTACAGAGGCATGAGGGAGGGAGGGAGGAGCTGGGTAGAACCGACTTGGAGATGAGAACAGAAAAAGATAGTGGAACAGCAATGGCAGGAGTTTCTGAGAGTAATTTGGGAGACACAGCAGAGATCCATCCCGATGAAAAAGCAACTCGGTATAGGGAGGATGAGGCAACCATGGCGGACTAGGGAAGTCAGTGTCAGCATAAAGGTAAAAGAGAAAGCATTTAAATGTGGCGAAGGGCAGTGGGAAACCAGAGCACTGGGGGGTGGGTTACAAAGACTAACAGAGGGCAACTAGAAAAGAAATAAGGAAGAAGATTAAATAGGAGGGTAAGCTAGCCAGTAATATAAAAATCTAAGAGCTTCTTTAGCTACGTACAGGGCAAAAGAGACTGGCAAGAGTGGACACTGGGCCGCTGGAAAATGATGCTGGAGAGATAATAGTGGGGAAACAAGAAAATGGTGAATTACTTCGCATCGGTTTTCATGGTGGAAGATACGAATAATATCCCAAAAATTCAAGAGAGTAAAGGGGCAAAGCTGAGTATGGTGGTGCGAGAAAAACTGAAAGGCCCGAAGGTGGTTAAATCACCTGGACCAGATGGACTACACCCCAACGTTCCAAGGAATTAGCTAAAGGGATAGCAGAGCCATTAGGTGGTGATCTTTCAGGAATCGGGATCCCGGAAGACTGGAAAATCGCTAGCATGTCATCCCTGTTTAAAAAAAAGGAGTTAAGGCAAAAGATGGAAAACTACAGGCTGATTAGCTTAACCTTGGTCATGGATAAGATCCTGATATCCTTTGCGAAGGATGAGATTTCTGAATACTTGGAAGTGCATGGTAAAATACGGCAAAGTCAGCATGGTTTCATCAAGGGTAGGTCATGTCAGACAAATCCGTTAGAATTCTTTGAGAAAGTAACAAGCAGGTTAGACCAAGGAGAGCCAATGGATGTTATTATCTACATAGACTTCAAGAATGCCACACAGGTGGCCACTGAGTAAGAGAAGGACCCATGGTGTTAGAGGCAAGGTGCTAGCATGGATAGAAGCTTGGCTGTCTGGCAGAAAGCAGAGGGTGGGGATAAAATGGTCTTTCTTGGGATGGCAGCCGGTGTGTTCCACAAGGTTCAGTATTACCACCACAAATTTTCACTTTATACACTAATGATCTAGATGAACTGGAGATTAGATTAGATTCTCTACAGTGCGGAAACAGGCCCTTCGGCCCAACAAGTCCTCACTGTCCCTCCGAAGAGAAACCCACCCAAACCCATTCCCCAACCCTATATTTACCCCGACTAACACATCTAACACTGTGGGCAATACAGCATGGCCAATTCACTTGACCTGCACATCTTTGGATTGTGGGAGGAAACCGGAGCACCCGGAGACAACTAACGCAGACACACGGAGAATGTGCAAACTCCACACAGATAGGTGGGAATCGAACCTATGACCCTGGTGCTGTGAGGCAGCAGTGCTAATCACTGAGCCACCGTGCCGCCCCATGCTAGTGTTGGACTGGGGTGGAAAAAGTTAAAAATCACACAATACCAGGTTATAGTCCAATAAGTTTAATTGGAAGCACTAGCTTTCGGAACACTGCTCCTTCATCAAGTGGTGTGGAGTACACAAGTGTAAGACAGAATTTATAGCAAAAGTTTACAGTGTAACTGAAATTATACATTGAACAATACCTTGATTGTTTGTTGATAGCTTCACTTATTTCATATGTAAGTCACCAAATGCTTTTTAAAGTTACATTCTCAAGTTAAATGTAACAATTGGTGTCAGCCAGATAATATATTGAAAGTGTGAACCGCGTGTTCCCTGTCTGTGCCATAATGTTTAGACTGATTCTAATCTAAAAAGTGAGTTAACAGAGTCTTGCATGGATTCATGTAGTTTTTCAGCCAAGTACAATGTAAATCTGCAAGTACAAATTCATCCGACAAACGTATGTGTGCATGTGGGTGTGGATGTGTTGAGAGAGTGCACATGTGCGCACACGTGTGTTGAGAGAGTGAGAGAGTGAGATAGTGTGTGTGTGTGTGCGCGTTTGTTGGGGGGGGGGGGGGGGAAGAGGGGGAGTGTGTCTGTGGAGAGAGGGGGAATGTGTGTGTGTGTGTGGGGAGAGGGGGAGCGAGAGTGTGTGTGTGTGTGTGTGTGTGTGTGTGTGTGTGTGTGTGTGTGTGTGTGTGTGTGTGTGTGGGTGGAGAGGGGGGGAAATGTGTGTGGAGGGTGGGTGTGAGAGAGAGAGTGCGTGTGTGTGCACGCGCGCGCATGTGTATCTAGATGAAGGATGATACAAAGATTGTAGAGAGACAGGTAGCACAGAAGATGTGGGGAGGGATCAGGGATGGGCAGCAAATACGGGAAAAGCCATGTGTGAAAAAAACAGACAAGCCTTTTTGATGATCTCACAAACGCTTTATAAATATACCTGGACACTGACTGAGAAATGAAATGGTACAATGGCTTGGCAAAGATCGGTGGGGAATGATATGGTGGGATGCAGTGGGAGAATGAAGTGGAAGAGCATGTCATGACAAGCACTGGATAACTGGGATTGACAGGGGAGGGGATGAAGTGGAAGTGGAGTGACATGATGAGCACTTACCGAGGAGTGAAATATGGGGAGTGATATGACAGACACCGGTGGGGGAATGAAATATGAGGGAGTAATGATTCCTTACATATCTATTCTGAAGGGATACACGATTAGTTCCTAATGGGGCAAACACTGACTGTTTCTGATGTTGTAACTTTGGATTATGTCTGGGAGCTGTGGGGAACAATCAGCATCAAATGCTCCTTGATGAAGTGCCGATGCTGCACCCTCAGTGAGCAGCCCACCCCCAGCATCGTGGTAGGGGTAAAGTAGGAACTGGGAGGCCACTTACTTTTCAAGTTCATCCTGGGAATGGGCGAAGGTGCAGCTGGCTCCTCGAGGACAGCCTCCCCGCTGTCTCAGGTCCCGGCACATGCTCGTTTTGTATTTGCTGCTCTGTGCTGACTGCGTTGTGAACAAAACAAAAAGAGAAAGCTTGACTTGGAGGTACAGAGCCTGTAGCACTAATATGTCTTTGTTCAGAGAACCAGGCATCGCAGAAAGCAGCCTTAGCATTCCCTTAGGTGAGTGAATCTCTCTCCTGCACACGCGCACACAAACACGACATTTCTGGGTTGTTAAAGGGTTAGAGAGATACCAAATCCCCCAAAGGGGGCCCTGACTGGATTAATGCTTCTGGATACTTGTATAAGAGGAGGGCCTAGGTGAAAGTGAGGACTGCAGATGCTGGAGATTAGAGTGTGGCACTGGGAAAGCACAGCAGGTCAGGCAGCATCTGAGCAGCAGGAAAATCGACGTTTCAGGCATGAGCCCTTTGTCAAGAATGAGGCTGGGTGCCTGGAGGTGGAGAGATAAATGGGAGGGGAGTGTGGGGCTGCGGGGGGAGGTGTGGAGGGGGAAGGTAGCTGAGAGTGCAATAGCTGGATGGAGGTGGGGGTAAAGGCAATAGGTCGGAGAGGAAGGCGGAGTGGATAGGTGGGAAGGAAGATGGACGGGTGGAACAGGTCATGAGGGTGGTGCTGAGTTGGAAGTGGGATAAGGTGGGGAGAGGGAAAATGAGGAAACTGGTGAAATCCACACTGATGGTTGGGGGCTCCCGAGGTGGAAGATAAGGCATTCTTCCTTCAGGCATCAGGTGGTAAAAGAGTGGCAATGGAGGCAGCCCAGGACCTGCATGTCCTTGGCAGAGTGGGAGGGAGAGTTGAAGTGCCCAGCCACAGGGCGGTGGGGATGTTTGGTGCAGGTGTCCCAGAGATGCTGTCTCATGCGCTCTGCGAGTAGGCATCCAGTTGCCCCAATGTAGAGGAGATTGCATTGGGATACAGTAGAGGGGGGGGGGGCCTGGCTTGGCTGTCACAAACATTCATGGTAAAACAGCAGACCAGAGACCACCATGTAAGGACTCTCATGTAAATAATGAGTGGAGTACTTGGAGGGGATGCCCAAGAACAGAATGCCAGCCATGGCTTGGTTACACCGCCATCGCCTCCGAGGTGGTTCACATCTCACAGACTCTCAAAACAGTACACGAGTAGACTATTCTGATTGAGTCTGCGATGGCTTTTTCAAAGAAAATCCAGAGATGCTCTTTTTACGTACCAGAGACTGGCTTTCCCCTCCAAGCATTAGCCAATTCCCTTTTGAAGTAATTCGTATCCGCAACGTATCAGGGAAATTCACTTCAATTCCGAACCATTTATTGTTTCAAGCCTTAAATCTACACCCTCTGATTTTTTTTAAAAAATGCATTCATTCACGGGATGAGGGCATTGCTACTTAGGCCAACAATTGGTGCTCACCCCAGAGAGTAGTTAAGACTCAAACACATTGCTGTGGGTCTAGAGTCACTTCTTTGTCAGACAGCACTTTCCTTTCCTACAAGGGAATAAGTGAACCAGAGGATTTTTCCAACAATCAACAATGGTTTCACGGTCATCATTAGACTCTTAATTCCAGATTTTCTTTTTATTGAACCAATAGGATTTGAACCCAGGCCCCCAGAACAGGACCTCGGTCTCCGGATTAACAGTCCAGCAATTATACCGTTAGGCCATTGCCTCTGCCTTGTCATCCAGTCTTCAGAGATTTTTAAAAGAAAATTTAATCCACCAAAAAGGTCAAGATTCCCATTAAATTCCTCTTGGCCTTCTCTGCTTAAAGGCAAATTTTCCCAGCTTCTTCATTTTATCACATAGCCGCTCAAACTATAGAAGCATTCTGGTACTGATGGTTTCATGGAATCCCTAACAGCATGGAAAAAGGCCCTTTGGCCCATCAAGTCCACACTGAACATCTGCAGAGTATCCTACACAAACCCATTCCCCAACCCTATGACTCTACGTTTACCCCTAATTTACACTATGGGCAATTTATCATGGCCAATTCAACTAAGCTGCATCTCTTTTGATTGTAGGAGGTAACAGGAGCACCCAGAGGAAACCCACACACACAGGGAGAATGTGCAAACTCCACAGAGTCACCCGAGACTGGAATCGAAGCTGGTTCCTGGTGCTGTGCAGCAGCAATGCTAACCACTGTGCCACCCTGGTTTAACCATGGCAGTAACAGAGTGGGATTTCTGCAAGCCATCAACTGAGCTAGCCTCAGCTCATTTTTTGAGGCAGGCATTGCCAGTGGTAGGAGTGTAATTTGAGATGCTCAACATGGGCTGATGCTCCCACGCAGTCCAGAGGGAGTGCTGTATTGTTGGATGAGATGTTAAACAGAGCTTCCCACCTGCCCTCAGTTCCATATGAGCAAATCACATGGTCATAGAATATAGAAAAGTAAAGCACAGAACAGGCCCTTGGCCCACGATGCTGTGTCGAGATTTAATCCTAATGTAAAATATAGTAACTTAACCTACGCATCCCTCAACTCTCTGCTATCCATGTGCATGTCCATCAGTCACTTAAATGTCCCTAATGACTCTGCTTCCCCACCACCGCTGGCAACGCATTCCACGCATTCAGAACTCTCTGTGTAAAGAACCTACCTCTGATGGTCTCCTTTATACCTTCGTCCTAATATCTTCAAACTATGACCCCTCATACGAGTCAATCCTGCCCTGGGGAAAGTCTCTGGCTATTGAATCTATCTATTCCTCTCATTATTTTGTACACCTCGATCAAGTCTCCTCTCTTCCTCCTCCTCTCCAGAGAGAAAAGTCTGAGCTTATTCAACCTTTCTTCATAAAGCAAGCCCTCCAGTCCAAGCAGCATCCTGGGAAACCTTCTTTGCACCCTCTCCAAAGCCCCTGTATCTTTTTGAAAGTAGGGCGACCAGAACTGGACACAGTATTCCAAGTGTGGTCACACCAGGGACTTGTAGAGCTGCAGCAAAATGTCATGGCTCTTAAACTCAGTCTCCCTGTTAATGAAAGCCAAAACTACTATATGTGTTCTTAACAACCCTATCCACTTGGGTGGCAACTTTGAAGGATGTACTTGCACACCCAGATCCCTCTGTTCATCCACACAGCCAAGAATCCTGTCTTTAATCCTATATTCAGCATTCAAATTCAACCTTCCAAAATGCATCACTTCGCATTTATCCAGGTTGAACTCCATCTGCCATTTCTCAGCCCAGCTCTGCATTCTGTCCATGTCGCACTGCAGCCTGCAGTAGCCCTCGATACTATCGATGACACCTCCAACCATGGTGTCATCTGCAACTTTACTAATCCACCCTCAACCTCCTCATCCAAGTCATTTATAAAAACTACAAACAGCAGAGGCCCAAGAACAAGAGCCCTGTGGGACCCCACTCAACACAGTCTTCCAGGCAGGATACTTTCCATCTACAACCACTCTGCCTTCTGTCAGCCAACCAATTCTGAATCTAGATAGCCAAATCTCCCTGTATCCCACACTTCCTGACTTTATGAATGAGCCAGCTTGGTCAATATTTATTCCTTCAATCAACACACCACAAACGATTTATAATTATGCTCGTAATATATGTGCGCAATTTGATTTTTTGCAATTTCCTACATTACAAAACTAAGTTCTAATGCTTTGGATCATCCCAATGACGTGAAAGGAATTCTATAAAAGGAACATTCTTTCTTCATATATAGGAACTAAAACCAATCACTCAATATTTGGATCAGATTGACTGCACAATTTCATAGGTGGAGCCACACTTGGGATTCTGTGAGCAGTTAGTCTTATACTTCTTGCTGGTGGTAAAACAAAAAGGTTCACTGGATTAACCAGAGATGAGAACTAAATGAGAGGGGTCTCCTTGAAACATGCGAGATTCCTGAAGGAGCTTGACATAGAAACGGTTTCGTCTGCTGGCGGGAATCCAGAACACAGGCTAACAGCCTAAGGTTAAGGGGGACAGGACTGATGAGAGTCGCTTCTTCACTTGGAGTCATAGAGATGTACAGCACAGAAACAGACCCTTCGGTCCAATCCGACCTTGCCGACCAGATATCCCAACTCAATCTACTTCCACCTGACAACACCCAGTCCATATCCCTCCAAACCGTTCCTATTTATATACCCATCCAGATGCTTTTTAAATGTTGCAATTGTACCAGCCTCCACCACTTCCTCTGGCAGCTTATTCCATACACCTACCACCTTCTGCGTGAAAAAGTTGCCCCATAGGTCTATCCCCTCTCAGCCTAAACCTATGCCCTCTAGTTCTGGACTCCCTGACCCCAGGGAAAAGACTTTGTCTATTTACCCTGTCCATGCCCCTCATAATTTTGTAAACCTCTTAAGGTCACCCTCCAGAGAAAACAGCCCCAGTCTGTTCAGCCTCTTCCTATAGCTCAAATCCTCCAAGCCTGGCAACATCTTTGTAAATCTTTTATGAATCCTTTCAGGTTTCATAACATCTTTCCGATAGGAAGGAGACCAGAATTGCATGCAATATTCCAACAGTGGCCTCAACTATGTCTGCAACATGACCTCCCAACTCCTGTTTTCAATACTCTGATCAATAAAGGAAAGCATACTAAACGCCTTTTTCACTACCCTGTCTACCTGTGACTCCACTTTCAAGGAGCTACAAACCTGCACGCCAATGTCTCTCTGTTCAGCAAACCTCCCTAGGACCTTACCATTAAGTGTATAAGTCCTGCTAAGATTTGCTTTCCTAAAATGCAGCACCTCGCATTTGTCTGAATTAAACTCCATCTGCCACTTCTCAGCCCATTGGCCCATCTGGTCAAGAGCCTGTTGCAATCTGAGGTAACCCTTTTTGCGGTCCACTACACCCTCAATTTTGGTGTCATCTGAAAATTTACTACTGTACCTCTTATGCTCGCATCCAAATCATTTATGTAAATGACAAAAAGTAGAGGATCCAGCACCGATCCTTGTGGCATTCCACTGGTCACAGGCCTCCAGTCTGAAAAACAACCCCCCACCACCACCCTGTCATCTACTTTTGAGGCAGTTCTGTATACAATTGGCCAATTCTCCTTGTATTCCGTGAGATCTAAACCTTGCTAATTAGTCTCCCAAGGGGAACCTTGTCAAATGCCTTACTGAAGTCCATATAAATCACATTACCGTTCTGCCTTTATCAATTCTCTTTATTACTTCTTCAAAAAAACTCAATCAAGTTTGTGAGACATGACTTCCCATGCACAAAGCCATGTTGACTATCCCTAATCAGTCCTTGCCTTTCTAAATACATGTACATCCTGTCCCTCAGGATTCCCTCCAACAACTTGCCCACCACCGAGGTCAGGCTCACTGGTCTATACTTCCCTGGTTTGTTTTTACTGCCCTTCTTAAACAGTGGCACCACATTAGTCAACCTCTGGTCTTCTGGCACCTCACCTGTGATTATCGATGATACAAATATCTAAGCAAGGGGCCCAGCAATCACTTCTCTAGCATTCCACAGAATTCTAGGGTACACCTGATCAGGTCCTGGGGATTAATCCATCTTTAACCGTTTTAAGACATCCAGCACTTCCTCCTCTGTAATATGGACATTTTGCAAGATATCACCATCTATTTCCCTACAGTCTATATCTTCCATATCCCTTTCCACAGTAAATACTGATGCAAAATACTCATTTAGTACCTCCCCCACTTTCTGCAACTCCACACAAAGGCCGCCTTTCTGATCTTTGAGGGGCCCTATTCTCTCCCTAGTTACTCTTTGTCCTTAATGTATTTGTAAACACCCTTTGGATTCTCCTTAATTCTATTTGCCAAAGCTATCTCATGTCCCCTTTTTGCCCTCCTGATTTCCCTCTTAAGTATACTCCTACTGCCTTTATACTCTTCTAAAGATTCACTCGATCTATCCTGTCAATACCTGACATATGCTTCCTTCTTTTCTTAACTAAACCCTCAATTTCTTCAGTCATCCAGCACTCCCTATACCTACCAGCCTTTCCTTTCACCAAAACAGGCATGTACTTTCTCTGGATTCTCGTTATCTCATTTCTGAAGGCTTCCCATTGTCCAGCCATCCCATTACCTGCGAACATCTGCCCCCAATCAGCTTTCAAAAGTTCTTGCCTGTTACTGTCAAAATTGGCCTTTCTCCAAATTAGAACTTCAACTTTTAGATCTGGTCTATCCTTATCCATCATTATTTTAAAACAAATACAATTATGGTCACTGGCCCCAAAGTGCTCCCCACTGACACCTCAGTCACCTGCCCCGCCTTATTTCCCAAGAGTAAGTCAACTTTTCTAGTAGGTACATCCACACTTAAAGGGTTGAGAATCTTTAGATTTCCTTGAGCCCAGAAGGTTACGTCAAGGCAGGGATGGTGAGAATTTTGGAGAACCGGGTAAAATGAAGAGATTTGAGGGGTGGGTGGGAGGGAAATGAAGTTAAAGTTGCTAATCAGCCGTGGTTGAAGTGAATGACAGGGGTCATATGGTTTACTCCTACTCCAGTTACTTATGTAGGATTTTCTTCGGTTCTGAAAAGATAAAATCAACTATTTGATGGCATTGTATAAAAGCAACGCAATATAGTTATTACATCAGGGAGCAGTGAGATATAGTTTCTACTTCACTCTTGTGAGCTCCACACCTCTGCTGCATCACTGCAAACAGGTACTGAGTAAGTTGTGAAGGAGACATGATGTGAAGAAGTCGGTGTTGGACTCGGGTGTACAAAGTTAAAAACCGCACAACACCGGATTATAGTCCAACAGGTTTATTTGGAAGCACTAGCTTTTGGAGCGCTACTTTTTCATCAGGTGGAAGATCATAGCACACAGAACGTACAGTAAAAGATTAGTGTCATGCAACTGAAATGAGATATTGAGCAAACCTGAATTGTTAAGTTTTTGGTCCTTTAGAATGGGTTGCAAGTTTTGGTTCATTAATATGTAAATCCCAGAACTTCCTTTAAGTCACCTTCTCAAGATAACTTTAGGTTTTGTAACATAAGGTGACATCTCAGCTCAGACAATGCATTCAAGGTGAAGTTAGAGTCTGTCTGTAACCCAATCTTGAGTCAAACTGATTCTATTTTCTAGTGGAATTTAGATATATTGACAACCTGCAGATTATGCACTTTTTGAGCAAAATAGAATATATCTGCAAATATAATTCTGTAAATACAAACTCAACCCATAGATTTCTGTGTGCGCACAAGCATGAGAGAGACATAGAGCAAGTGTGCATGTGTGTGAAAGGGTGCACGTTTGTGAGAGTGAAAGCTTGGTACAGCGTATGTGGATGTGATGGAGTATCAGCCTGTCGGGATGGGGAGGGTGTCGAATGAGGGGGACAATTGAGAGAGCGTGTCTGTGTGCGTATGTAGGAATGTGTCAATATGCACTCACGTGCGTGTGAAAGAGAGAGAGAGTGTAGAGTAGTGGGATCACCTGTAGTGTGACACGAACCCAAAATCCCAGTTGAGACCACCCTTATGGGTACTCAACTTGGCTATCAGCCTGTTGCCTATCCCGAAGTTTGCCTTGGAGGACAGACACCCAAAGTTCCGAGGCCGAATGTTCCTGACCGCTGAAGTGCTCTCCGACTGGGAGGGAACATCCCTGTCTGTTGATTGTTAAGCGAAGTCCATTCATCCATGTCATAGCGTCTGTTTGGTCTCGCCAAGGTACCATGCCTCAGGGCATCCTTGCCTGGAGCGCACGAGATAGATAATGTTGGCAGAGTCACATGAGTACCTGCTGCGTACACGGTGGGTGGTGCCCCCAAGGGTAATGGTGGCATCCATGTTGACACTGACACGTTTTACAGTGTTCGACATGACAGGGTTGCAGAGTGTTGTCATTGTGGGGGATGCTGGTGTAGAGAGCGGAAACGCCCACTGTGACGAGGAAGGTTCCCGGTTTGACTAGTCTGGGGGTGCTGAGTTTCTGTGAGAAATCTGTAGTGTTGCGACAGAAGCTGGAGGTCCCTTGTACAATGGGTTTCAAGATGCCTTCAACATAGCCAGTGAGGTTCTCACACATTGCCTGACACGTTGAGGCCTCCAGGTGTGTTGGCGCTGCATATCTTCAGGAGATAAGAGAAGTCCCCTATACGCATATTGCACGGGATGACAGCAAATAGGGAATCCTGAAGGACTGGATCAAAAGTCTTGATCAATGTGTTTAATTCACAGGTATGTTCTTCCATCAGATCAGCCAGTAGTTGCCTGTAGTGTTCCTGGTTGTTCAGTTGTTGGTATACTTATTTGCAGTAATTTGTGTTATTTTGAATGGCGATTGCTCCTCCTTTATCTGCTGGCTTGATGACAATGTTGCGATTGGTTTTGAGAGCACGGATGGCAGTGTGTTGTGATTGGGTGATGTTTGGGTGAGAAGCCTAGGTTTCCTCCAGGTGCTCCGGTTTCCCCCCTCAGTCCAAAGATGTGCAGGTTAGGTGAATTGGCTGTGCTAAACTGCCTGTAGTGTTAGGTGCATTTTGTCAGGGGTAAATGTAAGGGAATGGGTCTGGCTGGGTTGGTCTTTGGAGGGTCGGTGTGGACTTGTTGGGCCGAAGGGCCTGTTTCCACACTGTAGGGAATCTAAAAAATGACGACTTAAAAGTAGTTCTGGGATTTACATATTAATGAACCAAAACTTGCAACCCATTCTAAAACAAGAAAGACTCAACAATCCAGATTTGTTCAATGTATCATTTCAGTTGCATGACGCTGTAATCTTTTGCTGAAAATTGTGTCTTATGACCTTACACTCCACAATCACCTGATAAAAGGAGCAGCGCTCTGAAAGCTAGTGCTACCAAATAAACCTGTTGGACTATAACCTGGTGCTGTGCGATTTTTAACCGTGAAGGAGGCAACACTGTGCACAGACAGAGTTCAGAAAGAGCTTGGTCTGCGCCCGTTTGAAGTTGGGTGTGCAGCAGACTATTTGTGCACAGCGAGTTCTGACCGACAGCAATGCGACATTGATCTGTGAAGCTGAAAGATCATTGCACAGACCTGAAAGCAAGTGCGTTTCCACTGACCCATGTACAGAATGTGGAGAATGATTCCAGTCCAGAAAATGGAGTCTTGTCAAATTGTGAAAACAAGAAAAGCTTTAAATATTCAGATCAGCCAACATTTGTTGAGAAAGAGAATTAACATTTCAGGTCAATGACCTATCATCAGAAGTATTTGCATTTATGGTATTCAGCTTTTTA
This sequence comes from Hemiscyllium ocellatum, assembly GCF_020745735.1. Classification (NCBI taxonomy): domain Eukaryota; kingdom Metazoa; phylum Chordata; class Chondrichthyes; order Orectolobiformes; family Hemiscylliidae; genus Hemiscyllium; species Hemiscyllium ocellatum. The sequence goes on from NC_083409.1 coordinate 23,398,631, forward strand.
ACTGTGTGTCAAGTCCAAATTCAGTGTTGGCCACAGTTTCCTTACCTGTTGTTGGTCAGTGCCTTTCTTGCTGTGGTTCTGTATAAAATCCACCAGGCCATGCACTACAGTCTTTACTGCCACCAGGCCACATTCCAGCTGCTCCCATGTTGGAGGAGGGGCATCTGCAGGAATAACAGAAGATCAGGAAGTTATACAAAGAGAACAATAGAGAACATTGCAATTAGCAAATTGAACTCTCACTTAGCAAGAGGAACGCCCAGAATCCTCTCACTGACAGGACAGGAACCTGGGCTGAAAGCACTCATGCAGGTCATAATGAGGACAAATGGGATTTTGGCATATTTTTACTGAAGGAATGGAGCATATAAGCGTTGTCGAAATTGTGCCAGATATTGGGGAGACCGTATCTGGAGCACAGTGTACAGTTCTGATCTCTCGAGGAAGGATGTGCAGTAAATCCTCAGTATCTCAAATTCATGATTCGCGAATTTGCTGAACACGCCAAACGTAAGTGGCAACAAAATTCAACATCTGCTGCAAAACTCACGTATTCATGATTTCTAACTTATCTTTAACATTTATTGTAAAATGAGCTCCGCATTCTCAAAATGTCATCATTTGCTGAGGCTCTCAGGAATGGGATCCTCACGGGTGGGGAGGATTGACTGCAATTGTATTGGAGGCAGTTCAGAGGAGGTTCTCTAAACTAGCTCCAGAGATGAAAAACTCACCTTACGGGGAAAAGTTTGAGTATTTATGGCCTACACTCTCCACATTGGAGAAGAATGAAGTTCTGACCGTAAGTTTGCTCATTGAGCTGCAAGGGTTGTTTTCAGATATTTTGGCACCTTACTGGGTAACCTCAACAGTCAGCCTCTGGTGAAGTGCTGGTGATAAGTCCCACTTTCTATTTGTGTATTTAGGTTTGTTTGGGTGGGTGATGTCATTTCCGGCTCTTTTTCTCAGAGGATGGTAGATTGAATCCAAATTGATGTGTTTATTGATAGAGTTCTGGTTGGAATGCCATGCTTCAAGGAATTCTCGTCCGTGTCTGTTTGGCTCATCCTAGGATGGATGTGTTGTCCTTCTTTGTCTGTTTGTAAGGATATTAGTGACAGTGGGCCATGTCTTTTTGTGGCTAGTTGATGTTCATGTATCCTGGTGGCTAGTTTTCTGCCTGTTTGTCCAGTGTAGTGTTTATTACAGTCCTTGCAAGGTACCATATAATGACATTAGTTTTGCTTGTTGTCTGTATAAGATCTTCCAAGTTCATTAGCCACTATTTTAGTAGGTTTGTGGGCTACCGTGATGCCAAGAGGTCTGAGTAGTCTGGAAGTCATTTCAGAAATGCCTTTGATATAGGGTAAAGTGGCTACAGTATTTGGGCGTGTTGTGTCTGCTTGTTTGGGTTTGTTGCTGAGCAATTGGTGGACTGTGTTTATTGGGTATCTTCTTGAATATGCCGTATAGGCATTTCTCTTCTGCTCTTCATAGTTCCTTGGTGCTGCAGTGTGTAGTAGCTCATTGAAATAATGTCCTGATGCAGCTCCTTTTGTGGGTGTTGGGATGATTGCTTCGGTCGTTAAGTACTTGATCCGTGTGTGTTGGTTTCCTGTAGACACAGGTTTGAAGTTCCCTGTTGATTGTTCGCTCTACTGTGACATGTAGGAATGGCAGTTTGTTGTTGTTCTCCTCCTCTTTTGTGAATTTTATGCCAGTGAGGACATTATTGATGGTGTTGTAGGTTTCCTCTAATTTGCTTTGTTTTGTGATGACAAAGGTATCAATCACATAGCAGATCCAAAGTTTGAAATGGATGGTTGGGCGAGCTGCTTTGCAGTCTCTGCATTACCACGTCTGCCAGGAACTCTGATACTGGCGATCCCATGGGTATTCCATTGATTTGTTTGTAGGTCTTGAATGTGAAGTGGGTGGTTAGGCACAGGTCCACTAGCTTGACAATGTTATCTTTGCAGATGACATTGGCGCTGTCTGGTGTTTGTATCTTTGGTTGCTCTTGTAGTGTCAGTGTTTCTTTGGAACATCCATGGGATCACCAATATCAGGGTTCCTAGCAGACGTTGGTAATGCAGAGACTCGAAAAAAACAGCTCTCCTAACTATCCAAACCAAACTTTGGATCCGCTACATGGATGACACCTCTGTCACCACCAACGAAGCAAATTAGAGGAAACCTACAACACCGTCAAAAATATCCTCACTGGCATAAAATTCACGAAAGAGAACAACAAATTGCCATTCCTGGTGTTCCCAAGGTGTTTCACAGCAGAGCAAATGTTCAACGGGGAACTTCAAACCTGTGCCTACAGGAAAACAACACACACAGACCAAATACTTAACTACAGATGCAATCATCCCAACATCCACAAACAGAGCTGCATTAGGACATTTCAATGAGCTACCACACACTGTAGCACCGAGGAGCTATTAACAACAGAAATACCTATGCAGCGTATTCAATTCGAATAGATACCTAATATAAACAGTCTGCCGATTCCTCAGCAACAAACTCAAACAAGCAGACATAACGTGCCCAAAATCCCTCGCCACTTTACCCTACAAAGACATCTCTGAAATGACTTCCAGACTACTCAGATCTCTTGGCATCATGGTAGCCCACAAACCTACCAACACACTGACGCGGCTAATGAATTTAAAAGACCCCATATAGACAACAAGCAAAACGAATGCCGTTTACAAAATACCTTGCAACGACTGTAACAAACACTACATTGGACAAACAGGCAGACAACTAGACTAGGATACATGAACATCAACTAGCCACAAAAAGACATGACTCACTGTCACTAATATCCTTACAAACAGACAAAGGACACTATATCGACTGGGACAACACATCCATCCAAGAACGAGCCAAACAGACACGGATGAGAATTCCTTGAAGCATGGCATTCCAACTAGAACTCTACACGTCAATTTGGATCCCATCTAACATTCTCTGAGAAAAAGAACCGGAAATGACATCACCCACCCAAAGAAACCTGAACACACAAATAGAAAGTGGGACATACCATCAGCGGTTCACCGGAGGCTCACTGATGATGTTACCTTGTAAGGTGATGAAATGCCTGAAAACCCTTCCAGTTCAGTGAGCAAACTTGCATCCAGAACCTTAACCTGAGCTACAAATCTTCTCAAAGATCACACATATAATGGAGGTATTTAAGTTAGAGTCGTAGAATTGTACAGCACGGAAACAGATGCTTTGTTCCAATGTGCCCATGTCGAACAGATATGCTAAGTTAATCTGGGCCTGTTTGCCAGTATTTGGCCCATAACTCTTCCTATTCATGCAGACATCCAGATGCTTTTTTAAATGCTGTAAGTGTACCAGCCTTCACCACTTCCTCTGGCAGCTCATTCCATACATGCACCACCCTCTGCGTGAAAACGTCGCCGAGATCTCTCTATTTCTGGACTCCCCTGCTCTGGGGAAAAGACCTTGGCTTTTTACCTTATCCATGCCCCTCATGATTTTATAAATCTCTATAAGGTCACCCCTCAGCCTCAGACACTGCAGGGAAAATAGCCTCAGCCTATTCAACCTCTCCCCATAGCTTAAACCCTCCAATCGCAGCAATATCCGTGTAAATCTTTTCTGAACCCTTTCAAGTTTCACAGCATCCTTCCTTCGGCAGGGTGATGCTAAAGGGGAATGACAAAGTGGACAGAGGATGACTCCCCTATGTGGGGAAATTTAGAGCGAGAGGTCATAATTTCAGGATATAGGGTAGCAGGTTTAAAACAGAGATGAGGAGGAATCATTTCTCTCAAAGGGACAGGAATCTATGGAATTCCCTACCAGAGAATGCTGGCATACTGAATAAATGTAAGGAGGAAATAGACTTTTAATCCTTATTGGGTTAAAGGGTTATAGGGAACGGATGGGAAAGTGGAGTTGAGGCCGAGATGAGATCAGTCATGATTGTGTGAAATGGTAGAGCAGGCTCAAGGAGCTGAACTGCCTGCTTCTGCTACTAGTTCTTATGGGACAGCTCCTTGCAGCAGACCAAAATATTTCCAAGGTGTTTCACTGAACTGACTATCAAACAAAACATAGCAAGCCAAAGGTCACTTAGGTCAAGTGACCAAAATACTAAGTAGGCTTTAATGAAGGCTGTGTGTGTAAGCGAAGGTAAAGAGAGGGTCTAAATATGAACTGACAGCTGCTGTGGGCTGAGGATGGTACAATTCCTGCCAGCCATCCTTCACCATTAGTTATCATCTGCAGCTGTTAGGAACTCAGGCAGTACGGAGGTCACTGCATCACGGCCACATTTATGGCACAAAATGATCACGTCGAGGTTTCGCTGTAAAGTCCTCGAGAAAATGCCAAGATTGATAACTGGGTACAATAAGGTGCAGCTTCCAACTGCCAAAGCTCATCCAACCCGTCTCAGGCTGGCCGTATCTTACTTCCACTCCTGTGTCTTAAGGTCTTATCTGCAACCTATATCTTAAATGGAACGGAGTTCTTTTCACTCATCACTCTTGCACTTGCTGAGCTATTCTGAAGCTCACAGAATCATGTAGTACCAAGGAGGCTCTTTGGCCCATCTACTTGAGTCCCACTTTCCCATACTAGGCCCATAGCCTTGTACGCTATGACACTTTAAGTGATCATCCAAATACTTTTTAAAAGGGTTCGGAGAAAGTGAGACTGAGGATGCTGGAGATTAGAGTTGAGTGTGCATTGCTGGGAAGGCACAGCAGGTCAGGCAGCATCCGTGGAGCGGGAGAATTGACGTTTCAGACATAGGCCCTTAGTTAGAAAATGAATCCTTAGGAAGGGCTTATGCCAAAAACGTCGATTCTCTTGCTCCTCGGATGCTGCCTGACCTGTTGTGCTTTCCCAGCAACACATTCTTGACTTTTTAAAAGGATGAGTGTTTCCACCTCTACTACCCTCCCAGGCTGTGCATTCCTCCAGTGAAGCAGTCCCCTCCAAATCTCTGAGATGTACAGCACGGAAACAGACCCTTCAGCCCCTACTCATTCATGTAGATCAGATATCCTCACCTAATCTCGTCCTATTTGCCAGCAATTGGCCCATATCTCTCTAAACCCTGCCTATTCATATACCCATCTGGACACTTTTTAAGTGTTGTAATCGTACCAGCCTCCATCACTTCCTTTGACAGCTCATTCCAACTGCGCACCACCCTCTGAATGCAAAGGGACCTAAGGAGCAACTGTTTTTCCCCCTCTCTCCCTAAACCTATGCCCTCTAGCTCTGGACTCCCCCACTCCAGGGAAAAGACTTTGTCTATTTACCTATCCATGTACCTCATGATTTCATAAACCTCCAAAAAGGTCACCCCTTAGCCTCTGATGCTCCGGGGAAAAGCCCCAGCCTGTTCAGCCTCTCCCTATAGCTCAAGTTCTCCAACCCTGGCAACATTCTTGTAAATCCTTTCTGACCCTTTCAAGTTTCACAACATCTTTCCAATAGGAAGGAGACCAGAATTGCACGCAATATTCCAACAGTGGCCTAACCCATGTCCTGTACAACCGCAACATGACCTCCCAACTCCTGTAATCAATACTCTGACCAATAAAGGAAAGCATACCAAACACGTTCTTCCTACCTTATCCACTTGCAACTTCACTTTCTTTTCAGTGGACTCAACAGACCCACTTCCATCTTATTCCCCCCACCCCCAAACCTCAAGTTGCTGTAGTCTTGTTCAACATTCAATACTCTGGTATCTCAGCTCTCTGCTAAATCTAGCCTCAAGCAACCTTCATTTAATTGCTCCACCATTGGTGACAATCTTCGGCTGTCCAGGCTGCAAACTCTGGAATTCCCTGTATGGAAAAAGGCCCTTCGGCCCAAACTAGTCCATGCAACCATGGTGCCCACTTAGCTAGTTCCAATTGCCCACATTTGGTCTGTATCCCTCCAGACCCTTCCCACCCACATACCTATCCAAATGAACCAATGCATGCATATCTCTCTGCAAAGAGTTTTACTTCATCTTTAGCCACTGGTGAAGTTCCAGAAGACTGGAGTGTTGCTAATGTTCTTTTATTGTTTAAGAAAGGTAGCAAAGACAAGCCAGGAAACTGCAGGCTAGAGAACCTGACATCAGTGGTAGGCAAGTTGTTGGAGGGGGATACTGAGGAACAGGATTGACCAACATTTAGATAATCAAGTTTGATTAGGGATAGTCAGTATTGTATTTGTGCATGTGAAGTCACGTCTGACAAATCTTTTAGAGTTTTTCAAAGAGATAACCAAGAGGATGGATGAGGGTAGGGCAGTGGATGTTGTCTACATGGACTTCAGTACGGCCTGTGACAAAGTCCCACACGACAGACTAGTTATGAAGGTTAGGTTGCATGAGATTGGATTCTAGCTAATTGGATTCAAAATTGGCTTGACAGTAGGAAGCAGAGGGTGATAGCTAAAAGTTGTTTCTCAATCTGGAGATCTGTGACTAGTGGTGTGCCACAGGGATTGGTGCTGGGACCTTTGCTATTTGTTATTTACATAAATAGTCTGGATGCAAATGTACAAGTATTAGTAAGTTGGGCTTAGAGGTGGCAAATGGAGTTTAATGCAGCAAAGTGTGAGGTGATTCACTTTGGAAGGAGTAACAGGAATAAAGAGTATGGGGCTAATGGTAAGATTCTTGGTGGTATAGATAAACAGAGAGATCTCTGTGTCCATGTGCGTGGACCCCTGAAAGTTGTCACCCAGGTTGATAGGGTTGTTATGAACAACCCTATCTTATTGGTAGAGGGATTGAGTTTCAGAGCCATGAGGTAATGTTGCAGCTGTACAAAACTCTAGTGCAACCGCACTTGGAATACTGTGTACAGTTCTAGTCACCGCATTATAGGAAGGATGTGGAAGCATTGGAAAGGGTTCAGCGGAGATTTACCAGGATGTTGCCTAGTATGGAGGGAGGGTCCTTTGAGGAAAGGCTGAGGGGCTTGGGGCTGTTTTCGTTAGACAGAAGGAGGTTGAGAGGTGACTTAGTTGAGATATATAAGTAAACTAGAGGGTTTGATGGAGTGGTCAGAGAGAGCCTTTTTCATCAGATAGTGATGGCTAGCATGAGAAGATATAGTTTTAAATTGAGGGGTGATGGATACAGACAGATGTCAGAGGTAGTTGCTTTACTCAGTCGTAGGAGCGTGGAACGACCTGTCTGCAACAGTAGTAGACTCGCCAACTAAAGGCATTTAAGTGGTCATTGGATAGACATATGGATTAAAATGAAATAGTGTAGGTTAGATGGGCTTCATATTGGTTTCTCAGGTCAGCACAACATTGAGAGTCGAAGGGCCAGTACTGCACTGTAACGTTCTATGTTTGCAGATGATACAAAATCATTGAGAGTGAGGAAGGTTATCAAAAATTACAGGTGGATCTTGATCAGATGGGAAAGTGGGCTGAGGACTGGCAAATGCAATTCAACACAGGTAAGTGTGAAGTGTGGCACTTTGGAAAGTCAAACTAAGTATGACTTATACAGTAAATAGTAAGTTCCTGAGGAGTGTTGTGGAACAGAGGGACCTAGGAGTACAAGTACATGGTTCTTTGAAAGCTCACTACAGGTAGATAGGGTGGTGAAGGCAGCATTTAGCATGCTAGCCTTCATTAGTGGAGGCATCAAGTATAGGAGTTGAGATATTATGTTAGAGTCGTGTAAGTCATTGATGAGGCTGAACTTCGGAGTATCGTGTGCAGCTTTGTTTGCCCCGTAGTTGTAGTTAAACTGAAAAGAGTGCAAAGATGATTTACGAGGATGTTGCCAGAACTTGGCGTGAGCTATAAGGAGAGGTTGGTGAGAAAAGAACTTTATTCCTTGGAATGTAGGAGAATGAGGGGTGACTTACTGAACTGTATAAAATCATGAGGGGCACAGATAGGATGAATGCTAATATTCTTTTCCCAGGGGAATTGAAAACTAGAGGGCATAGGTTTAAAGGAGAGAGGGGCAAGATTTGAGGAGGACCCAAGGGGCAACTTCGCCATTCAGAGAGTGGTGCGTATATGGAGTGGGCTGCCAGACAAAGTGGCAGGTATAACAGATACATTAAAAAAAACATTTGGATAGGTACACGAATGGAAGGTTCTTGAGGCAATCGGAACTAGCTGAATGGGCACCATGGTCAGTATGGACTCGTTTGGGCTGAAGGGCCTGTTTCCATATTGTATTACTCGATAAAACTCTCCACCTCGCTACTTATTTCCTGATAACTGCCTTGTGACTCAGTGTCAACATTTGTTTGTTAACATGAGATGTACCTGGAGCATTTTCTTATATTAAAGGCACTACATCAATGTATGTTGCTCTTGTTGGTTATGAGAATGATGATACTGATGGGTATGCGTTAATTCCCGAGAGCTGGGACAATGCTAGAGGTGACTAGTTTTTAAGACATTTGACAAATGAACAGTTGTTTCCAGTACCTGGACTGGGGTCAATGTTGGCCAGTAACTCGAGGTGTGGACGAAGCCGGTTCAGATTGGCGGGGTCTCCAGTTCGTTGAAGGGCAATTGTCAGCTCCTGAACACTCTGTGCGAAGGAGGCAGGCGTCTGCAGCTGTAAGTAAAGAACACACAGGGAAGCGCAATCATAACCGACCTTCACAAAATTCCCCCACAGCTCCACAGCATCCAGCTGACATCACAAGACAGCCAAGTCTTGAGCAAACCTGCTCGATCAGCAGAGCACGAGTAGCAGTTAAAGAGCACAGTACAGAATCTGACAGATACCTGATAGGCCCGTCTCTTTTGAATGAACATAACTAACTCTCCATCAATACTACATCCAGAGGCAGGCATTTAGCAGAAAAAGCCCTGCAAACTACTGAGGAGTTAATATACTGTTCGAAATTCAATCCTGATTTGGGACCACTCCACATGGCGTAGTGTTGAGCTTAAAAAAAACTCCAAGCCATATCATTAAAGGTTAATTGGACATGTCAATGCGTAATGGCGGAAGTAGAAAATTACACAGAAAGCAGGCCTAGTGCTAAAGCAGCCGGTTTTGGCTGGAAGGTCACTGCACTGATGTGGGCTGGGAACTGGGAAATCAGGCTATTGTACATCTAACACAAAGATGTCTGTAATTATTTGGACAATGGAACACCTGGGAATGTACTGTATGAAATCGTGATAGAGCACAAAACATTAGATTCAGCCCAGCATCAATAGCAGGGGCTTTGCCCCGCTCATTGGACTGTTATCACTGGCCCAGGACACTCGAACCCAGTCCATGGATCTTCACCAATGGACTGGGGCTCATGAGACTGGTGCCGTAGAATCCTAGATAGAGGCCCAAGTGCCACCATCACCAGTCCCTGATGAGTAGAAAGGTAGTGATTGCATTAGTTTGGATCTGTATAAGCAGTTTGAGCGAATAGATTCGCTCAGTAGTCTTTTATATGTACATATTTCTATTAACTAAAGCTAATAACTGATGCACATTCAAGTGCATGTCACGAATTCATTTTGATCAGACCTTAAAGAACCCATTAGATACTTGCAGCCTAACAATATACATAGACTGAAGTGAATTTTATAGAGTTTTATACATGCAGTCACACCTGCCCACCTTCAGGCCGGTTTTCTCATCAACAGAGCTTCCGGGACTCTACTCCACATGCCACAAGCAACAAGAAAGGTCCTGCATTTGCAGGAACAGCCTTATGTACACCCTCCCCGATCTCACACACTACCCATCCATTTAATCCCCTTTCTCACTCCATATACACTCTCCCCTAACACAGACTTTTCTTTCAGAGGGGATAGTTGCTGTAGCAGTTTGCTATGCATTTCCTTCAATTGTCTGGATAAAACATAAAGCTTAAGCTGCTGTACCTTGTCAATAATGGACTGCATGTGAGATTTGTGTGACAGGTCTCCATAAAGGAGGGAAGACCACTGGTCAGGAGCAATGCGAAGGCCAGCTTCCATGGCGATCTGCACAATCTGAGAGTCATGCTCCCGCCGTAGTGCTTCATATGTCCGAAACTCCTCTTTCAGTTGCATCAGAGAGGAATCTTCATCTCGCTTTGTGACCTGCAACATAGACTTGGGAACTAAGCAAGCATCAGACGCAGGCTCAGGAACTAAGTAACCGTTAAACAGACTGAAATAAATCAATATCTAACTGTTGAACACAGTACCAGGAATAACTTAACAATAAAAAATAGACCAGAAATGGTGAGGAAATTTGTTTGGCTCTAACAAAATCGTACAGCATATAGAGGTCAATTGTGCCCGTGCCTTTAGTAAAATCCCTCCCTCCGAATGGCCCCTGAAATGTTTTCTTTTAATCTATTTTTAATTAGATTAGATTAGATTAATTAGATTACTTACAGTGTGGAAACAGGCCCTTCGGCCCAACAAGTCCACACCAAGCCGCCGAAGCGCAACCCACCCATACCCCTACATTTACCCCTTACCTAACACTACGGGCAATTTAGCATGGCCAATTCACCTGACCCGCACATCTTTGTGACTGTGTTTGTCTAATTAATTCATGGAAGTTGATAAAGAATCTGCTTGGATTACCCTTTCAAGCAGAGCATTCTAGATCACAACAAACTATGTAAAATAAATCCTCATCCTGCCGCTGGTCTTTTGCAAATTTTGGTTAATCCATGTCCCACAGGTCACCAGCTCTCTTGCCACTGGAAACTGTCTTTCTTTATATACACTGAATGCCTCATTTGAAACCTCGATTAATTCTTCCATGTACCTCCAACTGCCATGTACTTGGCCGTTTCACCAGTCTTTTGGTACCCTCCTGTAGTCAGCCACTATCCTTCTCATTGTTTAATACACTAATTTACATTATGTAGTGGCAGGGATATGGTAGGACAACCCCAAACATTTGGCAGGAGCATTAGCAGTCAAATATTAATCAGGCCACTGACCACAGAAGCATTACAATGAAGGGAGTAAGGCTGTTCTGCCCATCATGTCTGCATGATATCAAATAAAGATTTTATTAAAATGCTTTTCCCTCGCCTTGTCTTTTTTCCCAAATATTAGTCCAATTCCATTTTGAATGCTGCTATCGAGCCCAAGGATAACATTAGAGGAATGACAATAGCTTGGTTGAAGAGGTAGATATTAGACAGCATCTTAAAAAGGTGGAAAGGGGAGATAGATGCAGAGGCTTATCAATGAAGGAATTCCAGAACTTAGGGCGGGGTCACCACTGTTGGAGGGATAATAACGGAGGTCAAAACTGGAAGAGCACAGAGATCTTAGAGGGTGGAAAGAAGTTTCAGACATATTTAGGGGTGAGGCCATGCATAGATTTGAAACAAGGATGAGAACTAAAACACAGATGATTACTTCAAAACATGCAGTGTTTCTGGAGCAGGATAAATATGGTCTAGTGAGGAAGATCCAAGATAAATAAATGGGCTAAGAGTTAGGATACAGGCAGAAGAGTTTTGATGAGCTCAAGTTTATGAAGGATAGAAGCCAGGAAGCTCTGCAGATATGTATCGAAACACTGATTCCAAAGGTAATGAAATACATGATCTTTTCAGCAGCAGAAGGACTGAGAGGAGGAGAGATGCTATGGAAGTGCAACTTGATGGTTTTAATGATGGACTGGATGCAAGGTCTGAAGCTCACCTTGTGAAACATAGGATCTCAAGGTTGGCAACAGTGTGGACCATCATCACACATTGGTCTGGGGAGTAGAGGTAGTCAGGGTGACTAGAATCAAAGGCAAATGCTATGTTCTTGCCATTGTTAACTCAGGAAATTTCTACCCCACCAATATTGGACAAAAGACACACAGGGCGATAAATCCAGGCTATTGGAGACGTTGCATGGGGATGGTGGCGAGTCATCTATGTACATGTTGGGTAGTGTTGTAGAAGAGGGACCTAGGGTTCAGGTGCATAATTTTTTAAAGCTTGCATGACATGTAGACAGGGTGGTTAAAAAGGCATTTGGCGTGCTTGCCTTCATTGGCTAGTCTGTTGAGTGTAGGAATTGGGAAGTCATATTGAGGCTGTCAGAACATTGATGAGGCCTCTTCTGGAATATTGTGTATATTTCTGGTCGTCCAGTTATAGAAAGGATATTAAACCAGAGAGGGTCCAGAAGAAATTGATCAAGATGTTGCTGGATAGGGAAGGTTTGAGCTATAAGGAAAAGCTGACTGGCTGGGACATTTTCACCTGCAGGGTAGGAGGTTGAAGTTTATAAAGGGTATAGATAGAGTTAATGGTAATTGTCTTTTCCCTAGGATGGAGAATTTCAAGATGGGGGGGGACATTTTTAAGGTGAGAGGAGAGAGGTTTAAAAAAGGCAGGAAAGGAAAATGCTTTTGTACAGAGGATGGCTCATGTGTGGAATGAACTTCCTGAGGAAGTGGGGGATGTTGGTACAATTACAATATTTAAAAGACATTTGGATGTGTACATGAATAGGAATGGTTTGAAGTGAAGAGGGCCAGGACCACTCAGGTGGGACTAGTTCAGTTTGGCATTATGTTTGGCCTGAACTGGTTGGGCTAAAGCATCTGTTTCTGTGCTGCATGATTCTATGACTTTACGTGAGATGCAACATGAATGAGCCCGACGTCATCAGCAAACCTTTGAAACGATGTACTTCATAGTCAAGAATACAAATTAATTATGTAACCAGTCGTTGCCCTAAAATCAGTAACCTTCAGTCTGTACATCCCACTCCAAACCTACTTTGAAACAGGAGGCTCTGTACAGCAGCTGCACCACGTGTCCAATGCTGGTCTTTGAGGCTTGAGGAAATCGAGGCTCCAACCTCTGGACAACAAACAACACCAAGACCTTTCTAGAGAGTGCAGAGCCATCTTCCAGTGCAAGCAGGACCAGTTTGAGGGCTTCTTCCTGCATAGCTGGGAGCCAGAAAGGTTATTATTCAGGAAATCAAACACTTGCAATCTGATTGACAACACACCATTTTAGATTCAGTCCTGAACAAATAGTTACACCTGTTCAACACTGTGCTCCAATTCCAGCCCAGTACCTTCCTATTTCCAGTCTGGTATGATCTCTGGCTCCTCCCAACCCCAGATCAGAGCCACTCTTGCTCACCCCAATTCGAGACTGGACCGGGCCCCTGCTCCTCCCAATCCAGGTCCAATTATTTTAATTTGTTTTCTATTATGCAGTTTTTGACTCTGTGCAATTCCAATAATGTCTTCATTAGGATATTCAGATATAAAGAGTAAGATTTAACATAAATGAAACATTCATATGATACAGAGGAAGGGGAGAATAGTGCTTTCAAATAATAGTGCTTTCAAATAATAGTTCTAACTCTAATGTTCTTTCGGTTTTGAGAGGAAAGCATACAAAGTAAAACTGTCGCAATTGTATCTCTAACCCAGTGCTGTCCCTGACATGAAAGATTGATGGGCAGAGTATTGATAGAGCTTCACTTTTTGGTTTGAAAGAGCATAATTAGCTTTATTTTCTACTTAGAAAAGTAGAGCTAGCTTTACTTTTAGTAAAATAGATAAAGGAGGCTTTACTTTCAGTTCTTTTTGGGGGGGGGTTTGAACCACACCCCATGCTATCCTTGTCCTAAGTGAGAAATGGGGACAGTGTAGAGGAGCTTTACTCTATCTAACTCCATATGGTCTCTGTCCTGGGAATGTTTGATGGAAGACAGTGAAGCCTGACACTTTAAGAGTGTCTCTATAACTTTACTGTGTATCTGACCTCATGCTGTCTGTCCTGTGCACACTTCAAGGGACAAAGAAGACCAAATTCCGGAAGTAGAATTAAGCCATTCAGCCCTTTAACATTGAAATGGGAAGTTTACTCTATATCTAACCCTTGCCTTCAAACTTTTCCATTCCCCAGCACTCTACATCATTAAATGTTGATCCAAAAATTGCAAAAGGAAAACATCTATTTGAAGAGAGTCTAAAATCCTGACAGGTTAACACATCTAGGGCGTATGAAATGTCAATTTGCTGAGCCATTCAGTAACCCTACCTGGTCCAAGAAACTGACAGCCCCGGGCTCGGACAGCTGCCCAGAGATTGGATGAGAGTTGCTGTGGGTTTTGATGCTGAAGGATGAGCTCAGTGACTGTGCGTTCCCCCAGCGAACGAGCAGCTCTCATTGCCCGGATCCGACCTTCCTCTTCCACTAGCTGACAGTGGACCAGTGTAACCAGCTTCCTCTGCATGGGCCTGCTCAGCACGCTCTGTGCAGCACTGCTGAGCACCACACCTGCAATACAAAACAGCAGAGCTCAGCAGGACGCAAGTGGGCAGGGCCAGATCTGAGCAGCTGGCATAGACTGGAGCCAGGTCCACAGTTCCAACACCAAAATCACTGACCATCAGGGATACAGCCAAACTTGTGCAGGCCAAGGAAGACCATCTTCCATAGGCATAAGTCCAACATCCTGTGTTTCTACACTGTCCAATTTCTCAGCATTCTATTACGCTAGTGCCAAGCTTACAACCCGAGAGCACTTGAGAAAAGGGAATCACATATGCTGCAAGACCCAGCAGTCACTGACCGCATCAGCTGTCAAAAGAAGAGTCTGCTCTCATGACATAATTTTTGACAAACTGTAATTAAATTGAAATTACAAATGATACCAGTCAGCCAGTTATTGTGTAGGATTTCCCTTCTCAGTTTTGCCACCTCGTCATCACTTTGAGAGCTGGAATTCCTGCTCTAAACTGACCTTTGAGGTTTCAGGTTGGATTTAGTCTGTTTCTCATGCCCTTTGTCAATTCACTTCAGTAACAGTCCATGTCATTCCCAAGGCTACTTGGTGTTATGAAATAATGAGATTGTGGGTTTGTCTGAACAACAATTTGCATTTGTATCTCTAACATTGTAACATGTCCCAGCGCACTATGAAAGTGGTAAATTTTAAAAGACATCTTAAGGAGATCAAATTAAAAGGGCATGAATTCTAGAACTGGGGGAAGGCCTAGCAACTGTGGGCACGCCAATGGTGGACTGAAAGGAGCAGGGGTTGGATAAGAGGTCAGAATTGGAATCCTGATGTGGAACATCAAACATGGAGGGACTGAACAGCAACAGGATAAGACATCGTGACTCACAGAACATGAGCCTGCTTAGTAGAAGGACAATCTTCAAATATATAGCTCAGATAACCAAGCAAAAGTGAGTACTGCAGATGCTGGAGATTAAAGTCAAGAGTGTGGTGCTGGAAAAGCACAGCAGGTCAGGCAGCATCTGCGGAGCAGGAAAATCGATGTTTTGGGCAGGAGCCCTTCATCAGGAAGGGGGCCACATTTCCTGATGAAGGGCTTTTGCCCGAAATGTCAATTTTCCTGCTCCGCGGATGCTGCCTGACCAGCTGCGTTTTGCCAGCATAGCTCTGATAACCAGCAGACTTCTCATCTTTTATTTGTTTTCAGAAGCAGTAAAGGTTCTATAAGAAGTGACCTTGCTGATCCTAATAGCACTGTGTCTGTAGGTACACCACACAGACTGCAGCAACTCACAATGACATCTCACCAGCCACTCAGATATTGGACAATGCATGGTGGCCCAAACACTGCCACCAACATCCCAAGAAATAATTGTTTAAATACATGACAATGAGAGGTACCAAGAATCATCTCATAGGCCTGAAATTGAGCAGCTAGCTCCAGGCATCATCTTGCTGAATGGAAGGCACCACGGGTCAGTAGCTGCCTGTGAGTGCTGTGTTCCACACGGACAACACTTTGTGCTATGAGTTGAAGCAAAGGGACATCATAAAGCTGTAACGGCTATGGCACAGGGTCAAGGCCTAAGTTTCTTTGCCCACTCTAAATACTCCAGACAAACTCTGCCCTCTTTCTCCTGCTATCCCAGGTACAGAGCAGGACGTGGGGTGGAGGAAAATCAAGGGCTGGATACTTTCCAGGTGACTGGGAATCTCCTATCAGAATGCAGCAGAGACGATGCTAGCAAAGATCACTCCTGGGAGTGTGGCAGGAGCATCAGACGAGATTCCAGGCTATGCTCTGTGAATCAGGTACCTAGATCACTCGGCACTTGTAAGCAAGCAGAGATAGCTTGGACAACAGAATAAAGCCAGGGCAAACACATTTCTGCTGTTTTACTAATCATTGCTTTCTGCTGGCCTTCACAGAAGCCTTCCAATCAACATCTTTCTTCATTGACAATTATTCCCAATGGATTTTCCAATTAGGATTTTCCAGCTCAAGAAGTTACTCACCTTCAAACACGAAAGTTTGGGATGGCACAGGGGCTCAGTGGTTAACACCGCTGCCTCACAACACCAGTGAGCTGGTTCGATTCCAGACTTGGGCATTTTCCCAATGCTTATGTGGGCTTCCTCCAGGTGCTCTGGTTTCTTCCCATAATCACAAAGATGTGTAGGTCTGACCAAACTAAAAATGGCCCTGCAGTATCCATGGATTTGCAGGTTTGGTGGATTAGCCATGTGGAGCTATGGGAGGAAGGGTTGGGTCTTCAGGGGGGCGCTCTTTGGAGGGTTTGTACAAACTAATGGGCCTAATGGCCTCTTCCACAGTCTAGAGATTCTGAGATTGCCAATAATTTGAACTGCAAATTCATTTGAAGCAAGAGGTCAGTGTACAGGGCTCCAGTAGCACGGAATTTTAAAACGTTTAACTGGAGAAGATAATGTGGTGACCACCCGCATCATGTCATGGATACAGGGTTAACAGCTAAATCTCAGTAAAGTAACACCTGAGGCTGAGCGGGAAGACACTTACAGTTGTATGCAAAACACTTGAACTGCAAACAAAAACTAATTTAATCAGCAACGTAAGGAAAGGTATTGGGGAGAAGGCCTAAACACTGCAGGCAGTGATTTCCCACATCTCTAGCATCAGACGGTCTCCCATAAAAGGCATGACTCACACAGAATTTCAGATGACAGAATAGGTTATTATTATTCCATTTTGTCAGACACATGGTATACTGTACACAGGCTCCCAACTGCTGCTTGCAGCCTAGCTCCTTATAAAGCAGCCAGTCATGACAGAATGATGCCTGATGCAAATTATTGTTCTACTAAATCACTGGGAGTGGAACTTCACCCATCCCCATAATTAGATTTCAGTCTGTAACTTGCTCCCGGGTATCTGTTAGGTTATAATAAACCATTCAGACCCTTTATTATAATTTAGTCTGTAACATGCTCCTGGATATCTGTAATTCTATATATAAAACATCCAAACCCCTCTATTATATTCCATTCTGTAAATCACTCCCAGGTATCTGTTATATATAAACCACCCTAACGTTTTAGATTAGACTCCAGTCTGAAACTCAGATCTAATCCTATACATACACCATTCAAACATTTTTGATTAGATTTCAGTTTGTAACACATGTCCGCATATCAATTATTCCATATTTAAAATATTTAAACCCGTTGGTTAGGTTCTCGACTTTAACTCCCGCCCACCCAGTCTTCCATCCCTATGCTAAAACCTGGGGGCTCTTGTGGTATAAGTACTCTCCCCACCCCTGAAACAAGAGGCCCAGGCTAAAGTCCCACCTGTTCCAGTTGTATGTAATAACAGCTTTATTAGGATGCATCTACACCAAAACCTTTGATTAGATTCCAACCTGCAGCTCACTGGATCTGTTATTTTGCACATGAACCACTCGAACCTCTCAATTATTTTGCAGCCTGTAACTCACTCCCAAGTGCAATTATTCTACATATAAACAACCCTGAAATCCTCAACTAGATTTCAGCCTGCAACTCACTCCTGAATATCTTAGCAGTCTGCATAAAAACCACGCCTGGAGGAAGAACGCCTTACCTTCCGCCTCGTAACACTTCAACCCCAGGGCATCTATGTGGACTTCATCAGTTTCCTCATTTCCCCTCCCCTAACCTTACCCCAGTTCTAAACTTCCAGCCCAGCACCGTCCCCATGACCTGTCCTACCTGCCAATCTTCGTTTCCACCTATCTGCTCCACCCCCCAAATTTATCTCTCGGCCCTAGGAGGATCCCTGCTTCCATTCCTGATGAAGGGTTTTTGCCCGAAATGTCGATTTTCCTGCTCCGTGGATGCTGCCTGACCTGTTGTGCTTTTCCAGGACCACTCTAATCTAGACTCTGGTTTCTAGCATCTGTAGCCCTCACTTCTGCCTGCATAAAAAACACCCAAACTATTAGATTAGGCAGTCTGTAACACATAACCAGGTATCTGATGCTTATATATACCCTCCTTAAAGCCAATTACATTCCAGCCTGTAACTCACTTCTGCAGATGTTAATCTATATATGTAAAACCCTTTGAGCCTCCGAGTAGATTTCAGTCTGTAACTCACTTCTGGATATTGGTCATTCTATATATAAGCTCTTCAAATCCCTCAAAAGCAAAATATTTGCCGAAGTTGGAGATTTTAAATAAAAGCAGAAAATACTGCAGACGTTCGGCATCTGAGAGAGAAACAGTCAGTATTTTGAGTCCATTTGGAGCTTTCTTCAGGACTGCCCCTGTTGTCCAAAACCTTGGTTTAGATTCTAGCCTGTAACTCACTGAGGTACCTACTACTATATGTAAAGTGCCTGAAGCAAATGTTTAAAATAAATACTCAATAAACCTCCCAAAAAATAAATCTGTCAGTAGGAATGTCTCAATAAATTCAAGTACCTCTGGTACTGCTGAGTGGTTTGAGGTACAGTGCCAATTCCTCCACACATTTCTTTGCCTCTTCATAGTGTTTGGTATTTTCTGCTCCTGTACACAAGGTGACAGACTGTGGCTCTGGAATCTGCACATAATTAGAATAATTTTACAAAATGTTGTTCACTGTATATAATTAATAGTGAAATCATACTGTAATAAAATTTTAAATTAACGTAAGATATTATAGAGCTTTAGCAGCATTCACAAGAGGAGAACACAAGTTTATTGTAATACAGTAACAAATTAACACATTTCACTTGATTGAGGCTTCCACTTAAATTGTAATTTACAACGATAGCCTAAATGTATAGTGTCTTTCATGACTCCAAACACTCACTTATACCCACTGAAGCACTTCAGAAGTGCAGTCACTGTTGCACTGTGTGAAATACTGTTGTGTTGAGATGGTTATATCCACAGTAAATAGGACAAGTACCCAAACACAGCACTGAGCTGCAGAATGCCAGATGATGTGACCCTAGTCTCTCCAGATACATACCAATGTGCCCCCAGGGAAAAGGTTCATCGTCTAAATATAAAGGGATAGAGTGAAATGAGGAAGTGTAGATGTGATTGCGTTAATTGGAGTTTGCACTTGTTTTGACACATTCAGTCATGACTCAATGGCCTGTGGAATCAACCCACAGGGGCACCGTGGCCTGAATTGAGGTGTGCAAGCCCTAGTACCAGAAGAATTTTTGGTTCATAATCAGATTCTAAGTACAGAGTTGTAGAATCAGACAGTATCCATTCCATTCAAAAACAAATACTCAGCAACAAAGATCTGTGGCTTACAAGGGAATATAAAGGTTACCACTAGACTAAAGGTAGCTTATAATATTTCAAAGAATAATCACAAGCAAAGGAGAGTTTTAGTATCAGAGGTGGTGACCAGAAAGTTGTCAAAAAAGATAACAAAATAGGATGAAAAAAGTAGCTAGAAATCTAAAGTCAGGCTAGAAGAGCTTTCTCCAGTATAGAAACAATAAAGCATCCCTTACAGGCAGTGACGAGAGAAATCATTGTGGGGAATAAGCAAATGACAGATAAATACTTTGTGATTTCACAGCTGAAGCTGCTACAAATTACATACCAGAAACAAAGGAAAACAAATGTACTTAAGGTAATTAGTATTAGCAAAGAAAATGTATTACAAAAGCTTAAGGAATAAGAGCTGATGGCCTACTTCCCAGCACTGGCTATAACTTTCCAGAAGTCCTAGATTTTAAAACTGTCCCTGCACATTAGAAACTTGCAAATGCCACACTGGTTATTCAAGAAAGAAGGGAAGTGTGTAAACAGGGAGGCACCATGGCTCAATGGTTAGCACTGCTGCCTCACAGCACCAGGGACATTAGTCAGAGGGAGGTGGGTCTGAGTGGGTGCTCTTCGGAGGGTTGGTGTAGACTTGTTGGGTTGGAGGGCCTGTTTCCACACCGTAGGGAATCTAATCTAATCTATAAATCAGTTTAATCTGTCATTAGGAAAACTCAATAATTCAGTGTTATGAAATCTTAATAGTATAATCAGAGTCAACACTGTTTTAAGAAAGGGAAATCATATTTGACAAATTTGTCAAAGGGAGCACAGGATGCAGCACAGCTGGATGTCGAAAAGCTTTTTGAGGAGGTGCATTGTTATTAAAAACTTCATCCTGAAAGATTTTTTTGAACGCGAGTTTGAGACAGTGTGGTCAACTTGTGCACTGAGTTACATGCTCATAGCAGCCAAATGGTCTTAGCAAGTTCTGTAGTTTTCAGGATAATTTAAGATGTGAACTAATTGCAATGTTTAAGCTGATTAAGTTAATCAACAGGGCAGACAGAAAGATACCATTTCCTCTGATCACAGAGAGGGATAGGTCTACAACAAAGGGTGCTAACTTAAAATTGAACCAAGCCACTCCAAGGGGACATTAAGAAATATTCTACAGACAAAGGCAACAATTTTCAAATCTCTCCTCAAAAAAAGCTGTCATTACACAGGGGCCAAGGAGAAATTTTTAAAACTGTGATTGGCTAAGACTTTTGTTCAGTATGACTATCAAGGGTTACAGAACTAAGATTGGCAAATGGAATTCAGATACAGGACAGCCTGCAACAGAGTGAAAGAGACTAGAGGGGTTGAATGGCAGGTTGCGATGAAGGGGCCACGAGATAAAGTTAGCATGTGCTGGTTAATTAAAAAGTTTCTGTCTATAGTGCAGTAGGAATTGGAAAGGTCGAGTTCCACAGAAACCAGCGAAGTGGTCACTGAACAGGCCGCATGAAGAGGAGAAAACAATCTCGTATACAGTGTTGCAATGACTCAGCAATTGCAACTCTGAAAACAACAACTCCTTCAGACAAACATTTGTCATAGGCACTGAAACCGAAACTCTTGCCAAACACTGCTGTGACACTACACGCAACAGGACCATTCACAGAACGTATAATCACCATCAAGTTGTTTCACTCTCTCATCCACAGTGATCTTAGCTTGCAGTTTCCAGCTCAATTTAGCTTACTGACACCACAGGGCTACTATCTAGGGAGAGAGTAACTGACAACATCTTCTAATACAGGGAGAGAAATAGTTCATCAGATCTTTCCACAACAACAGTCCTGTTCTTCATTAGGAAGAAGCACCAAGTGTGGTATCACACAAGGAGAGCAGAATACACTGACCACAGTCTAGCACACAGAGTACTTGTGTACTGACTAAAGCTTTATATAGGAAACAAGTAAATGCTGTCCTTCTTGGATACTATAAGAAGCTTTAATGACAGTAAGACTGGAAGGAATAATGATGATTTTGGGTGTGAAGACATTGCTTGCACCTTAGGAGGTGGGACTTGCTCAGATTTTTCTAGCAACTCCAGGAAATAAACAATACTCTCCCAGGCACAGTAGCATGTAAAAATGGAGAAAAAAAATCATAGGGACAATAATACATTGAGGTTAAATTTTCATTCAACACTACTAATTCGAAGAGCTTTAGACAAGTTTTAAAGAGGGCTGCTTATTGAATAAGGATCCATCCAATACGTACATGACTGCAGTGCTACGTGTGCACTTCTGTATAAGACAGCAATGGCAGCAGCATGGGCTACAAGGGTTAAGGCCATATATTGAAAAACTCTTACCTCATTTGGCAAGTAAAGGCAGGAAAACATACTTGAAAAAGTAACGTAAGAAACTCTTACCTGGGCTCCCACCAGTTGTAACAGTGCAGAGTTCACAGGTAACATATCTATATCTGTGTTGATAGTGGTTTGGTCAAAAGGACAGGCTTTGCGATGAAGTTTGTTGAGACACATCTTACAGACTGTGTGTCCACAGCCTAAGCTGATGGGCTTGCGTATGTTCTCATCGAATGTCTGGCAGCAGATTGGGCAGGAGAGGAAGTCTGTCCATTGTGGAGCCTGCACAGGCATTGTGGCGGTGAAAAATGGAGAGATTCCTCTGGAATCAAACTGTCAGTAACAGGGTTGCGTTGACATTGTCTCAGAGCTCATTGTACAATACATCATCTGTAATCAAAAAAGGTAAACAGGTCAAAGGTTAATCCAAAGTTGCTGGTGGAATCATTTGACAGTTCAAAAAGGGCACATCATGCACTCACCCAGCTAAGCATTGCTGAAAGAAAGGCATGTCTGCCATTTTAACTAAGGACATGGGGCTTATTGCCCCGAATCTGTCTCAAAACATTGTATTTACACAGATTTCTAGATTGTCATGTTAAACCCAGCCACCTGTCTAGGCAATGATAACATTGTGTTTTCACATGCTGTCAGCCTCTCACTCATGCAGGTCAGCACAAGTAACATTGCCATATATTTCATTGGGGAGCATTTGGGAACACTAATCATAGTCATTAAGTTTTTAAGATCGATAAAGGTAAGAGTGGTCCTCTGGTGGAAGTGCAAAATTGAGGGAAAAATAATTACAGCATTATGAGACAGGAACTGGAGAAACCAGATTGGGGGCTGCAGTTTGATGACAATCTGCAGGAATCTCTTAAAGAACAGTTTGCTCAGAGTTCAGGACCGACACATTCCTGTGATCAAAGTTTGTGTGAAGATTTGTAGCTCGGGTGCTTGTTGTAGTGGTTCTGTTCGCCGAGCTGGAAGTTTTTGTTGCAAACGTTTCGACCCCGGGCTAGGAGACATCATCAGTGCTCTGGAGCCTCCTGCGAAGCGCTTCTTTGATGTTTCTTCCGGTATTTATAGTGGTCTGTCCTTGCCGCTTCCGGGTGTCAGTTTCAGCTGTCCGCTGTAGTGATTGGTATATTGGGTCCAGGTCGATGTGTTTGTTAATGGAGTTTGTGGATGAATGCCATGCCTCTAGGAATTCCCTGGCTGTTCTCTGCCTGGCTTGCCCTATGATAGTAGTGTTTTCCCAGTTGACTGGGAAAACACTACTATCATAGGGTAAGCCAGACAGAGAACAGCCAGGGAATTCCTAGAGGCATGGCATTCATCCACAAACTCCATTAACAAACACATCGACCTGGACCCAATATACCAATCACTACAGCGGACAGCTGAAACTGACACCCGGAAGCGGCAAGGACAGACCACTATAAATACCGGAAGAAACATCAAAGAAGCGCTTCGCAGGAGGCTCCAGAGCACTGATGATGTCTCCTAGCCAGGGGACGAAACGTTTGCAACAAAAACTTCCAGCTCGGTGAACAGAACCACTACAACATTCCTGTGAAGATGAAAGGTATGGGAGCCTTGGAAAACAAGAGGAATTGAAGGTTTAGTCAAAAAGAAGGAAGTATATTTAAGGTTTTGGAAACTTAAATCAAACAAAGCCATTGAGGAATGTAAAGGAAGCAGAAAAGGACAAATTTATGCATGGAGCCAGAGAAAGGGGGTGAGGTGCTCAATGGTTACATCACTGAGAAGGACAATTTCATAGAGATGTACAGCATAGAAACAGACCCTTCTGACTAACGTGTCAATGCTGACTAGACATCCTAAATTAATCTAGTCCCATTTGCCAGCATTTGGCTCATATCCCTCTAAACCCTTCCTGTTTATATACTCATCCAGGTGCCTTTTAAATGTTGTTATTGCACCAGCCTTCACCAATTCCTCTGGCAGATCATTCCATCCACACACCACCCTCTGCATGAAAACGCTACCACTTAGGTCCTTTGTAAATCTTTCCAGTCTCACCTTCAACCTGTGCCCTCTAATTTTAGACTCACGCAGCTGGGGAAAAGATGCCATATCTATTTACCCTATCCGTGCCCCTCATTATTTTATAAACCTCTATTAGGTGACCCCTTAGCCTCTGATGCTCCAGGGAAAACAGCCTATTCAATCTCTCTCTATAGCACAAATCCTCCAACCCTGGCAGCATCCTTGTAAACCTTTTCTGAATCCTTCCAAGTTTCACAAAATTCTTCCAACAGGAGAGACACCAGAATTGCGAACACTACTCCAAGTCTCCTATCCAATATCCTGCATCACGACCTCCCAACTCCTACACTCAATACACTGAACAATAAAAACAAGCATACTAAATGTCTTTTCCACTATCCTGTCCAGCTGGAACTATGAACCTACACTCCAAGATCACTTTGTTCAGCAAGACTCCCCAGTACGTTCCCATTAAGTCTTACCATGATTTGCCTTTCCAAAACACAGCACCTTACATTTATCTAAATTGAACTCCATCTGCCACTCCTCAGCCCATTGGCCCATCTGATCAAGATCCCATTGTAATCTGAGATAATTGCACCTCCAAGTTTGGTGTCATCTGCAAACTTACTAATCATTCCTCCTATGTTCACATCCAAATCATTTATATAAATGACGAAACCAGTGGACCCAGCACCTTGTGGCACACCATTCCTGAGGAAGGGCTCTGGCCCGAAACGTCGAATTTCCTGTCCCTTGGATGCTGCCTAACCTGCTGTGCTTTAACCAGCAACACATTTTCAGCACACCACTGGTCACAGGCCTCCAGTCTGAAAAGCAATCCTCCACCACCACCCTATGTCTTCGACTTTTGAGTCAGTACTGTATCCAAATGGCTAGGTTCTGCCTGCATTCCATGAGATCTAACCTTGCTAACCAGTCTACCGTGTGGAACCTTGCCAAACATCTTTACTGAAGTCCAGAAAGATCACGTCCACCGCTCTACCCTCCCCGATCCCTTTTGGTATTGCTTCAAAAAACCTCAATCAAGTTAGTGAGATGTGATGTCCCAGGCACAAACTCATGTTGACTAATTCTAAATCAGTCCTTGCCTTTCCAAATACATTTCTATCCTGTCCCTCAGGACTCCCTGCAACAACTGGCCCACCACCGATGTCAGGCTCAGTGGTCTATACCTCCCAGCTTTTCCTTACCACCTTCCTTAAGTAGTGGCACTTTAGCCAGCCTCCAGTCTTCAGGCACCTCACCTGTGATTATTGATGATAAAAATATATGGATGATATTAAGATTATGGAAGGGCATGTTGATATTCTACAGCATGTCAACATTAAGGTGGTGGCGGCGTTGGGGATTTTGAAAAACAATAAAAGGTTGATAAGGGACCAGGCCCTGAAGGGATCTACCCCAGGATACTGGAGGCGGCAAGTGGGGAGATTGTTGGGGTATGGACAAATGTTTGAAGTGTTCTCAGCCACTGGAAAATAGCTAATGTTGCTCTTTTGTTTAAAAAGGGTAACCAGGATAATCCAGGAGATTATAGGCTGGTGAATTTTACAGCAGTGGTAGGGAAATTATATAAGATACTTCAGGGCAGGATTCACTCACACTTGGAAAAGATGACTTATTAGGGATAGTCAGCATGGCTGTGAGGGGGGGGGGGGGGAAAGATCTTGTATCACCAACTTGATTCCACTTTTTGAGGAAATGACAAAGATGCTTGATGAGGTTAGGGCAGTGGATGCTGTCTACATGGGCTTTACAAAAACATTTGACAAAGTCACTCATGGTGGACTGTACCAGAAGACGAAGTCATGGTAACTTGGCAATTTGCATACATAATTGGCTTGGTAATAGGAGTCAAAGGGTAGCTGTGGAGGAGTATTTTTCTGACGAAGCCTGGGACTAGTTATGGTCCACAAGGATCAGTGATGGGACCTCTGTTGTTTGATGTGTATGTAGATGAAAATGTAGGTGGTCTAATTAGCAAGTTTGCAGAGGACAAGAATTGGCGCATTTGTGGACAGTGAGGAAGGTTATCAAAGGATGCAGCAGGATACATCAGTTGGAACGTTGGGTAATGAAACAGCAGATGGAGTTTAGTGGTGCACTTTGTGAGGTCAAATGCAACAGAAAAGTACACAGCAAGTGGCAGGACCCTTAGGAGCACTGATTTACAGAGGGATCTTGGGGTCCAAGTCCATAGCTCCCTGAAAGTGAATATGGTGGTAAAGAAGGTGTTATGGCATATTGGTCATCATCAGTTGGGGCACCAAGTGTAAAAGCTGGCAAGTCATGGTGCAGCTGTATTAAAAAAAACAATTTTAGCTAGGCCACATTTGGGAGTAGTGTATGCAGTTCCTATCCCCACACCAGAGAATGTGTAGATTTTAGAGAGGGTGTAAAAGAGGTTTAACTAGATTGGAGGATTTAGGTAAACTTAGATTATTTTCACTAGAGTGTCGCAGGCTGAGGGAAGTATATAAAATTGAGAGATGGATAATCAAAACCTCTTCCCAGGTTGGAAATATCAAATACTATGGGGCATAGGTTTAAGGAAAGTGAGGAGAAGCTTACGGGAGACATGCGAGGTAATTTTTTTTTAAAAACAGAGGCAAGGGCCAAGAACATACTGGGGACATGGTAGAAGCAGAGTTGGGACTCAGCAAAGTTTGAGAGACATTTAGACAAAACCATGAACACGCAGAGAAGAGGGATACAGACCATGTACAAGCAGATGAGATTCATTAAGAATAGCATCATGGTGGGAGAAAGTGAGGACCACAAATGCTGGAGATCAGAATTGAAGAGTGTGATATTGGAAAAGCACAGTCAAATCAGGCAGCAGCTGAGGAGCAGGACTGTCAACGTTTTGAGCATAAGCTCTTCATCAGGAAAGGCTTATGCACAAAATGTCGACTCTCCTGCTCCTCAGATGCTGCCTGACCAGCATCATGGTGGGTTGAAACGCCTGTTCCTTTGCTACACAGTTTTATGTTTCCGAGACAAAATCTGCATTCTCATGGCATATTTCACAATCTCAGGAATTGCCAACATTTTTGATAGCCAATGAACTGCCTTTGTAAACAATTGCTGTGAGCAATTGATAAATTGACAAGCAGCAATGAGATTAAGACCAGAGCATCTGAAAGGCATCAAGCCTGAATGTGTAACAATCCCGCAGCAGAATGTCTGCCTAGATTACGGTTTCAAGTCTCTGTACTGGGATTTGAACTGCTTATTCAGATGACAGAGTATTACTCATCCAGTCAAGGCTTAACAGTAATTTTGGAACCTGGAATCTAGAACCGGAATGGCAGGATGGAACCGTTCCTTAGTTAGCTCAGAGATAACTGGTGAGAAAATTAAATTGCCATCTCGTTGCCATGGAAGACACAAGCCTAAAGTTGGGTAACATGTTTGAGGATCAACAACCAGAAGGCACAGATTTAAAAATGTTCTGCAGAAGAAGCAAAAGTGAAGTGAAAAGAAGCCTGTCTCACAAAGTAATGCACTGCCTAGAAGTGAGGTGAAGGCAAGCTTAATTGAGACTTTGAAGAGGCATTAGATGATTATTTCAATAAAGACTATGTTACAGGGTTATGAGAGAAAAGCAGGAAATTGGCACAAAGTCAAAATGCTCAGAAAGCCAGTGTAGCCTCAATGGGCTGAATGGCTTTCTTCTGCACCATAGCAATTTGGAGAGTTGAACAGCTCACAGAACAGAATACATACACACCTAGTCCTTGATAAACTTCCCAACATACTTCATTTTCACAATCTCAATACATTTCCAACTCCTTTCTGTCAAAGTTTGCTTTTAAAGGGAGTTTTCAGACTCCGCTTCGAAAGCATCCACTAGGCAAATATCTATCTTCTGAATTCCCTTTTGGATTTATTGGCGATGATCTTATAAATATAGTATAAAAATAAAAACAGAACACGCCGGAAACTGGGCTGATGTTTCCAGTGAACAGCTTTTTTATTTGTCGTTTCTATTTTTTATTTTGCGTTAACTTGAAGGGTCCTCATTTTGGTTAACTCATGAAGAGCTGCCTGCTCCATTCTCCAGCATATGTGGAGCTTCAGCATCACAGGGAAGATCTTACCCCAGCAACATGTGAAGGTGGGGACAGAGCTCACAAAATAAAGCAAAGGCCTTGCCACACTTTCCCAATCTAGCTCCCATCTTATGCTGCATGGGAAGGCATTAAGCAACCAAGCTTCCCTCTTCCCAATTCATGGCCAGTTGAAGGGTTCTTTATCTCCACTGCAGGGGATATACAGCAGGGGAATGTAAAGGCAGATTAGGAGATACCTCCTTTGTGGGGGGAGGAGATCATGTGCCCACTGAAGATGAATATACTCCCAAGATGTTACTTTCCCTCAACCAACGACCTATCTCTCAACCCTAGTTGCCCATGACCCTCCTAGATGGAGTTCATAGAATCAGAGTCCCTACAGTGTGGAAGCAGGCCATTCAGCCCACTGAGTCCACACTGACCCTTCGAAGAGAGTCTCACCTAGACTCACCATCAACCCTAGCCCCGTAACCCTGTGTTTCCCCAGAGCTGAGAACACTATGGGCAATCTTTGAACTGTGGTAGGAAACTGGAACATCCAGAGGAAACCTACGCAGACACAGGGGGAAATGTGCAAAC
The DNA here is from genome assembly GCF_020745735.1 of Hemiscyllium ocellatum. Taxonomy (NCBI): domain Eukaryota; kingdom Metazoa; phylum Chordata; class Chondrichthyes; order Orectolobiformes; family Hemiscylliidae; genus Hemiscyllium; species Hemiscyllium ocellatum. The sequence continues at coordinate 23,427,146 of NC_083409.1, forward strand.
TCTCACACAGACAGACAGTCACCCAAGAGTAGGTTTGAATCCAGATCCCTGATGCTGTGAGCCAGTCATGCTAGCCACTAAGCCACTATACCTCCTCGTCCTGAAACAATTAAAAGATGCTCCAAGCATAATATTGACACAAGACACTTGGGTTTCAGGTGGGAAGGTCAAAGACCAACCTTTTGACTAGAAATGGAACTATGCAGCCAGTAAAATCCAGTCTTCTATCTAACCCATGTTGTACTTTAAGTGCAGAGTGCTGTTCTCCCAATGCTAACTTAATTCCTTCATCTCAGAAAACCAAATGAAAAAAATTCTCTCCCTATAACTGCAGCACAACCCCAATTAACAATTCCAATCAGTTCAACAAAAAAAAACCCGGGAAGTGTCCACACACTTTGGGAACCCACTTCAGAGCCAGAAGTGCATACAGAACTCCCAAAAATGGTTAGACACAGTTAAATGACACTCAGTAGCACTTGCTGAATGAAGAACTCCTTTTCTGTTATGGAAGAAACAGGAGAATAGGAATTTTACCAAACAGTGCAACATGTTTGAGAAGTGGACTATCCCAAAGGGGTATAAAAGACACAAAAAACAAATTGCTGGAAAAACTCAGTAGGCCTGGTTGCATCTGTGTAGAGAGAACAAAATTAACGTTGCAGTCCAATGACCCTTCTTCAGTACCAACTTTCCTACAGAAAAGTTTTTCAGTTAACAAGATATTCTAATAGTGCATTTTCATTTCAGGATGAATTGCAAATAATGAAACTTAGCGAAATGGAGCTGCCTCTACTTTCACATTAGTTGAGTAGCTTCTCATATACCAAGAAATACTTTTCAAAAGGTATTGAGCATCTGCAGTGTTTCTCCTGACCCTGTTTACTCCCTATTCTGTCTGCCTCTCACTTGATCCATTTGCCCCCTCCTGCATGTTGCTTTCCTCTCTCAACTCTCTTCAGTTCTCTGCCGATCAACTGACAGCCACACAACACTTGTTTCTGCTGAATCCTTTGCTGTTCCTCAGTCACTCAGTCTCTTCAGGAGAGGAGGGCAGTGAGCACTATGTCCCGCAGCGAGAGTCAGCGTCACTGGGACAGGAGCCTTTATATAGAACTTCCTCCAATGAGGGTCAGCTCCTTTGAGGGATGCAAGGGAAAAGCCAGAAAAATAAAAGGATAACATCTGCTTGAATGTGAATGACTATAATTAGGCTGTGATTTGCTCACATTTCTGTGCTGTTGTATGTTGCTCATCAGTAGCAAGGACCCTGCCCACCATACAAAGCACTGAAGTGATGCTAACGTTGATCTGTGGATACCTAAATAAAACCATTAAAGCAGCTTTTCTGTTTGACAGTGAGGTATCCTGAAGGGGTTTTACAAATAACAGGGGTTTTTTTTTTGGAATGGTATATTAATAAACCCATCCCAAAAGTTTCTTTGGCAGGGTACTGACTAAAAGGAAACCACCAAGCATATGGCACTTAAGAAATCTCCCTTGTTAATTTTGTCATAAACTAGGTGGCGTTCTGCTCTTTACCAGCTCAAGACAGGAGTGAAGATGACAAATCAATAGAAGTCTTGACTGAATGTCTGTTTGGGGTTTGCACATTCTATCCATGCCTACGTAGGTTTCCTCTGGGTATTCCAGTTTCCTCCCACAGTGCAAAGTTGTGCAGATTAGTTGGATTGGCCATTACAACTTGCCCATAGTGTCCAGGGATGTGCAGTCTAGGTGGGTCAGCCTTGGAAATTACAGGATTACAGGGATGGGATGGGATGGGTTTGGGTGAGATGCTCTTCAGAGGGTCGGTGTGGACACAAGCAGAATGGCTTGCTTCCACACTGTAGGGCTTCTATGATTCTCAGGTGCTGATTCAGTCTGTGTCCATGTGCAGCATGGCCTGGGTAACCTCAAATCTCAAGATTGTGTGGTGCAAATAATATACAGTGAAAGTGCCAGGAAATTCGCTGTTGCAGGCAAGAGAGAATCTAGCCACCTCCCTTTGATGTTTCATGCCGTTACAATCACTGAATTCCTCACTACCAGTATCCTCATAAGTTACCATTGACCAGAAACTCAACTGGATTGTCCACTTAAAATATTGTGGCTACAAGAACAGGCCTGAAGCTTGGAATTGTACAGCAAACAACTCCTTTTTGTCCACCATCTCTGTGGCATGAAACAGGGCTGTAATGGAACACATCGACTTGCCTACATGAATGCGACTCACTAACACCCAAGAAGCTCCATAAAGCAGCTTCTTGATGGAGCCCAGTTGACCAACTTCAACATGCACTCCTTTCACCATGGAGGCACAGTGGCAGCAGTGTGTGCCATCTATGATATGCACCACAACAACTTCCCAAGGCTCTTTTTGTACAGCATCCTCCATATTAGTGAACTCTACAACTAGAAGGTCAAGACACTGTAGCACAGTGGTGAGCACTGTTGCATGATTTTTAACTTTGTATACTCCAGTCCAACACCGGCGTCTCCAAACCATGTTCAGGGATGGTTAGGTTAGGTGCATTAGTCAGGGCTAAATGTAGAGCAGTAGGGGAAGGGGGTGGGTTACTCTTCAGAGCGTCAGTGTGGACTTGTTGGGCCGAATGGCCTGTTTCCACACTGTGGAATTCTATGACACTCTGAAATGGTGAGGATACAAGTGGTATAACTAAAACTATCAAAATATGTGCTAGTCAGGGTAGGGCTGACCAGGAAGTATGCTGGGTGGGAGCATTCCATTTGAATGTCAACTGCCTTTCAAGAATGAGGAAAATTCTCAAAAAAAAATTCTACTGACCTTTGTGCAAACAGGGTGGATCCCAGCACAGCGCAAATATGACCAGGATCAGTCTGTGGCACAGAGAGCCTTGATATCTTAAACTGTCAAGACAAGGTATTAATATTTTGTGGAAATGCCTGACCATACACTGCTGCCTTGAAACGAGGATGCAACAGTCAGGAAGCAGTGCGGGTATCAGTGGAGTGATGCAAATTTGAGACGAGAGGGACCTGGCCTCCTTGGCATACAAACGGCCATTGAAATGGTCAACAGCCATTGAGGAAGGTAGAGAACAGTCTGCATTTACAAGTTGTTTCACGCACATCTTAGGGGTCAACTAAACTAGAGCATTCACATCCTGGGAGATTACAATGTGACTGAGCTCATAATAGGCAACAGGAACAATTCATAAAACCAAAGCCATGGAGCAACCAGAAAATGAGATTTGTCTTAAGTTGTCTCTTTTTTTTCTCATATATAATTGAATGGCACTGTCTTGGGGCAACTTATGCACATTTTACTGTACTTTCATACATACAAGTAACAATAAATTATTTATATTACATAATTTGCAAAGAATTAGAAACTAATTATATATAGGGTTCCGCGTTCATCATCCCACTGTAGTCATGTACCAGGTAACAATTACAATATCCACTAGTCTCACAGAACTGTATACTTGAAGCTCCAGCACATGAAGTCTAATGCAAGATTTCCTTCTAGCAGCTGGAAGACAACGTCCATGACCTTTTGGCTCAAAACATGTGGTTACCATTTAGCCACACTGACAATAATGGTTTCCTCAACTTATTTTCAGAGCAAGTCAACAGAGTGATGTCTCCATTCCCTGGAGGAAAGTTGAGATATCAGCACTCACAGACAGGTGAAACCTGAATAGTTTTATTCACAAAGTATAAAAGAACAACTGGTTGATCCACATACCAAACATGGCATATTCATTCCTTAATCCTGACGCAAGAATGAAACCACTCTGAAATAAGAAAGCTAGATCACAAGACCATGTGAATCAAAGGGATATTGTGCCAGTATGTAAACCATGTCACTGTTATGTCTGTAGAGTGGAGGTGACTCATACCCCAACTTGCACAAAGTCCCATTCTCACACTGCCTCAATTTTTAAATTATCCTCGTGTTCTAATGCCTCCTTGGCCTCAACCCTTCTCTCTGTAGTTCTCTCCTCCTCTTGCCATGCAGCTCTCCAACATCTCTGCTTTCTTCTAATACTGTTCTCATGCTGTTTTAAAAATCACACAACACCAGGTTATCGTCCAACAGATTTAATTGGAAGCACTAGCTTTTGGAGCACCGCTCCTTCATCAGGTCGTTGTCTCATGCTTTTTGATTTTTTACTGTTCCACCATTCATGGCCATACCTTCAGCTGCCCAAGTCCTACGTTCTGAAATTCTCACCTTAAAAGCTCTTTATTGTTTCATTTGTGACTAAGGAAACTATTTAAAATCTATTTGTTTTGATCAATCCTTACTTAAGGGCATACTTGCTGAGGGAGTACAATGTAGTTTCAGTAGATTACTCTCTGGGATGGCATGATTTGTCTAATGGAGAAAGATTGAGGAAACTGGGGCTGTATTCTTCAGAGTTTCAAAGAATGATAGGGAACTCAAAACAGTACAAAATTCTTGCAGGGCACGAGAGGGTGGGTGTTTCCTCTGTCTGGGAGGATGGTCTGCTTTGGTCCTTAGGTTCCTAACTTGGAACAAATATTTGGCCACCAGTCCTAATGTTCTGATGTCAAAATTTATTTCACTATATTTAAAGCATGGTTTAAATACCAGTTCTTATCGTTTCTTTATTTTGTTTTCCCTTTCACCAACTCTAGACAACACAGCGACAGAACATAGGCTGGGCCCTGTTTCAATGGAGGCCAGTTAGCTGCTAATTGATATCTTAAAATGGCAGCAATGCCCTAGATTACTTTTCCTCATCTTGGTGGAAGTGTCCCAGTATTAAATAGGGACATACTGCAGTGCTTCAAGAATAAATAAACGCAAGTGACAGCACAGCACTGGAACTAGGACACACAGATAGTTCAGCAACTCTCAGCATTATGACTCAGACTGTGGAAAAGGACCCAGAACCTTGGACGCAGTGTTCCTGCTGGACAGATCCCTTGATTTCTCTCACACCTTTCTAGCTCACAATGTGGAAGGCATGGTGGATGATTTTAGGAACTCAGGAAGACTTCATCGGTTTTTCCAAGAAAGCTTTATTTTCTCACCAGCTCCAGGGCTCAGTCAGATTTTAACAGAGAAAAAAAAGCCAGACACTCAGGTATAGAATGTAATGGTGTATTTATATAGTATTGTCAAAAGATTTTCAAGTTCCTATCCTTATAGTCAAGTCCTTCTATGTTCTTGCCTCCCAAGCTTGATCATCTCCTCCAGTTATACAACTCTTGAGACCTTTGGGCTCTTCCAAGGCTGGCTGTTTGCACTTTTCTGATATTTCCTCCTTTGATAAAGGTAGGCTCTTGTTTGACATCATCTCCTACTATACCAGAGTGAACTGAACGTACCTTTTGCGGCCATCCCTACGCTGGCAGCCTGATTTTTGCTGGCTCAGTACTAAGCTCTGGGTTGTATTCTCCAAAAACCTGCCTTCATTGGAGATGCTTTGATAAAACTCTTTCACTTACACAACTGCTACAGTCCAATGCATTGGATTGTTTTAGCTGTACTAAAGGAGCTATGAGATGCAAGTTGCAGTAGCTAAAGTAGCAAAACTCACCAAGATACTTGAGTAAATAAAGTCCGACATGGAGTCACAAAGACATTAGGACATGAAACCAGAACTTGGTCAAACGGTGGAATTTTAAGGAGCTAGGTGAAGGACAGAACTAGAGGGAGAAAATGTGAAAGTGAACAAGAGTCTACAGTGTTCTCGAATCATAGAAACTTTTAAAATATTCTTTCATGGGATATGGGCATCGCTGCCAAGGTGAACATTTGTGGCCTTGATGGGGTGGTGGTGAGCTGCCAGTGTAGTCTCTTTGTTATGAATGCTCCCAAAGTACTGTTATGAAGGGAGTTCCAGGATATGATCCAGTGATAGTAAAGAATCGATTACATAGTTTATTCAGGGCAGCATGGTGGTCAGTGATTAGCACTGCTGCCTCACAGCACCAAGGACCTGGGTTCGATTCCACCCTCAAGCGACTGTGTGGGGCTTGCAAATTCTTCCTGTGTCTGCGGGGGTTTCCTCCCACAGTCCAAACATGGATTGGCCATGTTAAATTGCGCATAATGTTCAGGGATGTGTAGGTTAGGTGCATTGGCCACAGGAAATGCAGGCTTACATGGATAAAGGAGGTTTCTGGGTGGAGTGCTCTTTGGGGTTCAGTGTGGACTTGTTGGGCCGGATGGCCCGTTTCCACGGTGTAGGGATTCTCTGATCCTATGAACTCAGAATGGTGTGTGCTTTGGAGGGGAATATCTCCTTGCATCAGCTACATGCGTCCTTTAAGGTAGCAAAATGTCACCGATCTCAAAGATGCTGTCAAAAGGAGGTTTGGTGAGTTGCTACAGCGCATCTTATAAAGGGTACACTGTTGCAAATGTGTGTCATGTGGTGGAAGGAGAGAATTTAGAAGATGATGGATGGAGTGCCAAACAAATGGGCTTGTGTGTCCTGGATGGTGCGAAGGTCCTTTAACATTTTTGGAACTGCACTCACCCAGGCAAATGGTGAGTTACTCACCACAGAATTCCCAGCCTCTAATCTACTCTTGTAGTCACTATTTTTTTTTGAGGCTGGTCCAGTCGAGTATCTGGTCTATGGCTTAGCCTAATCCCTGAATATTTACTGCAGTGATGCCAAACTGAGATTACTGGTTCCCAAGAACAACCATGTTCCTCTGTGCTAGCATTAGTGGTGGAAATTATCAACAATGGTGCTATCGAGTAGCACTTACAAAAGGAATAATCTACTCACTGACACTTATTTCAGGTTCCACCAGGGCAACTCAGCTACTGTTTTCATTTTACCCATGTTTAAACCATGGTTATAAGAACTAAGCTCCAGAGATGAACTAAATGCAGCTGCCCTTGAGACCAAGGTAGCATTTGATTTAGTGTCAAATGTTATCACTCTGTGGGTTGGAGTCACTATTGCACAGAGGTAGATGCTTGTTTGATGGAGATCAGTTATCTCAGCCCCAGGACACTACAGGAGTTTCTCAGGATACTGTCCTAGGCCTAACCATCTTCAGCTACTTCAACAACATTTCCTCTGTCATAAGGTCAGAAGTGGGATGTTCACTGATGATTGCACAAATGTTCAGCACAACTCATCACTCCTCAGCTACTAAAGCAGGCCACAGAGCTGGACAAGTGGCAATTAATATCGACCCACACAAGAACAAGGCAAAGGTCTGCAACAGGACAGAATCTAACCATCATCCTTTGACATTACCATGGCTGAATCCCCTGCCCCAATATCAACATCCTGGGAGGTTAACACTGATAAGAAACTGAACTGGACCAGTTTAACCATGACTATGGAATGAGAACAGGTTGGAGGCTTTCTGCAGTAATCAATCCAGTCCATCTTCTTTGGTGCCACCTACAAGGCACAAATCAGTTAAGTGAGAGATTACCTTTCATTTGCCTAGTTGGGTCCAGCTCCAACAACACAAGAATCTCAACACCATACAAGATAAAAAAAATCTTGCTTGATTGGCATACCATCAATTTTTAGCAGTAACTCCCTCCACCATTGATGCACAGTTGGAAAGGCATGTGCCATCTACAAGATGCACAGTATCAACTCACCATAATCTCTACCACCTACAGGGATAAGGGCAAGTTCCCTCCAAATCCCACATTACCTTGATTTGGAGCCATATTAGCTGTTCCTTTACTGGGTCAAGATCATGGAACTCTCTTCCTAACAGCACTATGAGCATCTTTAAACCACAGAGATTTAAGTGATTCTAAAAAAGACAGTGCACCACCATCTTCTCAAGGGCAATCACAGGCAGGCAACAAATGCTGGGCAAGCCAGTGATACAAACAACCCACAAGCAACAAAATAAAAGGCACCTGCTCTTCCACTTATAACTGGGCTGATTCTTTGAATATATATAAATATACAAACAAGGAACAAGAGGAGGTTATTCTGATATTTGAGCCTACTCACCATTCAATAATATCATGGCTGATCTGATTTAAACTTAAAACTCCAAACTCCTGCATATCCCCACGGCCAACAAGAATCTACCTACCTCTGCCTTAAAGATATTTAAGGATTCAGTGCCTTTTGAGGAAGGGCATTCCAAAAGAGAGACAATCCTCAGAAACTATGTCCCCTCATCTCAGTTTAAAAATAATGGATCACCCATCTCAGACAATGACCCGTAATTCTAGCTTTTCCCACAAGAGGAAAATTCCTTTCAAGGTGCAGCCAGTCAAGTTCCCTCAGGATTTTATAAGTTTCAGTTAAGTCATGTCTGACTCTAAACTCATGATTATAAAAACCTAGCCTGTCTTGACTTTCCTCAAAAGAATCTACTCTTTCCAGATGTTAATCTCAAAAACTTTCTCTAAATTGCAAAGAATGCATTAACATCCTCCTGTATGTACAGTGACTAGTACTGTACATAATGCTGTAGAAGCGGTCTCTACTGCCCCATATCACAAACTCTGACCTTGCATTTACTTCCCATCGCAATAAACCATAACATTCTATTTAAGTTCCTAATTACTTGCTGAACCTGTATCCTAATATTCTGTGATTACGCACTAGGATGTACAGACCTCTCTGCAACCTCATGCGTTTTGGACAATATATTTACTTTTCATTCTTTCTGCAAAAATGGACAATTTCACATTTTCGCATATTGTACAGTCAGATTGTTGTCCACTCATTTAACTTATCTACATTGTTTGAGCTTCTTCTACCTCACAGCTCACTTTGCTACTCATTTTGTGTTTCAGCAAATTCAGCTACCATACCTTCATTAAAATTGTTTATATAAAAAGAGTTGAGGCCCCAGCATCGACCCCTGTGGCACACCATGCATGACATTCTGTCAACTACATTGGCTCTGCCTGAATATCCTGAACTTGTTAAAATTTCTTTTGATAACAGCTTCTAACATTTCCCTATGACTAATGCGAACCTAACTGGCCTGAAGTTTCTTGCTTTCTGTCTCCCTTCCCTTTTTGATTAGAAATAGTTACGGGAATCCTTTAATCTAAAAGGAACATTCCCTGAACCTAAATTAAAAGCAAGGCTTCAACCATCTCACTAGCTGCTTCTTTTAAGACCCCAGGTAATCCTTCAGGACTGGTCAACTTGCAGTTCCAAAAATTCATTCAGTACTACTTAGAACATAGAAAAATACAGCGCAGTACAGGCCCTTCGGCCCTTGATGTTGCTCCGATCCAAGCCCGCCTAACCTACACTAGCCCACTTTCCTCCATATGCCTATCCAATGCCCATTTAAATGCCCATAAAGAGGGAGAGTCCACCACTGTTACTGGCAGGGCATTCCATGAACTTACGACTCGCTGAGTAAAGAATCTACCCCTAACATCTGTCCTATACCTACCACCCCTTAATTTAAAGCTATGCGCCCTCGTAATAGCTGACTCCATACGTGGAAAAAGGTTCTCATGGTCAACCCTATCTAAACCCCTAATCATCTTGTACACCTCTATCAAATCTCCCCTAAACCTTCTTTTCTCTAATGAAAACAGCCCCAAGTGTCTCAGCCTTTCTTCATACGATCTTCCTACCATACCAGGCAACATCCTGGTAAACCTCCTCTGCACCCGTTCCAGTGCCTCCACATCCTTTCTATAGTATGGCGATCAAAACTGCACACAATACTCCAGATGCGGCCGCACCAGAGTCTTATACAACTGCAACATGACCTCAGGACTCCGGAACTCAATTCCGCTTCCAATAAAAGCCAGTACACCATTTGCCTCCTTCACAGCACTATTTACCTGGGTGGCAACTTTCAGAGATGTGTGTACATGGACACCAAGATCCCTCTACTCATCCACACTACCAAGTATCCGATCATTAGCCCAGTACTCCATCTTCTTGTTACACTTAAAGTGAATCACTTCACACTTAGCGACATTGAACTCCATTTGCTACCTTTCTGCCCAGCTCTGCAGCTTATCTATATCCCGCTGTAACCTGCCACATCCTTCCTCACTGTCAACAACTCCACCGACTTTCGTATCATCCGCAAACTTGCTCACCCAACCTTCCAGCCCCTCCTCCAGGTCATTTATAAAAATGACAAACAGCAATGGTCCCAAAACAGATCCTTGCAGAACACCGCTAGTAACTGCACTCCAAGATGAACCTTTACCATCAACTACTACCCTCTGTCTTCTTCCAGCCAGCCAATTCTTAATCCAAACCTCTAACGCACCCTCAATGCCATACCTCCGTATTTTTTGCAGTAGCCTACCATGGGGAACCTTATCAAACGCCTTACTATAATCCATATACACCACATCTACCGCTTTACCCTCGTCCACCTCCTCAGTCCCCTTCTCAAAGAATTCAATAAGGTTTGTGAGGCATGACCGGCCCTTCACAAAACTATGCTGACTATCCTTGATCACATTATTCCTCTCCAGATATTCATAAATCCTATCCCTTACAATTCTCTCTAAGACTTTGCCCACAACAGAGGTAAGACTCACTGGCCTATAGTTACTAGGGTTATCCCTACTCCCCTTCTTAAACAAGGGAACCACATTTGCTATCCTCCAGTCTTCTGGCACTATTCCTGTAGACAACGAGGACATAAAAATCAAGGCCAATGGCTCTGCAATTTCCTTCCTTGCTTCCCAGAGAATCTAGGATAAATGCCATCAGGCCCAGGGGACTTATCTATTTTCACCCTTTCCAGAATTTCCAACACCTCTTCCCTACATATCTCAAAGCCATCCATTCTAATTAATTGTGACTCAATATTCACATCGGCAACAATGTCCTGTTCCCGGGTGAATACTGACGAAAAGTATTCATTCAGTGTCTCCACAATTTCTTCAGCCTCCACATGCAACTTCCCACTACTATCCTTGACGGGACCTATTCCTACCCTAGTCATCCTTTTATTCTTGACATACCTATAGAAAGCCTTTGGGTTTTCCCTAATCCTATCAACCAAGGACTTTTCATGTCCCCTCCTTGCTGCTCTTAGCTCTCTCTTTAGATCCTTCCTGGCTACCTTATAACTCTCAATCGCCGCAATTGAACGTTCACGCCTCATTTTTACATAGGCCGCCCTCTTCCCTTTAACAAGTGATTCCAATTCCTTATTAAACCACGGCTCCCTCACACGACTCTTTCCTCCCTGCCGGACAGGTACATACTTATCAAGGACACTCAGTAGTTGTTCCTTGAACAAGCTCCACATATCGATTGCACCCTTCCCTTGAAGCCTACTTTTCCGAGCCACGCATCCTAAGTCATCCCTCACCGCATCATAATTACCCTGCCCCCAGCTATAACTCTTGCCCACACTTATCCCTCTCCAGCACTAGAGTGAAAGTCACCGAATTGTGGTCACTGTCCCCAAAGTGCTCACCTACCTCCACTTCTAACATCTGGCCTGGTTCGTTAACCAGAACCAAATCCAGTATGGCCTCACCTCTTGTTGGCCTGTCTACATGTTGTGTCAGGAAACCCTCCTGCACACATTGGACAAACACCGACCCATCTAACGTACTCTAGCTATAGCTTTCCCAGTCAATATCTGGAAAGTTAAAGTCCCCCATAACAACCACCCTATTATTTTCACTCTTCTCCTGAATCATCCTCGTAATCCTTTCTTCTACATCTCGAGGACTATTAGGAGGCCTGTAGAAAACTCCTAACAGGGTGACCTCACCTTTCCTATTTCTAAGCTCAGCCCAAACTACCTCAGATGGAGAGTCTTCATCCATCGTCCTTTCCACTGCTGTAATACTATCTTTGACAAGCAACGCCACACCTCCCCCTCTTTTAACCCCATCTCTGACCCTACTAAAACATTTAAACCCTGGAACCTGCAACAACCAATCCTGTCCCTGTTCTACCCATGTCTCCATAATAGCCACAACATCGAACTCCCAAGTACCAACCCACGCTGCAAGTTCACCTACCTTATTTCGTATACTTCTCGCATTGAAGTATACACACTTCAAGCCACCTTCCCGTTTACAGGCACCCTCCTTCGAGATTGATGCATGGTTCCTAACCTCCCTACACTCCAGGTCCTGCACCCTAAAACTATAGTCTAGGTTCCCATGCCCCTGCAGAGTTAGTTTAAATCCCCCGAAAGAGCACTAACAAACCTCCCCCCAAGGATACTGGTGCCCCTCAGGTTCAGGTGTAGACCATCATGTTTATAGAGGTCCCACCTTCCCCAGAAAGAATCCTTGGTAATTGTAGTTTTCTTAATCTCCTTTTTCAATTCCTGATTTGCAGTTATTTTTCTAATGTTACTTGTGTCCTCTCTAATGAAGATCAATGCAAAGTATCTGTTCAATTTGTCTAACATCATTTTATCCTCCATTATTAATTCCTCAGACTTATTTAAGTACTGGGCCTACAGAAAGTTTGTTAAATTTCTTTCTTTTTCAAATATTTCTTTTATATTTTTGACTACCGTTTTCTTGCACTCTAAATTTTCCATCCTTATTAATCTTTTAGCAACTCTTTGCAGATCAATCTGCTAACCTGCCACCTATCTTTGCAGAATGATCTATCTTTTCTTTGTGTTTGATGCTTTCATAGAATCCCCGTGTGGAATCCCACTGACCTTCCGAAGAGCATCCCATCCAGACCCAGTGCCGACCCTACACAGCTAATCCAACTGGCTTGCACATCCCTGGGCACGATGTGCAATTCAATTCGGCCAATCCACCTAACAGATTTTGCACACGCACAGTGGAGTATTGTGGAGGGGGGGGTCCATCCATCATAACTTTGTTGGAATGTATTATTTCTACATTTTCTGGAATATCCTCTTCAGTACACTCTATTCTAACCTATGTCTTAATCTGAATTGCTACTTCTTTTGCTAGATCTGTCTTCATGCCCTCATACTTGTCCTTCTTTAAATTCAAACTAGTCTTAGACTCTCACTTCCCCATTTAAACTTCCCCAATACATAAAATTTAAACATATTATAGTCACTGCTACCCAGGGTGGTTTCACTGATTAATCCTATCTCATTGGTCAAAACTAGGTATAGTCTAGCCTGCTATCAGGTTGCTGCCATAACATGCTGGTTTAAGAAACTGTTCCATAAGCATCTAATGATTCCTCATCTAGCTTTCAAAACAAAACCTGATTTTGCCAGTTTACAATTGGAAAACAGTTTCTAATTTTATTGCCACACCTTAGCTTTTCTCCAATAACCAGGAAATTAATCCTTTTCCAGCAAACAAGCAAGTTTTTTTTTTAAGGTTTATTAAGATTCGGATTTCACTTCCCTTTTAGGTAATGCATTCTAGATCACTCCATGCGAAGGAGTATCTCCTGTCCCCTCTCATTCTTTTGAGAATTTTTAAGAAATTAACGAGATCTGGTTACCAACTCACTTGCCAGAGGAAAGAGTTTGTCAGTGGCTATATCAAAGCATTTCATAATTTTCTCTCTATATAATGGCTCCTCGTCAACTGCTCTACTCGAAGAACAGTCTCAGCTGCCTACATTGTCCTTGCACAACCAAGCTTCCTCATTTGGATCTCACCCCCGTAAACTTCCTCAGACCATCTCACCCAAGTCCTGACATCCTACTTGCAACACACTGAGGCCTAAACAATGATATGTAAAGGTTTAGCATGCTTTCCAGGCTCATGTTGGAATCTATTTACTAAGCCAGGGATCCTTGAATTTTTACTTCCTTACCGACACCTTCAAAAGATTTTGGAAAATATATTCTTAGATTGCTCTGGTCTTGTGCAACACTTATAATACTACTACACATAGTATATACCTCCCCAAGATTTTTTATCTGCCAGCATTCCTTCATATTTAACTGCATCAAATTGTGTCTTGCACGTGCCTGTCCATTTCACTAGTCTATATACACCTTCCTGAAATTTGCTACTATATCATCAAGTTTTGGTTAGCCAAAAAGTTCAAAATTGTCGAGCAAATGATATCCAATCAACACAGCTCTCCTTTTCCTATTCATTCGCCAGTTATCCACCTGAATCAGTCCCAAACCTTTAAAATTGAGTTTTCTATTTTCCAAATTAAAACCATTATGTGACAGTTTACCAAATACCTTTTGATAATCCACGTGCGCATCTGCTGTGCTACCTTCGTCTGCTGCATCAGTTTGTGTTCTGGGCCTGCTTGGTTGAAAAGTTGGGTAAGAAATACCACAGGAACTGCTAATTGAAGCAAAACCATGATCCAACTCACTTATTGTGTATTACTCCTGTAGTTGTAAAAGCTGGTACTAATGGAGTTGTGGATTAATTGCAGAACTCAAACTTGGTATTTATATGTCTACAACAGGCCCAGTTGCTAAGATGACAAAGGACCCCAACCGGACAGCATTGGGAACACTGGTCCAAGGTTACCTGCCCTCCCTAGCACAGACAGCATGTGGATAATCTGAGACGCAATGTTGTATCGCGTTGTTTCCTGATGGAATTTTGCTCCAGAATAAATAATCACTGACTGCTGCAATCCCAGACCCTGTACCAAACATTTCGCACGCACTTACTGAAATACTACTTTTGATGGCCACTTAGCAGGTTGCGTGTGGGTATCAGGGCTCCCATAGCTGGTAAAGTGAAGAATTAAAGAAAAGGGCAAGACACACAGGTAAATACACATGGACCTGACAGCACTTCTCAGGTGGAGGCGACAGCCTCATGATAGTATCGCTGGACTGCTAATCTAGGGACACAGGTAACGTTCTCAGGACACAGGTTCGAATCCTGCCACAGCAGATGGTGGAATTTAAATTCTATTTTAAAAATCTGGAATTAAGAGTCTCAGTGACCATTAATCCATTACTGACTGTCAGAAATACCCATCTGATTCACTCACGCCTTTTAGGAAAGGAAACTACTACCTTTACCCCATCTGGCCTACATGTGACTCCAGACCCACAAACGTGGTCGACTGTTAACTGCCCTCTGGGCAATAAGGGACCGGAATTAAATGTTGGTCTAGTCAGTGACGTTCAACTCGTGTGAATGAACTTTTAAAAATACACAAATGATACTTTCGAGAAAGAAGAGGCGAATGCATACGGACCACAGACATAGGCCTGACTGGAAACACAGTTCAGAGATTTTATTCAGCTCCTCCTAATGCCCTTTAGCAGAATATCTTTCTTGCTGCTTGCATAGTTAACCTTAACTTGGAAAGTAGGATGTGAGTTGGAAAAAGGTGTTTTTGTGCCTGATACTTTCCAATCTTGTACTAGAGGCTTGATTTCCTGAGGCTGAATACCCCATGTCTGCCTCACTTCTGGGAACACCTATTAAGTAAACATTCCACTCACTTCCTTGTGTGTTAGCTGTTAATTAATGGATAAAAATGACAGCAAAGTACAAGGAGAAGTTGTTAGGATTATTGATTCATTGGGGTTCAGAAGAATGAGTGGGGATGTCATGGAAGTCTATAAAGTTTAATAGAACGAGACAGGGTAGATGCAGGATGTTACTGGATGGTGGGTGAGTCCAGAACTAGGTGAGAATCATATACAGTAAAGAATCAGGCCCTTTGGCCCAACTTGTCCATGCGAACCAGGATTCCCAAACTGATTGAGTTTTGTGAAGCACTAACAAGGGGGATTGATTGGGCAGAGCGGTGGATGTGGTCTGTGGGGGCTTCGGTGGGGCATTCGACGGGGTTCCCCAGGGGACACTGGTTGCAAGATTAGATCTCGTGGAAGTGGGGTGGAGCTGGCCATTTGGATACAGAACTGGCTCGGGGGTGGTGGAGGAGGGTTGGTTTTCAGGCTGGAGGCCTGTGGCCAGTGGAGTGCCACAGGGATTGGTGCTGGGTCCCCTATTTTTTGTCATTTGCATGGATGATTTGGGTGCGGGCATGAGAGGTGCGGTTGGTGAGTTTGCGGATGACATCAGGGTTGGGGGTGTGGTGGACAGCGAAGAGGGTTGCCACTGATTGCGGTGGGATCTTAGTCGGATGTGCCAGTGGGTGGCGGATGGAGTTTGGTTCATATGGATGCAGAGTGGTGCATTTTGGGGAAGCGAAGCTTGGCAGGATTTATACAGTTAATGGAAAGGTCCCAGAGAGTGTTGGAGTGCAGGTTCATAGCTCCTTGAAAGTGGAGTTGCAGGTATATAGGATAGCGAAGGCGGCATTTGGTATGCTTTCCTTTATTGGTCAGAGTACTGGGTACAAGAGTCGGAAGGTCATGTTGCGGCTGTACAAGACATTGGTTAGGCCACTGTTGGAATATCACATGCAGTTCTGGTCTCCTTCCTATCTGAAAGATGTTGTGAAATTTGAAAGGGTTCAAAAAAGATTTGATCCAGGGTTGGAGGATTTGAGCAATGGGGAGAGACTGAACAGGCTGGGGCTGTTTTCCCTAGAGCGTCGAAAGTTGAGGGGTGACCTTACAGAGGCTTACAAAATTATGAGGGCATGGATAGGATAAATAGGCAAAGTCTTTTCCCTGGGTTAGGGGAGTCCCAGAACTAGAGAGCATAGTTTTAGGGTGAGGGGGGGGAAAAAGATAAAAGGGACATAAGGGGCAACTCTTTCACGCAGAGGGTGGTACTTGTATGGAATGAGCTGCCAGAGGAAGTAGTAGAGGCTGGTACAATTGCAACATTTAGAAGGCATCTGGATGGGTATATGAATAGGAAGGGTTTGGTGGGATATGGGCTGGGTGCTGGCAGGTGGGACTAGATTGGGTTGGGATATCTGGTCAGCATGGATGGGTTGGACCGAAGGGTCTGTTGCCATGATGTACATCTCTATGACTCTATAACTAGTACCATTTGCCTACATTTGGCCCATAACCCTCTAAACCTTTCCTATCCAGGTATCTGTTCAAATATTTTAAAGGTAGTAATTGGAGTCACCTCTAGCACTTCCTCTGGCAACTTGTTCCATATACACACACCACTCAGAGAGAAAAGGTTGCCCCTCAGGTCCCTTTTAAATCTTTTCCCCTCTCACCTTAAATCCATCTCTTCTAGTTTTGGACTCCCTACCCTAGAGAAAATACCTTGGCGATTCATATTATCTATGCCCCTCTTGATTTTATAAACCTCCATACAGTCACTCCTTAGCCTCCTTCATTCCAGGGAAAAAAATCCCAGCCTATCCAGCCTCTCCTTATAGCTCAAACCCTCCAGTATCAGTGACATCTTTGTAAATTTCTTTTGCACCCTAAACTTAAATTTAATTGACTAAGAGGAGGAGAAATTTCTTTATCCAGAGAGTGGTGAGCCTATGGAATTCATTACCACAGAAAACAGTCATGATTAAAACATTATATGATTTCAAGAATGAATTGGATCTAGCACTTGGGACTAAAAGGATCAAAGATGCAAGGAAAACTCATTAGCAGGAACATGCTAATGAGTTGGACAATCAGTCATGATCATAACGAATAGCGGAGCACATTAAGGGCCCAGATAGCCTACTCCTGCCCATATTTTCAATTTTACTATGCAAACTAGCAGTGGGGAAACATTATTTCCACAGAACTTACAGCAAATGAATAGACGAGTAGACTCAACAGTTTCACTATGACATCTACATACTACCAGTCTCTGTCCAAACACACTGCAGTTTTCTATGCCATTTTTCCTCATATCATTATTTAGATTCCTCTAAAGTGCATCTATGAATGTTTCTCCTGAATTTCACATTAGATTTATTTGAAACTACCCATGACCCATTGTTTTTGGCTCACCAGAGGAAAAACAATTTCCCCCAGAGTATCAAGCCTTTCATAATTTTAAAGATCCCTTTCGGTCAGTCCGAGACATTCATTTCTCCCCCTTGAGATAAAAAAGAAACCCGTTTTACAACCTTTAACTCCACTGTACACCGACCAGTTTGAAGATAACTCCATACAGATGACAAAAACACAAAATTAGCACTGCATTCAAAATCCCAGAAACTCAATACCAAACAGTAAGATTATAAGATGCTAATTAGTCAACATATTAACTACTAATTTTGATCCAGTTCCGTTTCTCACTTCTCTGCATTTTCAGTTGGTACCTTGTCTTTCAATTTGGCACTAACCTCCAATTCATTACAGTATCAATTCTGCTGTTATGAACAGTATCCAGGGAGAACTGGGTATACTGTAAGTGAAGTGCTTGTCATCAATGACAATTTGGAATTCCTTTACAGGGCCTGAGTGTGGCAAGCAATCTCACATCCTCGAAGTGAGACTGTATGAATAAATCATCCTGACACTTAAGAGACATGTCTTTCTACAAACACTAACTCACTCGGCGTGGCTAAAGTTCATCAACCAATAGACAGCATCATTGATCAGAAACTTGAACAAAAGACCAACTCAGAATCGAACTGCAAAAGCATCAGTTACTTCTCACAGTTAACTCACATGCCCACCTCTACCTCAGGCACACATATCCTCCACCACCTGCCCCATCCTCAGTGTCACATATCCTTCATCTGCTGGACTCTGGGTGGGCACAAATACCCATCTTTGTCAAACATTCCCATGAACAGAATTCTTGCACCCACTGTACCCTGCTCATCTGGACAAAGGTTCTTCACTTTCTTGTACCCTACCATGAACACCCAGAGTATGCCACCACCACACTATCCTCAGACTCTCATCCTCAACACCCACATAACCCCACAACTGCTTTGATTTTAGCATTCCCCTATCACCACATCTATCACTTTAACTCCCATTCTCCCAGAGGCTGTACATAGTTCTGGTTTCTCTAGCTGCAGAATAAAAAGGGTTCATGGATCAAAAAATGGTATAATGACAGACTGGGACAAAGATGGCATGTGCACTTTGTGGATTGGAAATGGTGAAGCATAAACAGAAACACACATGAAATGTAGTTGCACCTCCCCCAGAGTACTTTATTGCTTTACAGAGAATGACAAATACGCAAATGTCCTCAGATTCAGGACTATCACTGGGATATGAAACTACAGTGTGGCCTTCAGTATTATTGAGAAACTTCAAGAATTGTTGAATCCCTACACCGTGGAAACAGGTAATTCTACCCATCATGTCTAGACTCACCCCAACCCTGCAATCCTGCATTTCCCATGACTAATTCAACTAACCTGCACATCCATGGACACTATGGGTAATTTAGCACAGCCAATCCATGAAACTGCACATCTTTGGACAGTGGAAGGAAACCAGAGCATCCGTAAAATGTGCAAGCTCCATACAAACAGACAGTCGTCCAAAGCTTGAACAAAACCACAGTTCCTGGTGCTGAGAGGCAGCAGTGTTAACTACTGAGCTAATGTGCCACCCTAACTGTAAATGGCAGAGCTGAGCCATACAGAAACATCACTCCATTCACCTCAAACAATGAAGGAGCACTGGAAATGCACTTTGTAGGTATAGCTCACAACTAACCTACATACCTGCAATGCCTCCGTTTTAAAATTCTCAACGCTGGATTTTGAAACAAGGAATACCCCTCCCTATTTGTGACTTCATCCAGCTCCTACAACCCTCCCCATCTCTGCAAACTCCCTCAATGCCTACAGTACCACACTCCATCTCCAAAATCCTTCAACCCCTATAGACTCTAATCTCCAGCATCAGCAGTACTCACTTTCACCGAGTAATCTTATGCTGCACCTGTCCTCAGAGCTGTTGATGGAAACAGTATAAAGAGTGCTTTACTTTCAGGTTAAGAGAGAGTAGAACGAGCTTTAGTCTGTGTCTAAACATGTTCTGTACCTGCCTGAGAATTTGATTGGGAGAACGGACTTGGCTGTTAAGAGTTCTAGCGAAGAAGTACTTTTAAATCTCCAGCCTGAGGAACTCATTGCGTTCATCCAGGCTCCACATGGATGTTGAAGTGTGTGATGACATGTTGTGATTCTCTCTTTTTTTTAACAAAAAAATCTGTGCCCCACAGACACTAATAGTTTTATTAAACAGAGCGCTCAACCCAGGAATTCCCTAACCTCTTGTTCTATACTGTTTACAGTTTTAACATCTCACTGGTTCAATGCTTGAGGAGTAATGAGGGCTATTCCTGTAAAAGCAAAACAGCAAAGGATATCAAGGAGCAGACTCCCTTGGAGGGCAATTGACAAAGTCTTACTATGAAAGTCCCAGCCATGGGACATTAATAGCTGGCAAATTAACAGATTTTGACCCTACTGTGTTTTGGGAGGGGTTATCTGTGCGAAGACAGGGGTGAAGAGAATTACTGGAGGTCGCAATGTTTGTGTGATCCTTCATTACCTGTACAATGGTCCCTTTTACTTTCCCTTCTCTTTACATTGTCATGGATAATGCAAATGCAGCCTGAAGGCTATGTTTATAGGCACTGTAACTGCTAGGTGAACAGCTGCAATCTGTAAATGTTAAAAGTGAGATTTGCAATTGACTCAGTGTAGTAAAATCAACCACATTTATCGTGTCAAAACAGGGAACCACGTACAGGTAGCAACAAAGATTGGGGATGCATTGGTGGTAATTTCCAGAAATCCTTGTATTCTGGAAAACTACCAATATAAAGGGAAAGAAAACACTAACTACGAGTTAGTTTAAAATCCGTTATCAGAAAAACGTTAGAGTCTTAAGACACAATAGCAGAGTGTTTAGAAATGGAAAGACACGATCTAGCAGAGTCAGTGTGGCTTCATAAAAGGAAAAATATGCCTGACAAATTTACTAGAACTCATTGAAGTAATAACAAGCAGGATAGATAAAGGAGAATATGTAACATATCTGGAGTTTCAGAAGGCATTTGTTAAGGTAACTACTTACTCAGATAAGAGACCATGGTGGTGAGAGTAGATACAGCACGGATAGAGGATTGTCGAGCGAATAAGGGGCAGAGTTGGGATAGCATTTTCAGGATTGGAATCTATAACTACTGGTGGGCCACAGGGACCAGAGATGAGGGCCACAATTATTTACAATATACCTTCACAACTTGAATGAGGAACTTGGATGAGATGAAAATGGGTGGGAAGGCAAACGACGAGGGTTGCAGAGAGTCTGCAGTGAGATGTAGACAGGTTAAGCAAGTGGGTAAAAAGTTGGTAGATGGAATATAATGTGGGAAATTGTAAGTTAATGCAATTTGGCAGAAAGAAGAGAAGCTCAGTATTATTTAAATGGAGAAAAACTACAGAAGAGATATTTAAGAGACTTTGTTCATGAATCAGTAAAAGCTAGAATCCAAGTT
The DNA here is from genome assembly GCF_020745735.1 of Hemiscyllium ocellatum. Lineage (NCBI taxonomy): Eukaryota > Metazoa > Chordata > Chondrichthyes > Orectolobiformes > Hemiscylliidae > Hemiscyllium > Hemiscyllium ocellatum. Next base: position 23,448,324 of record NC_083409.1, read on the forward strand.
CAGTGGGTAATAGTGAAGTCGAATGGAATGTTTTAATCCCAAAGGGAGTGGAGTATTAAAAGTAGGAAGGTTTTGCTAAAACACTACAAAGGCATTAGTCAGACCACAGCTGGAATACAGTGAACCATTTTGGGCCTTTTATTTAAGGAAAGACATTGGAAGCAGTCCAGAGAAAGTTCACTTGGCTGATCACAGGTATGGAGGGACTGTCTTACGAGGAGAGGTTGTATAGGTGGACCTGTATTTGTTGGAATATAAAGAGAGGTGACCTTATTGAAACATACAAGACTCTTAGGAAACTTAACAGGGCAGATACGGACAAACTCGCTCTCTTTATGGAAGAGTCTAGAAACAGAAGAAAATCTCAGAATAAAGAGTCGCACATTTGAGGCAGAACGGAGGAGGAATGTCTTCTCTTTGAGAGTAATGAATCTGCAGAATACTTTAATGCAGAGGGTTGTTGAGTCTGTGTTTAGTATAGTCAAGGCTGAGACTGAGGATTTTTAAATCAGTAAAAGAATCAAGGGTAATGTGGAAAATGAAAACAGTTAAGAGGGAATTAACATTTCCACATCAGCCATGACCTCAACTGGTGGAGCAGGCTGAATGGCCTACTTCAGCTCCTATACCTTTGTAGTGTTTTAGCCAGACTGCAGCAGTTCCTCAGATTAACTTCACAAATTGCTGCTTCTGGTGACAGGTCTCAAAAGCGGTGTCGCTATCCCAGCGCAGTGCAACATAGTCACACAATCATCCTTTTCACTGTATGCCTCTATCAAGAAAATTTACAGGGCGATTGTAATTGTTAGTGTTTTCCCAGACCTTAGAGAGAGTTTGAATTTTCAGGTATTGCTGGTGGGAACGTAAAGTCTGAGCCTAAAATCTCATGCGCAACCAAAGCCAGCCTAGCCACAGTGGATAGTTTCCTCTTTCTGATTGACCCTCCCTCACCTCTACTCTGCCCAATTGCAGCTCCAGCTTGCTCAGGTTCTCAGTCTGGTTGACTCAGCTCAGTGCTTCTCTTACATTTTCTCCCCAACTTTAGATTTGCAGCCAGATTTGCAGGATGTCCCAAAGTGCTTTGCTTTTAGTGAAGTACTTTGAAAGCATGTCACAGTTGTGGGAAACTCAACAGGCATTTACAAACAGCAACGTGAGAAGGAGCAGACAATCTCTCTTAACTCGGGTTATGGAGACAAAATGTTAGTGGGACTCTAAACCAAATCACACTTTCAAAGAGCTGGTACAGACATGACGGGTCAAAGGTCACCTGTTGTGCTGTAATATTCAATTGTGTAGTACATGATGCTATTTGCAAAAAGAGTTCTAGCCAGGACTTCCTCTCCTAGTTCAACAGAATACAGCAGAATCTTTCCCATCCACAGCCAACAATTTAATTTCCCCAGAATCTCTGGGTTTATAGGTTTAGGTCTCCAAAGTGGGACTTGATCCCACAATCGTCTCACTCATCATTCAAAGCTGCTTGCCCATGAAACTCAGAATTGAAGGCCACATCTGGAGTACTGTATACAATGTGTGTCTCCTTACTTTGGTTGGGGGGGGGGGGGGGGGGGGGGTGAAGAAGGGGGGACAAAAATTCTATAATTGCTTTAAGGTATTTCCAAAAGGTTTATTTAACTCATCCCTGGGATGAACCAAGGTTGGCCCTATACCCATCGGATTGTAGTGATCTTATTGAAGCAGGAGTAGGCTACCCGGACCTTCAGACTTGTTCTGGAACTGAGCCAATTGCTCCACAAATCCTGCCTATCCCTAAGAATCTTTCAATCTCTTGCTTAACAAGCACATATCTGCCCCTGCCTCTAGCACTTTTTGGGAAACAGAGCTCCAAAGACTAACAACTCTGAAAGAAACAACTTCTCCTTATATCAGTCTTAAATGGGCAACCCATTATCTTTAAATAGTAACACCTAGGTAAAGTTAGGGTAAATACTAAATGGAAGTTTTTATTGTGGGTAAGACTAGAACTCGGGAACACAACTTAAGGAGGAGTTTCCCTTACAAATGAAGAAATTCTCTCTCTGATGGTCATTAGTCTGTGGAATTCTCTTCTCCAGAAAGTAGTGGAGGCTGAATGTATTCATGGAAGAATTATAATTTTAAAAAGAATTAGACTAGATTCCCTACAGTTTGGAAACAGGCCCTTCGGCCCAACAAGTCCACACCGACCCTCCAAAGAGCAACCCACCCAGACGCATCTCCCTCTGACTAATGCACCTTACACAACGGCCAATTTAGCACGGCCAATCCACCTGACATGCACATCTGTGGATTGCGGGAGGTAACAGGAGTACCCGGAGGATTCCCGACACAGACACAGGGAGAGTGTGCAAACCCCAGGCAGACAGTCACCAGAGGCTGGAATCGAACCTGGATCCCTGGCGCTGAGAGGCAATAGTGCTAACCACTGAGCTACCGTGCCACCAGTGGCAGGTATGGGCGGGAAGGGGTAATTGAGCGGAGATCAAATCAGATATCGTATGACGGTGCAGGCTCAATGTAGAAGCGTGTACAATCCTGTTGTTTAAGAAATATTTAGACCTTGCAGTGCTCGTCACTGAGACACTGTGCTCCTCTGGTCTCCAGCAGATTTTGGAAGCAAATGGTAACAAAAAGAACATCACAAGAACTACCTGATCTCATCAACTGTATTATACATTTCACACATACCCAAACGTAAGTTGAAAAATTTGAAGTTTTTGTCTCACCAAATGAGGTAAAGTATACTACTAGTATGCAAAAAAATGATTCTTAACCATCCATGGCACACAAAAATATATCTAATTAAATTCATTTTAGAATACTCTAATAGAAAGGTCAACCTACAACAGTAATGATTTCCTTCTACAAACCATATTGAACCACCTTCAGGACACTTTGCACAAACTTTTCAGAAGAGAATTTACCCCTGTCAGCTTTTTCTTCAACAGCTCTATCAAGGTGTTGTTGACAAGGTGATGGTCTTCTGTCTGGCCTCCTTTCACCAGGTTTTCCTTCACCTTGAGACTGCTGCTGCTCAGGCTTCCTTCCAATCCTTCTGACACCTTTTCATAGGAGGCGGATTACATAGACTTTTGATAAGGGAATCTAGAGTTAAGGGGTACAGCAAAAAATGTGGAGCTGAGCACTCAAACTAGACCAGACATGAACTTACTGAATGGAAAAGCAGGCTTGATGGGCCAAATGGCCTAATCCTCCTTCCAATTCACACCTTCCCACTCAAGTTTACTTCAACAACAGCTTGCCTAACTATAGTAGAAAGCTATCAAGCAATGTTTGACTTAGAATCACACAAGGAGATATTAAGATAGATCATAAAATATGTTAAATAGTTAACGAGCTACATTTCAATGAGCATGTTAAAAGGGAAGTAGAAAAGTAGGGAGACAGCACCAAACCTTAGATCCTTGGCACTGGAGGCACAGCTACCAATGTTGGAAAAATTAAAATCAGGGCAGTACAAAATACCAGAATTGGTGCAATGTAGAAATCTCAGGAGCTCGCAAGACCACAAGAGGGATTTGAAAACAAGGATGCACTTTTTAAAATCAAGGCATTGTTTCACTGGGAGCAAATGAAGATCAACGAAATGGGACCTAATGACTTGGCTGCAGAACATGAGTTCCAATTTATGGAAACTGGACATTGCAATAATAAAGTCTGCAGGTGAGACTCCCAAACAGATGAGGGTTTCTCCAGCAGATAGTCTGAAACAGATGAGTCATAAAGGTAAGTGGGTTAAAATGGGTAGTCCTACTGCTGACATGAATAGGTGAGCAAGATTAAATACAACAACACAGTGAAGAGCCTCATTCAGCCTCAGCAAGGAAAGGGATAGAGTCAGTGGCTCGGCGTTTGTTGGTAGGTGCAAAGTCAACAGCTTTGTTCATCCTCATTTTCACTTGGAGGAAATTTCTGCTCCTTCATAAATGGATACTGGACAAATAATGTGAACAGATATAGCAAAGCATTGACATCTGTTGTCTTCACAGTGTAAAACATGATATCTGCCACCGCTATTTATCACCAGTAAGACTGCTATCTCTTCAAAATTCACTCTGCTGAACCCAGTATTCTTGACAATTTTAGTGCTCATCATTGGCTGTTATTGCCAATCTCAAACATTAACAATAACTAGAGGAACTCATGACTATTAGTCTGACTGCCAGATTAATATAACATGATTTTACAAAATAACCTGGCTTTGGATTAGTGTAATTCAGTTGTATAAATGAACCTGACTGGAGGATTAGTTGTAATGATTAACCTTACTGTTAGGTTACTGTAACCCAGTTTTACCAATTATGCTGACAGATTGCCAAAGCCCAGCTTTACCGATTAACCTGTTGGATTAGTATATCCTGGCTTTACCATTTAACTGGACTATCAGATTAAAATAACCCAGTTTTTACATATTAAACTGACAACAGGAATCTTGGTAAAGAAGAACACAAGCTGCTCCCAATAAATCTGCAACAAGGGAAACATCTCCAGGCTAAACTACATAGATTTGTTTACAGATAAAACAATACATGGATGCAGAAATACATGCCAGGCAGTAGAAATGTCTCAATCATTGAGTAAAAGATATCAACTACTCCAACTCTATGCTGATCTGCATGGACCCCACTCTCAAACCAGGTTCGAATGATACCACTCAATACAGAACTACACTTTGTTTTCTGTTCTTCAGATACACATACATTGTCCTAATACCCATCTTACAATTTACCCATTTCCTTCAGGTCAGATTAATCTCACTCGATCTTCAGAACATACAAGTTAGAATCAGGAAGAGACCATTCAGCCTCGTGAACTGCTCTGTCATCGGATGAGATTTTGGCTGATCTAATATTGATGTCAGCTCCTTGCCATGGAGTCTGAATCAGTGTCATACAGCACTGAAACAGACCCTCAGGTCCAACTCGTCCACACCAACTAGACATCTCAATTTGCCAGCATTTGGCCCTTATCCCTCTAAATCATTCCTATTCATATACTCATCCAGATGCTTTTTGAATATTGTAACTGTACCCACCTCCACCACTTCCTTCTGAATATCCTTGCGTTATGAATTAATTCTGCCATCTGCATACCAGCCAACTGGGCTGGTCTACCAAATTCATATTAAAACTGGCTCGTACCTAGTTCCACCACTTCCATTCGCTTTTACATCTCCAAAGTAACTTGGTGTTCGTTCTAATACTCTCAAATGTATCCTTCCTTACAATTATACTAGCGAGTTATGGAAGGTGCTGTAAACATTCAATTTATGCATCATCTCCAACCTAATTCACAATTACTTGTGTCCTTTTCTGTTTTGGAGGTGATCTATTTATCACATTTCAGACTTTCAGAACTCTGCTTTTCAATCCATGAACCACCGGTCTTTCAGATGCTGAAGCTAATGATACCCCATCAACTGAGGTACTGCGCACCAAGTCACAATGAGGAAAACTAAAAATACTGCTAGAGGTCTGAAACAAAAACAGGAAGTGCTGAAAAAATTAGCATCTGGCAAAAGAGAGCGAGCGAGATAATGGCTCATGAGTCCTGATGAGGGATCATTCATCTGAAACTTCAACTCTTACGGTGTCCACAGACACTGACAGAATATTTACAGAACTTTCTGTTTTCAACATATTAGAGAACAATACAGCACAGGAAAAGTCTCTTCAGCCCACAATGTCTGTGCCAATCATGATGCCATTCTAAACTCAATCCCATCTGCCTGTATCTCTACATTCTCTGCCCAGTATTTATATTCATAGCTCTCCAGTTTTCCCTTAGGCCATTGTTCCAATTGATGTCTCACGATGGAATCATAGATAGTTAAAGCACAGGAGAAGGCCATTCAATCCATTGTGTCGACACTGACTCTCTGCAAGATAACAACTTCATTCTCCCATCCTTTCCTTGATAGATTTTTAAAAAAATCTTCAAGTAGCTAGCTGATTCCATTTTGAAAAGTTTCCATTGCACACTCAGTGCATTTCAGATCCTAACTATTGGTTGCTTAAGGAAAGAAAAATCCTTTGTATACTCCCATTGCTTCTTTAGCCAATCAAGTTAAATCTCTGCCTTTTTGTTCGCAATCCTTCCACCAATGGGAACAGTTACTCTACCTATTCTGTACCTCTTCTCTTGACTTTCTCTACTCTGAATAGGAAATATATTGATAACTAACTTATTCCCAGCAACTTTCCACACATTGAATATCAGTTTCAATTATGCTTCTTGACATGTACATATTAAACAAGATACCAGGAAAATCCACAATTGAGACTCAAAGTGTGCTCTAAAATCACACAAGAAAGAGAAAGCTGGACCATCTGAAAGACAGTACTTTCAACATTGCAAGTCTCAGTTCTGCGTTGGGAGGGTCACACCTAGATTATGAGTTTACATCAAAGTGGAGCTTGAATTTATCCCTCTGACTCAGAGGGAAGAGTGAAAAGACTCAAGGCATCATGGTTCAGTGGTTAAAAACCAGATGAACTGCAGATGCTGGAAATCACAAACAAAAACAGATATTGCTGGAAAAGCTCAGCAGACCTTCAGAGGCAGGATCATCAAAGCCAAAACATTAACTCAAATTTCTCTCCACGCATATTTCAGCAGTTCGTACGCTTGTTCCTGAGACAAAGTCATGGGTGCACTCCATAGATTTAAACTCAGTCTATTCAGGCCATCTCTGCAGTTTAAAAGCAGGAGTTGCCATCAATTTCCACAAATTCTCAGTACTCCAATAAGTAACAGAAACATAGAAAATAGGAGCCATTAATAGGCAATTCAAATCATTGGGCCTGCTCCACTATTCAATGGGATCAAGACTGATTAACCAACTCAGTACCCTGAACACCTTTCCTCTATATCTTTGATCCCTTCATCTACCACCTTCTTGAAAATATTCTATGTTTTGGCCTCAACCACTTTGTGGCAGAGAATTTCACAGGTTCAGCATTATTTAGGTGAAGAACTTTCTCCTCATCTAAGTCCTAAATGGACTAACCTGTATTATTAAACTGCGGTCCCTAGTTCTGAACAACTTGGTCATCGGGAATATCCTTCCTGCATTTACCTTGTCTAACCTTGTTAGAACTTTGTTGCTTCCTATGAGAACCCTCTCATTCTTCTAAACTGCAGTGAAGAAAGTCCTAACTGATTCAGTACCTCTTCATACGTCCATCTGGTAAACCTTCACTGCCTCCCTCCTTAGGCAGAACATCCTTCCTCAGAAAGAGCCTAAAACTGCACGCAGTCATCAAAGTGTGGTATCACCAAGACCCTGTACATTTGCAGCAAGACATCCCTGCTCCAGCACGTGAATCCTCTCGCTATGAAGGCCAACACATCATTTGACTTCAACGCCTGCTGCATTTGCATGCTTACTTTCAGTGACTGGTGTACAAGGACACCCAGGTCACCTTTAACCTCCCTATTTCCAATGTATCACCATTCAGATAATAATCTGTCTTTCTGTTTTTACTAAAGTGGATAACTTCATCTGCCATCCACCTGGACATGTAACTTACTAGTAGACCAACCTGCCATTTGGAAAAAGTTTAATTTCTACGTTTTTTTCCCCAGTATGCCAACCAGTTCTTTATTCACATCAATTGAGCACAAGATCTCAACAAAAAATTTTAAAAAGTGTATGACCTGTTCATACTATACTGTCAACTCCTGATTTCATGGAAGTCTTACTAGCCTAACTCTCACAATTTAAGGATTTGGTACTAGAACATGTAACAAAACCTACAGTGACTCTTTCAAACTAATCTAGACCAGCAAACTGGCAGCGTAAAAATGTGCTGGGTTATAAAATGAAATCACTGTCTTGAAGCAAGTCAACCTATCCCTCAACAAGTATAGGAGATCCCATCATTGCTTAAATAAAGACAACTCAGCTGCTCACAAAGCAAAACAAAGGCCCAAACCACTAACATGAGAATTGGCACAGGACAGAATACATTCACATGGGCCTAAGCACAGGACAGAACTCACTAACACAGGCCCGAGCACAGGACGATACAAATAAACACAGGCTGCAGTAAGGGATAAAACACAAATACAGGCCTGAGTGCAGGGTAAAATGCATAAATACAAGACCAAGTAATTGTAGGGTGAAATATATGCCTGGGCATGGCATGAAGTAGAAATATGACACCAAGCTCAGGCTGAAGTACAGAAGCTTGGGCCAGAGTACAGCATGAGACATGAATACAGAATGACTCTACATATAGAGACACAAAGCACAAGCTATCACACACAAGCATGTCTAAAAATGCAAACTTCAAACCAAACTTTCACAACAAATAAGAACACTACTATGTAAAGACAACTTGGCACAGGCAGGAACAAACTAAATGCAGCACAACTCTCAATCGCTGGAGGGGGAAAAATACAAGGACACAAAAAGAAATAAGGGAAAGCATAGGCCCACAGAGAACTAACAGTGAGAAACTGTCGCAGTTAGGCTGATGGCACAACTGCTGCAGTAACACCGACATGGCTTCACACATCAATTCAAACTTTGCTCTCAATAGTACTTTGAGTCAACCTTGCTCATGTTAAAGGAGTCACTGCCATACCCCCACTTACACGGCGAAAAGGCACGCTTTGAGCACTCAACAGGCCCCGTTAACAAAGGCTGTTCTGTGTGAAACCCAGATGTCCTACAATCAGTGACCTTACTGCTTCGTTGTCTGCCCAGCACCCCCGCGTCTCTTTGCTTCCCATAGTCCATCAACTCAAGATCCTAGTAACACCCCACCCCCCAGTTAGTTCACCCCACATCTGGGGCATCTGTCTGTCATGATAACCCCTGCTGCAGCTGGATTGGGGAGGGGGGGGGGGGGGTGGAGGTGAAGAGAAGCAGAGAGGGGGCATGGCAGGTGGGAGGTAGGAGTGGGTGGGGGGGGGGGAGGTTGGCATGGATAGCAGGAGGGAGAGGAGTTGGCGGGGATTAGGGGAGAGGAGGGGTTAGTGGGGATGGGGTTGGTGGGGGAATAGGGAAGACAGCAGGTCAGCAAGGGATGAGGGGGTTGGCAGGGTACAGGGAAAGGGGGTGGGTTGGTGGGGGGCAAGGGGGTGGGTTGGTGGGGGGCAAGGTGAGAGGGGGGCTGGCAGGTGGGGGGCAAGGAGAGTGGGGGTAAGGACAGAGGGGCTTTGGCAGGCTGGGGGGGTAAAGACAGAGAGGGGGGTTGGCAGGTGAGGGGGTAAGGAGAGGGGGTTGGCGGGGGGTAAGGGGGGTTGGCGGATGGGGGCGTGTGGAGTAAGGAGAGAGGGGGGTTGGCGGTTGAGGGGGTAAGGAGAGGGGGGTTGGCGGGTGGCAGGGTGTGGAGTAAGGAGAGAGGGGGGTTGGCAGGTGAGGGGGTAAGGAGAGAGGTGGATTGGTAGGTGGTGGGGGTAAGGGCGATTGGCAGGTGAGGGGGTAAAGAGAAAGGGGTTTGGCGGGTGAGAGGGTAGTCCTGATGAAGAAGGGCTTTTGCCTGAAATGTCAATTTTCCTGTTCCTCGGATGCTGCCTGAACGGCTGTGCTTTTCCAGCACCACTCTAATTCAAAATCTGGTTTGCAATATCTGCGGTCCTTGTTTTTACCTTGGGGGGGTGGGCGTCAGGAGAGGGGGCGTCTTGGGGGTAGGGAGAGGGGGGGCGTCGGTGGGGTGGGGGGGGGTGTGGGCGTCAGGGCGGTAGGGAAAGGAGGGGGTGGCATTGGGGCAGTAGGGGGAGGGGGCTCATTGGCAGGTAGGGAGACAGGGGCACATTGGCGGGTAGGCAGAGGGGGACGTTGGGGGTAGGGAGAGGGGGGCATTGGGGGATGGGGGGGCGTTGGGGGTAGGGAGGGGGGCATTGGGGGTAGGGAGGGGGACATTGGGGGTTAGGGAGGAGGGGGGCGTTGGCAGGTAGGCAGAGGGGGGTGTGGGGGGCTAGGGAGAAGGAGGGGCGTTGGGGGGGTAGGGAGAGGGGTAGGTTAGGTGGGGGAGGGGTTGGCGGGTAGGCAGAGGGAATGGCAGTGACTGCTGCCTGGAGCCTGCCAGCTGCATCCAGACCCAGGCCCAGGTGGAAGCGCGAAGCCCAAACTCAAACCCCCCGGGCGCGAGCACAATCTCAGGCCTAGGCCTAGGCCCCGCTGCTGCTCTTTGTCTCTCGGAGGCTGTCTTCCATCCTGCCAGGCCTCGGTAGGTTGGGTTAATGCAGCCGGCCTCTGCTCCCTGCCCACACCGCCGTTACCCACACAGTGGAAAAGTGAATGATATTTTTTTTTAAAAAAATGTGGCTGAGCGCGGGGGGGGGGGTTGCTCTGACACGGTGCGCGCGCACACACTCTCCCCCCCCTTGTGCCCCGTGCCCTGCCCGCGAGCCCGTGCCCTCCCCAACGGCCGCCCTCGCGCAGCGGAGGACGTTTTATCTTCGAACCTCTCCTCCGTCCTACCGTGCTCGAGGCTCGTGTCCGCCTGCCCCGGCTTCCCGAGGGCTCTCCAACATCGCTGGTCGTTATGTGAGTTGGAGGGGAGGGGGGGGTGGGGTGGGTGGGTGGTGATGTTTACCCCCCCTCCTCCTCCTCTCTTGTGTCTCTGGTTCAGGAAGCAGCTGCCTGAGGAGCAGCAGCAGCAGCAACACCCCCACCCCCCCCAACCCTCCTCCACCACCACCGCCGCCGCCGCCGCCCACTCACTGAACCCTCCCGGTCACTGCCAGGTGGAAGCAGGCACTCGCCTGGATCCGCCCAACTCCGACACAAGCCCCACCCACCGCCAGTCCGCGCCCATGGAGCAGAGCCCGCCCACTTTAACCCTCGGTGTGCCTCAGGGGAGCCACTGTGCTGCTCCCACACCCCAAGGGAGTGGAGATACTTTGGGGGGTGGACAGTGTCCAAGCTCTGAGCCCACTTGGTGGCTCAGAGAGTGTCTGCCGTTGGAAAAAAAAACACAGGGCAAGTCCCCCCTTACCCCCCTGGAGGCTGGGGTGAAAGACCACCAACTGCTCCAGAGACGTGCGGTGGCATCTCTGAACAGGCTGGTCAGAAAAAGATAGGCTGTTAATCTTTTTTTTAAAAAAAAGAGGCTGCCTGAGCATTCAAGGAACAAAAACAGAAATTGCTAGAGGAACTCTAGCAGGTCTGGCGACGTCTGTGCGAGAGAGACAGAGAGAGAGAGAGAGAGAAGCAGAGTTGACACTTTCGCCAGAGTTAACAATCTTCACCAGAGTTAACAATGAGTCCACTGACCCTTCTTCAGAACAGAATGGGACTGTTCCAAAAACGGGTCCAAGGACTCAAGAAGTTAATGCTGTTTCTTCATTCACAGTTACTGCCAGACGTGCTGAGCTTCTCCAGCAATGTCTGTTTTTGTTTCTGATTTCCAGAATCCGCAGTTCTACATCAGCCTTGCCAATCTACCCACAACTTTGGGATGAAACGATTTAGAAACAAATGCAGAGTTTCTCTAGCTTCATTGCAGTCCCCAGGAATGTACAAAATTATGGTTGTGTCTAGTTTATTTTCCCCTCATCAGCCCTCTCCCTCTGGTGGGATATACTTTACCTCTGGGCATCAACAGCCCTGCAGCTAATCATGAAGTGGGCCAGTAACTATTCAGTTATAGAAAGCATCACATCTAATCCTTCAATCAATGTCCGCATGCCTGCACCGAAAGGTGATCAGCAGTTTGGAAGAGTGGTATCCTTGGTATCCTGGCCTGGTATTCCTTCAATCAGTACGTAAAGGCAGATTATCTCCAAAGGGCTGTAAAAATCTGCATGGATCCCTTTCAGTGTGTCGTTGATGTGTATTCAGCTCATCTCACCTGGGATAGTTGGTGGGAGGAAAAGTGTGGGTGGGGGGGGCATTGGTTTGGAGCATTGCATGTGGCCTCTAAGACAACTTAAAGCACTTGACAGGCAATACCTATGTAGTCAGTCACTGTTATAATATAGAAAATGAGGCAACCAATTTCAGCACAGCAAGATCCCTCAAGGAACAACGTGCAAAAGAGTACACAATCTTTGTTTGGGTGTTAGTTTATGGATAAATATAATCCAGGACCTGTAGAACCTTCACCTTGTTCTTCTTACAGACCTATGTTGGATCTTACATGCCCAAAAGAGAGGGTCCTCAGATCAAGGTTTTATCAATGAACAACACCTTCTACAAAGCAGAGCTCCTGCAACACTGCGTTGCAACATCAGCCTAATCTTTGAAGTGAGATTTAACTAATGACCTTTGAATTTTAGAGCAAGTACAAGACAGCTGAACTATAGCTGACGCTGTCAGGGACACTCCTCTGTGTTCCTGCACCAGCTGAAGATACTTACTGAACACAGGACACACTGCTTCTCCCAGGCTTGCTCTAAATATACAGAGCTTACATTATGCTAAAGTCCACAAGCAGATTAAACTAGGCAAATTCTGATTCTGGGCTGAAAATGTGTTGCTGGAAAAGCGCAGCAGGTCAGGCAGCATCCAAAGAGCAGGAGAATCGACATTTCGGGCATGAGCCCTTCTTCAGGAATGAGGAGAGTGTGCCAAGCAGGCTAAGATAAAAGGTAGGGAGGAGGGACTTGGGGGAGGGGCGTTGGAAATGCGATAGGTGGAAGGAGGTCAAGGTGAGGGTGATAGGCCGGAGTGGGGGTGGGGGCGGAGAGGTCAGGAAGAAGATTGCAGGTTAGGAAGGCGGTGCTGAGTTCGAGGGATTTGACTGAGACAAGATGGGGGGAGGGGAAATGAGGAAACTGGAGAAACCTAGGTTCATCCCTTGTGGTTGGAGGGTTCCTAGGCGAAAGATGAGGCACTCTTCCTCCAGCAGTCGTGCTGCTATGATCTGGTGATGGAGGAGTCCAAGGACCTGCATGTCCTTGGCGGAGTGGGAGGGGGAGTTGAAGTGTTGAGCCACGGGGTGTGGTTGGGTTGGTTGGTCCGGGTGTCCCAGAGGTGTTCTCTGAAACATTCCGCAAGTAGGTGGCTTGTCTCCCCTATGTAGAGGAGGCCACTTCGGGTGCAGCGGATGCAGTACATGATGTGTGTGGAGGTGCAGGTGAATTTGTGGCGGATATGGAAGGATCCCTTGGGGCCTTGGAGGGAAGTAAGGGGGGAGGGTTGGGCGCAAGTTTTGCATTTATTGCGGTTGCAGGGGAAGGTGCCGGGAGTGGAGGTTGGGTTGGTGGGGGCAGGCATAGCTCCAAACCAAAGAAGTAGCCATGGGCACCCGCATGGGCCCCAGCTATGCCTGCCTCTTCGTAGGATATGTGGAACAGTCCATCTTCCGCAGCTACACTACATATCCACCACAAGTTCACCTGTACCTCCACACACATCATTTACTGCATCTGCTACACCCGATGTGGCCTCCTCTATATTGGGGAGAAAAGCCGCCCTACTTGCGGAACGTTTCAGGGAACACCTCTGGGACACCCGGACCAACCAACCCAACCACCCCATGGCTCAACACTTCAACTCCCCCTCCCACTCCGCCAAGGACATGCAGGTCCTTGGACTCCTCCATCGCCAGACCATAGCAACACGACTGCTAGAGGAAGAGCGCCTCATCTTCTGCCTAGGAACCCTCCAACCACAAGGGATGAACCTAGATTTCTCCAGTTTTCTCATTTCCCCTCCCCCCATCTTGTCTCAGTCAAATCCCTCAAACTCAGCACCACCTTCCTAACCTGCAATCTTCTTCCTGACCTCTCCGACCCCACCCCCACTCCGGCCTATCACCCTCACCTTGACTTCCTTCCACCTATCGCATTTCCAATGCCCCTCCCCCAAGTCCCTCCTCTCTACCTTTTATCTTAGCCTGCTGGACACACTTTCCTCATTCCTGAAGAAGGGCTCATGCCCGAAATGTCGATTCTCCTGCTCTTTGGATGCTGCCTGACCTGCTGCGCTTTTCTAGCAACACATTTTCAGCTCGGATCTCCAGCATCTGCAGTCCTCACTTTCTCCTCAAATTCTGATTGTATTCAATCTCAGCATATCTGTGTTTTTATTTCAAACACAGTTACTCTGAATTGATATCTCTGTAAATGAGATGAAGATAAACTTAATAAATTTCCATTGCAGGACTGAACATGAGGGCCCTCAATCCAATCTGCATCAATGTTCCAAATGGACTCTTTATCCTAGTTTTGTCTTCTTGATATGACCTCAGTCACTATTAACATTCAGCATTTTTGTCACCTCACTGTGCTTGTCAATTATATTTGTTATCCCCAAATGATTGCACATCTTCTATAGTCAAGTCATAGACAACACATTATCCTAATTCCAAAGGAGAGGCTGAAAATGGAAGACATCAATTCACAGCTATCGCCAACAGTACAAGAACCACAATCATGTTCCCATTGTTGGTAGCAAATGATTGGATACAGTCACATCATGTCACACAAAGATTAAAGATAATAAAATTCAATAAAAACATTGTTCTCAATAAATACAAATACGTTCTACAGAAGAAAGAGTGCAATGAATAGCATAATGCCAAACTCAGTGAGACTAGCGCACAAATTAACAGTAATGTGCATATCACTGTATAACCTTGTGAGCCCATGTAAAACGCTGCAAGCGCACAGGAGCAGTTTGCTGTGAACAATCCCAGAAGCACAGTATCATGCCATTATTATTTTGGATTCAGATTTTCTTAAAGCAATTTTTAATTTTTTGACATCCCCTGCAAGGTTTCTTAATTTGTTTTTCTCCTGGAAAGTGTAGGTAATTGAATTTTGTATTCTGTCTGCAATGGGCAAATGATCAGAGTTTTAAATTGAGGTATTGCTTACCTGGGAACCAATGTCAGTGAGCAGGCACAAGTCTGATAGGTAATAAGAACTTGGTGTGAATGGACAGCACAACAAGGATGAAAGTACATGTTCTAACTATGAAGGGTTGAGTGTAACTGGACCATTCAGTGACTGGAGATTTTCAGTTTAGGATCGGCCACACTCCAGTTTGAGAGGTTGGGTTTGAAATACGCCTCTGCAAATTTCTAAAACATAAGCTTGGACACCCAGTCAATTTAAACTCTAGACCTCAGTGCTGACTCAGTGAGGTACCCTCTCAGCAGCCGGTGGTGCTGTTTTGGCAACCTGGCAACCTCCCAGCCTGCCATATCCTCTGCACGGACTTCCAGTCTCGAGGTGAATCAAGTCCTGTCGCAGATTGGAGGCAAGGTGTCGGTGTGGCAGGATTGGAAGGACTGCTATTCTGAACCTTTTAATTTCTTTATTTTTCTAATTTATTCCTCTGATCTGTAAAGCCAGATATTTTATTTCTTTCCTTTCCTAATTTTTCTTTCCCTAAGAACTTGTACTGAAGAATTTGTACCTAGGTACCTTGTACTTAAGATGGTACCGTAAGCGGTGACATGTAAACTTTTCACTGTTCTCATTTGAATACTTGTGACAGTGAACCTAATTCAATTCAAAGAATATTTTCAAAATAAATTCAAATTTTCCTCGTACTGTGTGCTTTTAAAAAAGTCATTCTTGAATATATAGTTCAAATGTTATTTACCACGTGGGAGACCAAATTTGAATGGCTCAGACATTTACAACACAGGAGTTGTCCATTCACCTCATGTGCACACCAATCAACAAAGATCTGATGACACTAATCCCAGCTTTTGACCCATAGCCTGGAGGCTACAGGAACACTAGTGAATATCATACTTTCAATGCTATGAGATTTTGTGACTCAACCACACATTCAGGCAGTGACGTCCAGCCTCCCACCAACATCTGGGTGAAAGAAATCCCTGCTCCACTCTCCTCTTAGCCTTCTATCTCAGCTTAAATCTCTGTCCCTGGATATTGACGTCGCTATTAATGGAAAAAGGGCCCTACTATCCACCCTATCTTTGCCCCTCATAATCTTATACCCCTCTATCAGGATACATCTTAACCAAAGAAAACATCCCCAGCCTTTCCAACCATTCCTCATAGCTTAGACCCTCCAGGGGAGGCAGCATCCTGGTAAATCCCCTCTGCACCCTCTCAAGTACAATCACACCCAACCTATATTATGATTAGAATTACATGGAGTACCTTATTTGTGGCCTAATTAACGGTTTATACAGTTCCAGCATAACCTCACTGCAAGGTCCCTTGATCTATGTCTATGTCTATGTCTATGATCTTCGGCTCTCTCCAGGATCTTATTATTCGTGGTGTAATCCCCTGATTTCTTAGCCCTCCGCTAATTGCATATCTCATATTTTTCTGGGTTGATTTCCATTAATCTCTGCTCTGCCCACCTGACCAATAAGTTGTTATCCTCTTGCAGTTTACTACTATTCTCCTATTTACCACCCTACCGATGTTCATATTATCCACAACCTTTGTGAACATATTCTCTGCATTAAAGTCCAGAACATTAATGTACAACACAAATCCCAAGCCATGTGGATTGTCAACAGAAACACACTTCCAGTCACAAAAACATCCCTCTACCATCGCTCTACTCTTCGCGCCTCTTAGCCAATTTTTGATCTAATATGTCATGTTGCCTTGCATCCAATCAGCTCTTACTTTCTTCATCAATCTGCCTTGAGGAACCTGATCAAAAGCTTTGTTAACTTCCACATAGACAATTGTATTACCTTCATCAACACTCCTAGTTACCTCCTCAAAAGATTCAATCAAATTTGTCAACCATGCACTTCCTTTAACAAATGTGTGCAGGCTATCCCTGATTAATCTGTGTTTCTCCCAGTGTAGATATTCTGTGCCTCAGGTCTTTCTAATAATTTCCCCACCACCAAAGTTAGACTTGTAATTTCCTGTTTATCCCTCCTTCCTTTTTTTAAATAATGGGATGTTAGCAGCTCTTCAGAATACTATCCAAGTATTGCTGTATCTGAGCAACTGATTGTTAAATCATCCACAAAGTTGAGAATGGATCATAGTCATTGATAGCACAGAAGGAGACCATTTGACCCAGCAAGACCTTATAAAAGTTTATAAAATGATGAGAGACATACATAGGGTGAATAGCCAGGGTCTTTTGCCCAGGGTAGAGGAGTCCAAAACTAGAGGTCATAGATTTAAGGTGAGAGAGGAAAGATTTAAAGGGGGCAACATTTTCACACAGAGACTAGTACTGAAAGTGGTGGAGGCTGGTATAATTACAACATTTAAAAGGAATCTGGATGGTTATGTAAAATAGGAAGGGTTCAGAGAGATCTGGGCCAAATGCTGGCAAATAGGACTAGATTAATTTCGGATATCTGGTCAGCATGGACAAATTGGATTGAAGAGGTTGTATCCATGATGTACAGCTCAATGACTCTGACTCAAATCCATGCCAGTGCACAGGAGAGCAATCCAGTCAGTCACACTCCTCACTCAATCGCATGCAGGTTAATTTTTTTCAATCCAGTCTATTCAATTTCCTTTTGAGTTCATTCATTGTGTCTGCTAGCATGCCCTTGTGGAGATCATTGACTTATACCACACCTCCAACAGACTCTAATGTGAAAATATTCACCTCAACTACACATCTGTGTGTAAAGGGCATCACTTTGAAGTTTGCAGATGATGCAAAATTTGGAAGGGTAGTAAACAGTGAAAAGCATAGTAAAAGTCTTGAGAAAGCCTTCACAGAGATTCATGAAATGGGAAGATGTCACAGGCAAAGCTCAACACTGAAGTGTAAAGTGATAAATTTTGGTGGTGAAGCAGTATTACGAACTAAGTGGTAATGATCTCACATTCATGGCTGATAATCTTGGTCCCCTCAACAAGTGGAAACAAATTTTCCACCTCAAACCTATCAAAAATCTTCAAAACCTTAAATATCTCACCTCAATCTTTTCTTTGGAAAAGAGTTGTAGCTTACTAAGACTGTAAGTTGTAGGAGCAGAAGTAGACAATTCAATCCATTGAGTCTGTTGCATCACTCAATGAAATTATGGCTGATTTGATCACCCTCAACTCCATTTTCTTGCCTGATCCCCAGAACCCTTGAATCCCTTACTGATTAAAAATCTGTTTATCTCAGCCTCGAATATGCATAACAACCCAACCTTGACACTCACCTACAGTGAAGAATTCCAGTGATTCATGACCTTCTGAGAGAAAAATTTCACCTCACCTCTGTCTCCAATGTGAGACCCCTTACTCTGAGATTACGCTTTCTGGTCCTAATCTAGAAGTTACAACCACTCAGTTTGGTATCATGCTTGTCAACCTTTCTGGGCTTTTCTTCATTGCCACTATATCTTTTTTTGTAATGTGGAGCTCATAACTGGTCAGAAGATTTCAAATATGATCTAAGGTTCCAAATGAAGTTAACGGTACTTCTCCTTTTGAAATAAACCCCAGTACTTTGTTGGCATTTTTAATAGCGTTATTAAAACTCCCTATTCCTGGCAACATCTCTGTGGTGCCATGGCTTAGACGGTTAAAGCACACCTGCCTAGTAAACAGGCAATTGTGGGTTCAAATCCCAGTAGTGCCTGCACGCTATGTCAAAAGTTTGCTGTTGCATCTTCTTTTATGGGTGGCACAGTGGTTAACACTGCTGCCTCACAGCGCCAAAGGCCCGGGTTCAATTCCCACCTCAGGCAACTGTCTGTGTGGAGTTTGCACATTCTCCCCTTGTCTGCGTGGGTTTCCTCCGGGTGCTCCGGTTTCCTCCCACAGTCCAAAAGTGTGCAGGTTAGGTGAATTGGCCATGTTAAATTGCCCGTAGTGTTAGGTGAAGGGGTAAATGTAGGGGAATGGGTCTGGGTGAGTTGCGCTTCGGCGGGTCGGTGTGGACCCATAGGGCCTGTTTCCACACTCTAAGTAAGTAATCTAAAGTAATCTAGCTATGAAGAGAAGTTGAGTAGATTAGGATTATTTTCATGAGAAAGACAGAGGTTGAGGGGGGACCTGATTGAAGTCTACAAAATCATGAGAGATATAGACAGGGTGAATAGCAAGAAGGTTTTTCCCAGAGTGGGAGATTCAATTACTAGGGTTCAGAAGTTCAGCGTGAGAGGGGAAATCAAGGTACCCAGTACTAAGCCCTGGAGAATATAATTGGAAACATACATCTAGTCACAAGTATACCTATCAAATATTACGCTTTCCATTCTGCCAATTTGGATGAAACTAGCCCTTCTCCCTTAAGTTTCCTAATCTGCACATCTTTGGATTGTGGGAGGAAGCCCATGCAGACATGGGGAGAATGTGCAAACTCCACATAGACAGTCACCCGTTTGTTCAGTTTCCTAAATAATCTTACATGAGGAACCTTGTCAAAATCCTGGCTAAAACGGACAATATCAAGTGTGCTATCCTTATCAACTCTCCTTGTTACCACTGTATAAATTTCAATCAGGTTAGATTTGACCTTCCCTTAACTAATCTTTGCGCACTGCTGTTGATTATTCCGTGACTTTCAACGCAGCAGCATATACTGTGTCTCAGAGAGTTTGCTCCAATGCTTAGCTCATCAGTAAGATTAGACTGATGCCTGCCATTAGTTAGACTAACCCTTCCCTTTTTGAAGTTAAAAATCACACAACACCAGGTTATAGTCCAACAGGTTTAATTGGAAGCACATGAGCTTTCGGAGTGCCGCTCCTTCATACAACATTACCAGTCTTTCAACACCACATACCTGGCTCGACAGAATTGAAACTTGATGGGAGACTGATGTTTCTTCCACTGCCTTCCTTACCAGCCTGGGATATTTTTCATCCCTGATGACTTAACCACTTTCAAGGACAGTAGACACTAATATTTCTTTCCTGATTACATTTATTTCATCCAACATTTTGCATTCTTCCTTCTAGACCCATTTTCCACCTTCACATACAAGTTACCTTCTTGGTCTCTAATTGGCCCTCCTCTGGCCTTACTTATCCTCTTGCTCTTTATGCACTTAAAGATCATTGGGTTTCCTGTCATTTTATTTGTCATTACACCTCCTACCTCCTGTAAGCAATAAGCCAGTTCATTTTGTGATTTCACCCCCATCTGCATTAAGCTCTTAGCATCTGGAATAGCCACATTATTTCATGCTGGCATAGTGGCTCAATGGTTAGTACTGCTGCCTTACAGGACCAGGGTTCAATTCCAGCCTCAGGTGATTGTTTGTGTGGAGTTTGCACACTTTCCCCATATCTGTGTGGGCTTCCTCCCGCAATCCAAAGATGTGCAAATTAGGTGAATTGGCCATGCTAAATTGCCCATAGCATTCAGGGGTATGTAGGTTAGCTGCGTTAGTTGGGGTAAATGGGTTGAGGTGGGTTACTCTTCTGAGGGTTGGTGCGGACCTGTTGGGCTGAATGGCCTATTTCCATACTGTAGGGATGCTATGATCTATTTATTCTTAACCTATTCTGGTAGATCTTTCAAAATTTGTCGAGAGAGTCCCAACCACCTCTCCTTACAGGAACAACCTTTTCTGAATCCTTCTGTATCACCTCCTTCGATGCCTACCATTTCTCTAACACTTGATTTACCCTTAAGCAGCTGTTTTGAAACAAAAACAGGTGTATGCTGGAAAACGTCAGCAAGTCTGGGAGCATCTGTGAAGAGTAATCAAAGTTAACATTTGTGGTCTGGTAACCCTTCCTCAGAACAATGTTGAGGAAGGGTCACCGGATCCAAAATGTTAACTTTGATTTCTCTTCACAGATGCTGCCAGACATGCTGAGCTTTTTCAGCATACATCTATTTTTGTTTCTGACTTACAGCATCTGCAGTTCTTTTGGTTTTAAGCTGTTTTGAGTTCACTTTTGCAAAATTGCATTCCAGCTTTGTAAAGTTAACCTTTCCTCAATTTAAAACTTTGACTCTTAGTCCATCATTAATCATTTCCATTATTATTCTGATCCTTCCTAAGCTAAAGTTAACTATCACTGAACACAGAACAATACAGCGCAGAACAGGCCCTTCGGCCCTCAATGTTGCGCCGACCTGTGACCTATTCTCAGATCATCCCTGTACAGTATCCCATTATCATCCATGTGCATATCCAGGGATGGTTTAAATCTCTCTAATGTAGCTGAGTTAACTACATTGGCAGGTAGGGCATTCCATGCCATTACCACTCTTTGAGTAAAGCACCTGCCTCTGATATCGGTCTTAAATCTATCACCCCTCAATTTGTAGTTATGCCCATTCATACAAGCTGACGTCATCCTCCTAGGAAAAAAACTTTCACTGTCTACCCTATCTAATTCTCTGATCATCTTGTGTGTCTCTATCAAATCTCTTCTTAGCCTTTTTCTTTCGAATGAGAACAGACCCAAGTCTCTCAACTTTTCCTCATAAGACTTCCCTCCAGACAAGGCAACATCCTGGTAAATTTCTCTGCACTTTTCAAATGCTTCCACATCCTTCCTAAAATATGGCGACCCGAACTGGACACAATATTCCAAGTGTGGCCGCATTAGCGTTTTATATATTGCGGCTCCGGAACTCAATCCCTCTATCAATGAAACCTAACACACCGTATGCCTTCTTAACGGCATGATTAACCTGGGTGGCAACTGTCAGGGATCTATGTACATGGATTCCAAGATCCCTCTGCACATCCACACTCACAAGAATCCTTCCACTGACCTTTGCCTTCCTGTTATTCTTCCCAAAGTAAATCACCTCACATTTATCTGCATTGAACTCCATTTGCCACCTCTCAGCCCAATTCTGCAGTTTATCCAAGTCCCCCTGCAACCTGTAACATTCTTCCAAACTGTCCACAACTCCACTGACTTTAGTGTCGTCTGCAAATTTAATATGCCATTCACCTATGCCTGGTCTACGTCATTTATAAAAAATGACAAACAGCAGTGGTCCCAAAACAGATCCTTGTGGCACACCACTAGTAACTGGACTACAGGCTGAATTTTTTTCATCAACCATCACTCGCTGCCTTCTTTCAGAAAGCCAGTTTCTAATCCAAACTGCTAAATCACCCTCAGTCCCTTTCCTCTGGGAAGTTATTCTATACTGATGGGCTTGTTATGTACTGGCTAAAAAAGTTCGCTGATGTACATTTTTAACAATTTGTGCTTTTGCATAGAGGAGGAGGAAGTGAAGACAGCAGATGCTGGAGATTAGAATCGAGAGTGTGGTGCTGGAAAAGCACAACAGGTCAGGCAGCATCCAAGGAGCAGGAAAATCGACATTTCGGGCATAAGCCCTTCATCAGTCAGCCCTTTCTGATTCCTGATGAAGGGCTTACATGCAGAACGCCGATTCTCCTGCTCCTTGGATGCTGCCTGACCTGCTGTGCTTTTCCAGCACCACACTCTCAACTTTTACACAGAGTTTATTTCAGTTACTATTTGGGTAATTGGAATCTTCTATTAACACCATTTTGAATCTCCCTTTTCAGTCATTTGACTGCATATCTGCTCTCCAATTTCCCTTTGATTGAATACACAAAGAGTATGTAACCTTTGTATTCTCCTGACCAAAATGCATCACTTATCAATATGAAAATTACTTTTTTTTTGATTGCCTGATTGATCCCTAGTTCTCTTTATCAAAGTCTATAAGGACTGCTTTTTACCTTAACAATAGTTGATTTCTGTTTCTGTGCTCCTAGTACGCACAGATACCTACCCTCCTGATTACTTCCTGTTCCTTTCAAAATACTACAAATTATCATCTCCCCATCTTCTCCCTCTTCTCTCCCCATTTTTCAGATGTTCATAGAATCATAGAATTTCTACAGTGTGGAAGCAGGTCATTCAACCCATCAAGTTCACAATGACCTTCCAAAGAGCAAGCCACTAGACCCACCCCCCTACTCTATCCCTGTAATCGTGCATTTACCATGGCTAACCCAACTAGCCTGCACATTCCTGGACACTACTGGCCATGTAGCTTGGCCAATCCACCTGAGCTGCACATCCTTGGATTGTGGGAGAAACCAGGACACTGGAGGAAACCCACACAGGTAGTCACCTGAGGGTGAAATCAAACCTGCCTCCTTGGTGCTATGAGGCAGCTGTGCTAACCACTGAGCCACCATGCTGCCCCACGTTGATAGGGAGATATTAGTTAGAGGTTATTCGGGAACAATATTAGTTAATGAGATGATGGTGGAAGAATATTAGTTTATGAGATAATGGTGTGGGGACATTAGTTAATGAAATATTGGTGGGGAGATATTGGTTGATATGATGGTGGAAAATATTGGCTAAGAAAATAATGTCGAGGAGATATGAGTAAATGAGACAATGATAGGGAATGATCAGTTTTTGAAGTTTCAATTAATTTCCATAAACTGCAATAATTCAAACTCCAGTGAATGAATGATGATTTACTGTCAATTGCACTCTACAATGAACAACACAGTAAAATACAGTGAAAAGCCCTGTAAAAGGAATCATCATGGTTCACCTTTGTCCCATTGGATACTGTTAAAAATCACACAACACCAGGTTATAGTCCAACAGGTGGATTCGAAAGTACAAGCTTTAGGAGCACTGTTCCTTCATCAGGTAGCTAGTGAGGCAGGATACATAAGACATAGAATTTATAAGTAAAAGATCAAAGTGTCATATAACTCATGCAATGTATTAGACAAATCTAGATGGCTGTTACGTCTTTAATCACTTAGAATGGGGATGCAACTTTCATAGAACATAGAACAATACAGCGCAGTACAGCCCCTTCGGCCCTCAACGTTGCGCCGACTTGTGAACTATTCTCAGATCATCCCTCTACACTATCCCAAAATCATCCATGAGCTTACCGAAGGATTGTTTAAATCTCCCTAATGTGGCTGAGTTTTGATTGATTAATATGTAAATCCCTGAATTTCTTTTAAGTCACAGTCCTGAGATAAACATAGAACATAGAAAAATACAGCGCAGTACAGGCCCTTTGGCCCTCGATGTTGCGCCGATCCAAGCCCACCTAACCTACACTAGCCCACTATCCTCCATATGTCTATCCAATGCCCATTTATGCCCATAAAGAGGGAGAGTCCGCCACTGCTACTGGCAGGGCATTCCATGAACTCATAGCTTGCTGAGTGAAGAATCTACCCCTAACGTCTGTCCTATACCTACCTCCCCTTAATTTAAAGCTATGCCCCCTCGTAATAGCTGACTTCATACGTGGAAAAAGGTTCTCATTGTCAACCCTATCTAAACCCCTAATCATCTTGTACACCTCTAACAAGTCACCCCTAAACCTTCTTTTCTCAAATGAAAACAGCCCCAAGTGCCTCAGCCTTTCCTCATACGATCTTCCTACCATACCAGGCAACATCCTGGTAAACCTCCTCTGCACCCGTTCCAGTGCCTCCACGTCCTTCCTATAGTATGGCGACCAAAATTGCACACAATACTCCAGATGCAGCCGCACCAGAGTCTTATACAACTGCAACATGACCTCAGGACTCCAGAACTCAATTCCTCTACCAATAAAAGCCAGTACGCCATATGCCTTCTTCACAGCACTATTTACCTGGGTGGCAACTTTCAGAGATCTGTGTACATGGACACCAAGATCCCTCTGCTCATCCACACTACCAAGTATCTGACCATTAGCCCAGTACCCCATCTTCTTGTTACTCTTACCAAAGTGAATCATTTCACACTTACCTACATTGAACTCCATTTGCCACCTTTCTGCCCAGCTCTGCAGCTTATCTATATCCCGCTGTAACCTGCCACATCCTTCCTCACTGTCAACAACTCCACCGACTTTGTATCATCCGCAAACTTGCTCACCCAACCTTCCAGCCCCTCCTCCAGGTCATTTATAAAAATGACAAACAGCAATGGTCCCAAAACAGATCCTTGCGGAACACCGCTAGTAACTGCACCCCAAGATGAATCGTTACCATCAACTACTACCCTCTGTCTTCTTCCAGCCAGCCAATTCCTAATCCAAACCTCTAACACACCCTCAATGCCATACCTCCGTATTTTTTGCAGTAGCCTACCATGGGGAACCTTATCAAACGCCTTACTAAAATCCATATACACCACATCTACTGCTTTACCCTCATCCACCTTCTCAGTCACCTTTTCAAAGAATTCAATAAGGTTGTGAGGCACGACCTGCCCTTCACAAAACCATGCTGACTATCCTTGATCACATTATTCCTATCCAGATGTTCATAAATCCTATCCCTTACAATTCTCTCTAAGACTTTGCCCACAACAGAAGTGAGACTCACTGGCCTATAGTTACTAGGGTTATCCCTACTCCCTTTCTTGAACAAGGGAACCACATTTGCTATCCTCCAGTCTTCTGGCACTATTCCTGTAGACAACAAGGACATAAAAATCAAGGCCAATGGCTCTGCAATTTCCTTCTTTGCTTCCTGGAGAATCTAGGATAAATGCCATCAGGCCCAGGGGACTTATCTATTTTCACCCTTTCCAGAGTTTCCAATACCTCTTCCCTACATACCTCAAAGCCATCCATTCTAATAACTTAAGGTTTTATCAGTACATAAATAAAGTGACATCTCAGCTCAGGCAATGCATTAAAGGTGTGAAGTCTGTCTGTATCCCATCCTGGAGTCAGACTTACTTCCAAAGTAGGAATTTAGGAAATGTCACATTGACTGACTGCATACAAATTGTGTGCTTTTTGATCAAAAACATACACACACACACACACACACACCCCGATGGGGTGAATTTACAGATACGTTCTATTAAGTTTTGTGCCCTTTGTATCCTGCCCCACCAGCTACTTGATGAAGAAGCAGCACTTTGAAAGCTAGTGCCTCCAAATAAACCTGTTGGACTATAACTTGGTGTTGTGTGATTTTTAAACATTTCCACTCCAGTCCAACACCAGCACCTCCACACCATTTGACACAAACAGTACTGGAAACAAACAGCACGTCAACATTTGACAGAGACAGTCAGCCACACAAACATGTCAAAGCCAGCAGTATGTCTGACCACAGCGGTCTACTGTCTTTTACAAAAACCACAAGGAAACCTAAAAAAACACACACAAGAGAAGTTTAAGGAGTTTGAACTCAGGCTGTCCTCCAACCTGATTACCTTGTGTGTGCTTGTAAATGATGGCCAACCTCTTCAGTCAGCTATAATCAGACAAACTTCATAGATTTTCACAGCTCCTTGCTACTGTTGAAATCTTATACGGTGGTACAACTGAATACTTTTCACACCTCTGCTCTCTCAGTGGACTGCACACAAAAGGCCTCACTGTGTCATTTCCCTGTAGCGCAGACAACAAAGACGGTCTGAAACAAGGAAGCAGCAAATTAAAGTGACAGGGAACTTGCTTCTCAAAAAAACGCCAACTCATTCTGCTTAGCCAGGAACACGGAGTTTGGATGAGACATTTCGTGATTGTGCAACAGGAAATACCAGCAGCAAGTGAACAGTGCAAGTAGGCTGGCCTGTAAATTAATCCAATCCCAGTTTAGTTGAGACCAGCTGAAAACTGAACGAATTATCACAAACAGGAGTTTCTCAGGCCCCACGTCAGTTTTTCTCAGTGCAGTGAGCATAGGTGCTCAATGCTGCCAGGCTGTAGCATAAGTCAGACACGGGCTGTAATGGCACTTAAGTGAACCTGACTCAAAGGGTGAAAAATCCCTAATTTGATAGCAGCCTAAAAAACTTTGCAAGCAACTGCCCTCAATCATTTATGCTTTTGCTTGTAGGTACTAGCTCCTAAACTGTTGCCAACCACTGGCTTGTCTAGCTTTTCACTGCTCCTTATTTATTATATGCTTCATGTTCTCATAGAACTACAGATGGAGTACAACACAGAAACAGTCTATTTTACCCAAATAGTCAATCGTAGTGACTGTGCTTCAAGTACAAGTCCAAACCACCTCTTCACCATAATCTATGAGCCCTTCTTACTGATTTTCTAACTAGTGGGGATTATCTTTCACTGCTTACCAGTTCAAAACTGCTCAGGGTCTTAAGATGTAAAATACAGTGTGGCCTCATCTTCTCCCAACATTTTGATGTTCTGGCAGTTTTCTTGCCTTTTCAAACACTCGGTAAAAACGAGTTCCATGCATCAGGTCAGCAACAGCCAAAGAGATAGTCTTGAGGTAGCAATATAAAGGCAGAGAGTGAGAAAGGTAAAGCGATAGCGAGAGGGAATTACAGAGCTGAGGGTCCAAGGCGATGTACAGTATGATTCCTGATGTGAAGGGCTTTTGCCCGAAATGCCAATTCTCCTGCTCCTCAGATGCTGCCTGACCTGGTGTGCTTTTCCAGTACCATACTTTCGACTCTGATCTCCAGCATCTGCAGTCCTCACTTTCTCCTAGATGTATGGTAAATGCGCCAAAACATATACTTAATATTTGGCAAAAACAGAAAACCCGGGATAATCTCAACTCCCAATCACTCTCAGCAATCTGTTGTTGGAAAGTATTAGAATCAATTACCAAGGAAGCAATATGAAAGAATTAAGAACAAAGAACATTACAACACAGGAACAGGCCCTTCGGCCCTCCAAGCCTGTGCCAATCCAGATCCTCTATCTAAACCTGTCACCTATTTTCTAAGCATCTGTATTCCTCTGCTCCCTGCCCATTCATGTATCTGTCTAGATACACCATAAGTTATGCTATTGTGCTCGTGTCTACTATCTCCGCTGGCAACAACACCCACCAACATCTGCGTAAAGAACTTTCCATGCATATCTTCCCTAAACATATCCTCTCTAATGCTGAACTTCTAAACCCTAGTAATTGAGTCTCCCACTCTGAGAAAAAGCTTCTTGTTACTCACCCTGTCTATATCTCTCATGATTTTGTAGACTTCAATCAGGTCCCCCTCAACCTCTGTCTTTCTAATGAAAATAATCCTAATCTACTCAACTTCTCTTCATAGCTAGATTACTTACTTAGAGTGTGGAAACAGGCCGTTCAGGTCCACACCGACCCGCTGAAGTGCAACCCACCCAGACCCATTCCCCTACATTTACCCCTTCACCTAACACTACGGGCAATTTAACATTCACCTAACCTGCACATTTTTGGACTGTGGGAGGAAACCGGAACACCCGAAGGAAACCCACACAGACACAGGGTGAATGTGCAACCTCCACACAGTCAGTTGCCTGAGGCGGGAATTGAACCCAGGTCTCTGGTGCTGTGAGGCAGCAGTGCTAACCACTGTGCCACCCACAATATTCTCCTAGTGTCCTCCATACCAGGCAACATCCTGGTGAACCTCCTCTGCACCCTCTCCAAAGCATCCACATCCTTTTGGTAATGTGGCGACCAGAACTGTATGCAGTATTCCAAATGTAGCTGAACCACAGTCCTATACAACTGTAACATGACGTGCCAA
Source organism: Hemiscyllium ocellatum (assembly GCF_020745735.1). NCBI lineage: Eukaryota > Metazoa > Chordata > Chondrichthyes > Orectolobiformes > Hemiscylliidae > Hemiscyllium > Hemiscyllium ocellatum. Next base: position 23,476,610 of record NC_083409.1, read on the forward strand.
CTTTTGTACGTAATGCCCCGCCCGATGAAGGAAAGCATGCAGTATGCCTTCTTGACCACTCTGTCGACCTGCGTCGCCACCTTCAGGGTACAGTGGACCTGAACACCCAGATCTCTCTGTGCATCAACTTTACCCAGGGCTTTCCATTTACTGTATAGTTTGCTCTTGAATTGGATCTTCCAAAATGCATCACCTCGCATTTGCCTGGATTAATCTCCACCTGCTATTCTCTTTCCAAGTCTCCAATCTATCTACATTCGGCTGTATTCTCTGACAGTCCCCTTCACTATCTGCTACTCCACCAATCTTAGTGTCACCTGCAAACTTGCTAATCAGACCACCTATACCTTCCTCCAGATCATTTATGTATATCACAAGCAAGAGTGGTCCCAGCATGGATCCCTGTGGGACACCACTGGTCACAGGTCTCCATTTTGAGAGACTCCCTTCCACTACTACTCTCTGTGTCCTGTTGCCCAGCCTGTTCTCTCTCTCTCTAGCTAGTACACTCTGGACCCCATGCGAATTCACTTTCTCCATCAGCCCACCTTATCAAACGCCTTACTGAAGGTGTTTGGAAAGTCAGAACATTTGCAAATTCAAAACGCTATCCATTAGAGTCAGCATGGCTTTATGAAGGGGAAGTCATGTTTGAGTAATTTGCTAGAGTTCTTCAAAGATGTAACAAGCAAAGTGGATAATGGGGATTCTGTAGGTGTAATTTCTTTGGATTTCCGGAAGGTGTTTGATAAGGTGCCAAGGTTGGATCCTTTGGGATTAGGGGAATTTATTAGCTGGATAGATGACTGGCTGATGGACAGAAGCGAAAGTTGGGATAAATGTTTTTTTTCTAGATGGCAAAATGTAATGAGTGGGATGTCACAGGGTTTTACAGCTATTTACAATCTACATTAATGACTTGGATACAGGGATAGAAGGCTCTATAACCAAATTTGCAGATGGCACAAAAATAGGTGGGATATTAAATTGCAGTGAGGAAATAAGAACCTTACAAATGGAGAGTGTTAAGCTCCTGGGTGTGGTTATCCACAACAAGTTTTCTTGGAATCTTCATGCGGACACACTGGTTACAAAGGTCCAACAATGTCTCTTCTTCCTCAGCTGAGGAAATTTGGCATGACAGTGAATAGCTTTGCCAACTTTTATAGGTGCGCCTTGAGAGTATTCTGTCTGGATGTGTCACTACCTGGTATGTAACTGTACCACTCAAGATTAGAGATGGTTACAGAGAATGGTGAACTTGGTCGGACAATCACAAAGGCCAACCTCCTGTCTATAGAATCCATCCATCAGGCCTGCTATCAAGGAAAGGCTGCCAGCATTCTCAAAGATCCATCCCACCCTGGCAATGTTTTTCTACAACCTCTACCATCGGGGAGAAGGTACAGAAGCCTGAACACACACACCAGCCAGTTTTGTAACAGTTTCTACCCTACTGTAATAGACTCACAAACTCTAGACATTCGCCTGTACCTGTATTTTTGTTTTTACTGCTGTTTACCTGTTATTTACTTATCTATGCTACTTAACTCTGTGATCTGCCTCTATCACTTGCAAGACATAGCTTTTCACTGTGCCTCAGTACACGTCGCAATAAATTCAACTCAATTCAATTCAATTCAGTTCAATGTAGATAGATTGGGAGAGTGGGCCAGAATGTGGCAAATGGAGTTTAACGTGGATAAGAGCAAGGTCATGCGTTTGGATTGAAGGCATGGGGAGAGACTTTAGAGTGTTCCAGTGTAGATGGATCTAGTTGTACTCGTTCATGAATCACAGAAAACTAGGATGCAGGTACAGCAGATAATTAAGAAAGTGAAAGGAATGTTGGCTTTTATAGCTGACGGAATAGAATATAAAGGTAAGGGAGTGTTGTTGCAACTTTACATCATATTGGTGAGACCACACCTGGAGAATTGTGCGCAGTTTTGGTTCCCTTAATTGAGGAAAGATGTAATGGCATTGGAGGCAATTCAGAGGATCCCAGAGATGAGGGGTTTGTCGTATGAAGAGTGATTGAATAGTTTAGGCGTAAAGTCTCTGTTATTTAGAAGAATGAGGGGACATAAAATTGACATATTCAAGATGATAAGAGATGTGGATAAGATAGACAGCGAGTGGACACTTCCTCTTCTGGGCATTCTAGGCTGAGAGGTCACAGTCTTAGGGTAAAGGGGGAGCACATTTAAAACAGAGTTGAGGAGAAACTACTTCTCCCTAAGTGTTATGAATCCTTGAAATTCACTACCCAAAAGTGTGATGGGTGCTGGGACAGTTGAGTGATTTTAAGGAGGCGTGAGACAGATTTTTAATTGGTAATGGGTTAGAGGGATGTGGCGAGAAGGCAGGAAAATAGAGGGTGAGGAGCGTATCAGCCGTGATCGAATGGCAGTACAGACACGATGGATCTAATGGCCTAATTCTGCTCTTATATTTATAGATTACTTACAGTGTGGAAACAGGCCCTTCGGCCCAACAAGTCCACACTGACCCGCCGAAGAGTAACCCTCCCAGACCCATTCCCCTACATTTACCCCTTCACCTAAAACTATGGGCAATTTAACATGACCAATTCACCTAACCTGAACATTTTTGGACTGTGGGAGGAAATCGGAGCACCGGGAGGAAACCCACGCAGACACAGGGAGAATGTGCAAACTTCACACAGTCAGTCGTCTGAGGTGGGAATTGAACCCGGGTCTCTTATCTTATGAATTTATGAATAATGCTGCCAAACTCAGTTACACCAATTAGCCTACAGCCTCAGCAAAATGAAGGAGCTGGTCACTGACGTCAGGAAGCAGAGTGGAAGGCACACCCCATCTGCATCAGTAGTGCTGAGATGGAGATGGTCGAAAGCATCAAATTGTTGGTAGAGATGATCATCAACAATCTGTCCTGGTCCACCATGTGGAAATGCCAGTCAAGAAAGCATAATAATACCTCGACTTCCTCAGGAGGCGAAGGAAATTTACCTACATTTATAGATGCACCACAGAAAATATCCTGTCAGGGTGCATTGCCATGAAATGCGGCAACTGCTCTTCCCAAGAAACTACACAGTCGCAAGCACAGCCAGCCATCATGGGAGCCAGCCTTCCATCCATTGTCTCCATTTATATTGCCCTGGGAAAACAACCAACGTAATTTTAAAAAAGCTCTCCCACCCTGGTTATACTCTCTCCACCCTCTTCCATCGCACGGAAGATATAAAAGTTTGAAAACACATACAAACAGATTAAATAACAGCTGTTGTCAGACTTTTGAACAGGCCCCTCAAATGTTAATTCTGATCTCTCTCCCTCTCTCTGTACCTTTCTGCTGCAATGACACTGTATTCTGCACTCTGTTCTGCTATCTGATGAACTCTGCATGGCAAGATCTGCCTACATAGCATGCAAAACAATATTTTCACCGTATCTCGGTAAATGTGACAACAATAAATCAAACCCAAACTCAGATCAGGAGAAGAGCACAACCTTATACAGACTACACATTACTGTCAGATCTATGTATATAAAACTACTGTCACTTCCAAAGGCTATTTGATGGCTTATAGTTATAGAGTCATAGAGATGTACAGCACAGAAACAGACCCTTCGGTCCAACCCATCCATGCCAACCAGATATCCCAACCCAATCTATTCCCATCTGCCAGCACCCGGCCTATATCTCTCCAAACCCTTCCTATTCATATACCCATCCAGATGCCTTTAGTGTTCTCTAATCAGGCCTGACACAATGAATGCTGTTCTTTTTGACATTTTGATTCCAAAGTTTCATGACCAGCAGGACAACTTTATATTTCCAGTACTTATAATCTAAAATTATTTGAACAGAAGAACTGGGATGTGAACTCCAGTTTCTCCACATGATGAGTGCAGTCACCATCAGCAGTGGAGGTGTAGAACAGAGCACTCTGCATTCTCCTTGTGCCCCTAGAATGCTCAGACAGCCTCTTGATGGAGCAGCTCAGTGGCTGGTCTCAGGGAGACCAAGGATTAAATGGGAGGGCTTTGCTGGGAGCCTGTATGAGGTGGGCGGACAGCCTGGGTGACTAAGCAGGTGCCTGCTCTATCCAGTAGTGACAGGGCAAGTTCGAGGTCTGCTGCTCAAGTTTTCTGAGCTAGAGGGTGGAGGGGGAAGTTATTCCCAAATTAAAATTTGGGACACAAAAAGGAGAGGGGAGGGGCAGCATGGTGGTACAGTGGTTAGCACTGCTGCCTCGCAGCGCAAGAGACCCGGGTTCAATTCCCGCCTCAGGCGACTTTCTGTGTGGAGTTTGCACATTCTCCCCTTGTCTGCGTGGGTTTCCTCCGGGTGCTCCGGTTTCCTCCCACAGTCCAAAAGTGTGCAGGTTAGGTGAATTGGCCATGCTACATTGCCCGTAGTGTTAGGTGAAGGGTAAATGTAGGAGAATGGCTCTGGGTGGGTTACGCTTCGGCGGGACGATGTGGACTCGTTGGGCCGAAGGGCCTGTTTCCACACTGTAAGTAATCTAATCTAATCTAAATGCGACAGACATCACTAGAAAATGAGTTTAAAATTATTTCAACTGAATTCGAATTCACATACTGATACGTTTTGGGATTTGAATTCCCTGGATTATAGTTTCAGGCAGAGGTGCCAAATGGATGATCCATTTATTCCATCAATAGAGCTGAAGAACCTTTGCTTGAGAACCTGCTGCATCTCTACTATTGCAATTAGAGCTACAACAGCAGCCCTCCTGTGGTACAGTGGTAGTGTCCCTCCCCCTGGATCAGGATGCCATCTGCTCCAGTGTCCAACCTGTCACTGGACAGATTGATTAGAAAAGGAGATTAAATAGAAAAAAAAGGCATCTATCCAGTCTGGTCTGAAGGGTTTTAGTTATGAGAAGAGATTTGATAAGCTCAGATTGTTTTCACTGGAAACACAGAGGCTGAGGGGTGACCTGTCCACAAAAAGTGGAGGAGGCTGGTGCAATTACAACATTTAAGAGGCATTTGGATGGATATATGAATAGGTAGGGTATGGAGTGATATGGGCCGGGTGCTGACAAGTGGAACTAAATATCTGGTTGGCATGGACAAGTTGGACGGAAGGGTCTGTTTCTGTGCTGTACATCTCTATGACTCTACGACTCCATAAAATTATGAGAGACAATAGATTGGATGGATAGTCAGAGGCTTTTTCCCAGGGTGGAGATGTCAGCTACAAGAGGGCACAGGTTCAAGGTGAGAGGGGAAAAGTTTAAGGGAGAAGTGTGGGGAGAAGTTTTCACACAGAGAGTGGTGGTTGCCTGGAATGCACTGCCAGTGTTGGTGGTGGAAGCAGATAGGTTAGCAACATTTCAGGCTCGATAGATACATGAACAAGTGGTGACTGGAGGGATAGAAACCGAATATGGACAATAAGTCATGGATCTAAATAAGGAGTAGGAATTGGTACAGGCTTAGTCGGCCGAAGAGCCTGTTCCTGTGCTGTATTGTATTGTAATGTGGAAAATTGCCTAGGTATGTCCTGTGCACAAAAACAGGAAAGTCCCAACCCAGCCAATTGTTGCCTTATCAGTCTACTCTCAATCATTAGGAAAGAAGTGGAGGGCATCACTGACAGCATTATCAACCAGCCTTTACGCAGCAGCCTTCTCATTTATGCTCAGGTTGAGTTCTAACAGTACTGCTTGGCTTCAGATTCTATCATTGCCTCGTACAAACATGAAGTTTCAAATAAGAAATTGAATCCTGGAAATAAGTTGTGATTTACTGGATTTTATATCAAAGCAGCATTAAACAGCAAGATCAAAGTAAAGCAAAATCAGGGAGAAAACTTTCCACTGTTAGGAATCATACTTAGCATGATGGAAAATTAGGTTGTATTTCAAGTCAATTGTCTCAGCTCCAACACTTTGATGCAGGAGTTTCTCAGGGTAGTATCCGATGCATCTTCAGCTGCTCCATCAATGACCTTCCCTCCATCACAAGATCAAAATGCTTGGGCTGATGAGTGGCAAATAATGTTTGTGCCACAAAAGTGCCAAGCAACGACAGCTTCAAAGATCCTGAAGAATATTCCCGATAACCAGTGTTTATTCTACATTAGAATATTCTCAGTAACCACACTGTGTTAGTGCTGCTCTGTGCAAGAATATTCTCAATAACCACACGATGCTACTCGCTGATAGGATATTTCCAACAACCATAGTGTTTCTTTGTGACGATGAGTGACTTCAGAGTGACACTGACATATATCTGGCCGATGAATTTAAAGGCAGAGACATGTTGGTTGAAGAAATGTGGAGAGATAATATAGGCTCAATGGTACAACTTTGAGGGGAGTACAGGAAGAGATGGACCTCGGGGTTCATATCCATGATTCTCTGAAGGGTGGCAAGTTGAAAGAATTAAGAAGGCTTGAAGGATCCTTGGGTTGATAATGCTACACTTCTGCAAATCATTGGTCGGTCCTCATTTGCGGTATGATGTTCAGTTCTGGGCACCTCATCTAAGGAAGGATATTAAAGACCTGGTGGAGTGCAAAGGGAGATTTACTAAAATGATACCAGAAATGTGAGGTTTTACACACAAGAAAATTTGGCTTATTCTCCTTGGAGTAGAGAAGATTAAGATGTGACCTTATTGAGGGGTTCAAAATTATGTACACTTTTTAGATTAGATTACTTACAGTGTGGACACATGCCCTTCGGTCCAACATGTCCACACTGACCCTTCGAAGAGCAATCCACCTCCCCCCCCCATACATTTACCCCTTCACCTAGCACTACAGACAATTTAGCATGGCCAATTCACCTACCTGCACATTTTTGGACTGTGGGAGGAAACTGGAGCAAACCCATGCAGACACAGGGAGAATGTGCAAACTCCACACAGACAGTTGCCTGAGGAGGGAAATGGACCCAGGTCTCTGGTGCTATGAGGCAGCAGTGCTAACCACTATGTGACCGTGCCGCCCAAATGTTTTTTGGTAGGCTAAACAAGATATTCTGTTTCCACTGATTGGTATGTCAGTAACTAGGGGGCTACAATTTCAAGATTGTCAGCAAGACAGCTAGCAGTTGGATAAGGAGAATTATCTTTACTCAGAGAGTTGTTAGGATTTGGAATGTGCTGCCTGGAAAAGTAAAGGTGGATTCCTTGGGAGATTTCAAAAGAGAGCTTGATATATATTAGAAGGTGATGAATTTACCAGGCCATGGGGATAGGGCTGAAGAATAGAACTGGCTGAGTGGCACTTTTGAGAGCTGGTACAGTCGCAGTACAGAAGGTTGAATATATGTAAAATCCTCTTCTATCAACATATCCACAACAGATACAGCACATGGTTAGAGACAGAGTAAACCTCTATCTACACTACTCCATAAAACAATACCAGGACAGGTGCAGCATGGGATTAGATAAAGATGCAAAGCTCTCTCTACCGTTTTAACTTGAGAGCAAAGCTCCCTTGATGCTGTCCCTTTCAAACACATTCCCAAGACAGGGACAGCACTGAGTCAGATGCAGAGTGAAGCTGCCTCTACTCTTCTAAAGGGGAAATTAAAGCTCTTTGTACACTGTCCTCCATCAAACGCTCCAAGGAACAGGATAGAACCGGGTGAGATACTGAGAAAAGCTGCCTCTACAATGTCCCCATCAAACACTTGGAGGATGGGGAGGGGTTTGTATGTGTGTGGAGGAAGGGTTGTGCAGGAGTGGGGCGGGGGGGGGTGTGTGTTGGTGGATGGGAAACTGTGTGTGGTAGGGGAAGAGGGTGTGTTGGGTAGTGCGGGGAAGGCAGTGTGTGTGTTGGGGGAAGTGTGTGGTGGGGAGTGTGTGTAGGGGGAGGGTTTGTGTGGGGGGGGGAAGAGAGTGTATGTGTGGGGGGAAGAGGGTGTATGTGTGGGGGGAGAGTGTGTATAGTGGGTGTGCGGCTGTGTGTGAGAGATAGGGTGTGTGTGAGGGGGAGGGGTGTGCGTGTGTGGGGGTGGGTGTGTGGGTGTGTGTGTAGGGGAGGAGGGGAGTGTGTGGATGGGAGGAGGGTGTGTGTTGGGGGAGAAGGGTGTGTGTGTGGTGGAGGCGTGTGTGGATGAAGTTTTGGTTGTTCCTGTCTAATACCAACAAAGGTAGCTTCACTCCAATTTAGAACTTCAACTTTTTGATCAGTTCTATCTTTTTCCATAAATATTTTAAAACTAAGATGGATGGTACTGTGACTCATTAGTTAGCACTGCTGCCTCACAGGGACCCGGGTTTGATTCCAGCCTCAGGCAACTGTCTCTGCGGAGTTTGCACATTCTCACCGCGTCTGTGTGGGTTTTCTCCCACGGTCCAAAGATCTGCAGGTTAGGTGGATTAGTTGGCCCTGCTAAATTGCCCATAGTATCCAAGGCTGTGCAGGCTAGGTAGATTAGCAATGGGAAATGCAGGAAAACAGGGATGGAGTTGGTCTGGGTGGGATGCTCTTCAGAGGGTCGGTGTGGACTTGATGGGCCAAATGGCCTACTTCCACACTGTAGGGATTCTATGGTAATAAAATTATGATCACTCACCCCAAAATGATCCCTCAATAGCATCTCAGTCACCTGCTCTGCTTATTTCCCAACAGAAGGTCAAGTATTGCTCCTTCTCTAGTAGGTACATCCACATATTGAATAAAAAATTTTTCCATACACACTTCACAAATTCTTCCTCCTCCAACTCCTTAACACTATGACAATCCCACTCTATGTGGGGACAATTGTCTATGACTCTATGTGGACGGCACGGTGGCACAGTGGTTAGCACTGCTGCCTCACAGCGCCTGAGACCCGGGTTCAATTCCCGACTCAGGCGACTGACTGTGTAGAGTTTGCACGTTCTCCCCGTGTCTGTGTGGGTTTCCTCCGGGTGCTCCGGTTTCCTCCCACAGTCCAAAGATGTGCAGGTCAGGTGGATTGGCCAAGCTAAATTGCCCGTAGTGTTAGGTAAGGGGTAAATGTAGGGATATGGGTGGGTTGCGCTTCGGCGGATCGGTGTGGACTTGTTGGGCCGAAGGGCCTGTTTCCACACTGTAAGTAATCTAATCTAAATTAAAATCTCCTACCATTACAACCTTATTATTCTTAAGATATCTGCATTTCAAATTCCCGCAGACTATTGGGGGGGGGGGAGGTGGGGGGGTTGCTATAATACAATCCAACAAAGGGATCATCCCTTCCTTATTTCTCCATTCCACCCATAAAACCTCCCTGGATGAACCCACAGGCATATCCGCCCTAAGTAAAGCTGTAATATTATTCCTAAACAAAAAAGCCACACCCCACCTCTTCTCTTTTGCCTCCCTTCCTAAAGCTTCTATACCATGGAACATTAAGCTGACATATCCATCCTTAAGCTATGTTTCTCTATGGTATCTCAGTCCCATGTTCCCAACCATGCCCTGACTTCAGACCTCTTACACTGGAGTAGATGCAATTCAATTTATCCATTTTTCCTCATTCTCTGCCAAGCTCTTGACTTTCTTGACTATTTTATTTGTTCCCCTTATCTTCTGTACCAGCCTCAGCCATTTCTCTTTTCTAACTGTTACTTTTCTGGTTCACCTTACTGGTTTAACTGCTTCTAAGTAGCACGAGTAAATTTATACACAAGGATGTTAGTTCCCTATCCAATTCAGGTTGAAACCGTCCCTCTTATACAGGTCATTTCTATCCCTGAAAAGATCCCAATGATCGAAAAATGTGAATCCTTGCCCCTTGCACAAGCTCCTCAGCTACACATTCATCTGTTACAGCCTCCTATTTCTACTCTCTCTAGCTCATGGGACTGTGGTAGTCCAGATACCATGACCCTCAAGGACCTACTGTTTTAATTTCCTGCCTGGTTTTCCATATTCTCTCTGCAGAATCTCATCCCTTTCCCTACCTGTGTCTTTGGTACCAATGTGGACACCTACCTCCTGCTGGTCACTCTCCCCTTTCAGAATATTCTGCACCCTCTCCGAGACATCCTTAACCCTGGCACCAGGTAGGCAAAGGCATCCTAATCACATTTGTCTGTGAACTTGAATAGAAAGTCCCCTATCGCAATCGATCGCTTGGATGCTGACATACCCCTCATTACAATCTCAGTACCAGAAAGCTGGCTGCCAGTGCTAAACTCCCTCGAGAAACCCACCCCGACCCCCACTTCCTACAGCATCCCAAACGATATTCCTGTTTGAGGTGGGAATAGCCACAGGAGACACCTGGGTTAAAAACAAGGACTGTAGATGCTGGAAACCAGATTCTAGATTAGAGTGGTGCTGGTAAAGCATAGCAGTTCAGGCAGCATCCAAGGAATCAGTCTCTCTGGTGCAATCGGTTAGCATGTTTGTTGTTAACTGAAAGGTTGGTGGTACGAGCCCACCTAGAGATGTGTTTTCCTCCTGTTTTACGCCCCACAGCGTCAGTTTGTCGTTTGCACCTTTTTGTTTTACCACAGGAGACACCTGCACTACCTGGCTACTTTTCCTATTGTTCCTCGTGGTCAACCATCTACCTGACTGTATTTGCAGTGTCTCCAAGTTCCTGAAACTGCCTTCCATCATACCCCGCAATGCCTCTAACTGCTGCTCCAACTAATCCATACAGTCTGATAAAGTTTGCTGCCAAAACACACTCCCTGCAGACATAATTTCCAGGAGCATTCAAAATCCCCCTGATCTCCAATCGAGAGAGCCAGAAACTGCCTAAAAACAAACACATAACTCTTTGCTCAAAAAGGCAGCTTTAGCACAGTCACTATTGTACCAATCCTGATTCTCCTCCATTTACATCATTTCTAGCTAATGTATATCTCTACCCTTTACCTTACACCACCTCAATAGTTTTATAAGACCTACATCCCAGAGTGTTGAAAGGAAGTGGCTTTAGAGACAATTGATACACTGGTGATTACCTTCTAAACTTCTATAGATTCCAGAATTATTCCTGAAGATTAGAAGGAAGCAAATGTCACCTCACTCTTTAAGAAGTGGGTGAGAGAGAAAACAGGGAAAAGCACGTCAGCAAGCCTTTCAACTGAAGTAGGGCTGTTGGTTATCTCAGTTGGCAGGATTGCTGGTTTGTGATGCCAACCAGGTGGGTCCCATTCCTGCACAGATCCTTCCTTTTTGACCTTTGTCCCTTGCCTGAGGTGTGGTAACCCTCAGGTTAAACCACCATTAATCACCTCTCTCTAATGAGAGAGCAGCCCTCTGGGGCTGTGGTGACTTTACTCAAATCTGTTGTTCAGGACATGATAAATAGATACTTGGACATGATTATATGATTGGGCATGTATTTGTTGTTGGGAAATTATGTTTGATGAACTTGGTGTTTTCTGAGAATGTTACTAAGAAAAGGAGTGCTGATGGACTTAGTATGCTCGGATTTTCAGAAGGCTTTTGATAAAGTCTCTCACAGGAGGCTGCTTAGAAAGACTAAAGCACATGGTATGGGAGGTAATATACTGGCATAGATTAACGATTGGCTGGCAAATAAAAAGCAGAGAATAGGAATAAATGGGTCATTCTAGTGTTGGTCAGGATGTGACGAGTTGGTAATCACAAAGATCAGCACTGAATGGCCCTCAACTATTTACAGCATACAACATTGATTTGGATGTGGGGACTAAGTGTAATATTTCTAAATTTACAGGTGATATAAATCCATGTGTGAATGTATGTTCTGGGGAAGGTGTAATGTGTCTCCAGGAGAACTTGGACAGGCTTAGCGAATGGACAAGACCTTGGCAGATGGATCATAATGTGGAAAGATGTGAGGTTATCCACTTTGGTAGGAGAAACAGATGTGAAGAGTCTTTCTTAAATGGTGAGAGTGCTGATGTACAAAAGTGTGTCCTTATCGCTAAGTTATTGAAGGCTAACATGCAGGTATGGCAAGCTGTTAGGAGAGCTAATGGAGTGTTACCCTTTATTGAAAGACAGTTTGAATCCAGAAATAGTGAAGTTTTACTTCAGTTGTAGGAGAGTTTGACAGACTGACTATCCTACAGCTGTTATGATCTTCTATTTTCCTGTCTAAATACAAGAATGGTGCCTGACTGTCTCAGTATTTCTATGTTAGGTAGTAAAATTAAAGCAGGTATAGTTTGAGAACAGTCTATCACTCCTTCAGCTTTACTCTTATTGTTTCTGTCATCCTCAGTGACCCTTACCAGTTGACACCCTTATTCCTTCATATCCTATTCCCCTATGATGATACGTCTTCAACATGTTTGTGTAAAATGTCCAATTCTTCTTCCTAGCTTCAGGAGCCTTTATCAGGCAAGTTGCTTTACTAACCCTCCTCACTTTTCAAAGGCTCTCTTGTGAAGATACCAAAACCAAAACTTCATCTCCAATAGATAGACACTTGGACAACTATCTGCTTAAGCATGCATTTGTTGTTGGGAAATTATGTTTGACGAACTTGGTGTTTTCTGAGAATGTTACTAAGAAAAGGAGTGCTGATGGACTTAGTATGCATAGATATTCTTGTTGCTGGACGTTCATCCACTAATTCTTTCATTTTCACTTGTGAAGCTTGCAATTGCTCCTGTGCTACCCTACAAGTTCCTGTGAGTCTTTGAGAATCCATCTTTTTGGTTTAAGGACATCTCCCCCATTGATTTTAATGAATCCGTAATCTCATGAACAAGAGACCATAAGATTATAAGAAATATATTGTAAACAGTTGCAGTCCCAGCACTAATTGCTGTGAAATCCCATTGGTTACAGATCACGAACCTGAAAAAGAACTCCTTATCCCCACTAGTTGTTTCCTGCCCATTCGCCAGTTCTCCATCATGCCAATATATTACCTCCAACAGCATAGGTTCTTAGACATGATCTTCTGTAAGATACCTTGTCAAATGCCTTCTGGAAGCCCAATTATAACACATTTACTGGTTCCCACCTATTCACTTTAATAACCAAATCAGACTTTGAGGTTTGTGTAAAGATTTATAGCTTGGGTGCCAGTTGCCATAATTGTGGGTATGTTTGCTGAGTTGGGAAGGTGATTTTCTCCCACAGTCTAAAGATGTGCAGGTTAGGTGGATTGCTAAATTGCCCATAGTATCTAAGATTGTGCAGGCTAGATAGATTAGCCATAGGAAATGCAGCGTAATAGGGATGGAGTGGGTCTGGGTGGAATGCTCTTCAGAGGGTCGGTGTGGAGTTGATGGGCCAAATGGCCTACTTCCACACTGTATGGTTTCTATGGTGACATCTTCAGTGCTTTGGAGCCTCCTGTGAAATGTTGCTGTACTGTGCCTTCTGGAATTGATTTGGCTTCACTCCTGCTGCTTCTGATTGCCGGTTCCAGTTGTTCGTTGTAGTGGCCGGTATATTGGCTTTAAGTCTATGTGTATGTTGATTGAGCCTGTAAGTGAGTGCCATGTTTCTCGGGATTCTCTGGCTGTCCTCTGTTGAGCAACCGGAATCGTCAACTGGAAGCAGCAGGAACGGAACCAAATCAATTCCCGAAGACACAATGCCAGACGACGCTTCACAGGAGGCTCCAGAGCACTGAACATGTCACCTAGACAGGGGACAGAACGCCTGCAAATCAACCTCCTGGCTCGGCCAACATTCCCACAACCACGACAAGACTTTGAGATATAGGAGCAGAACTAAGCCATTCAGCCCATCGAGGTTTCTTCACTATTTTATCATGGCTGATATGTTCCTCAACTGCATTCTCCTGCTTTCTCCCCGTAACATGCCTTCCCCTTACTCATGAAGAACCTATCTATCTCTGTCTTAAACACACTTGAGGAATGACCTCCACAGATTTCTGTGCCAATGAGTTCCACAGATTCACCATCTGCTGCCTGAAGAAACTCCACCTCCTTTCATGAACCAAAACAAATGGACTAAATCCAGTGGATTAATTTGGGGAATATTTGGTAGTCATAGGACGAACTCTACTCCTTTGTCGCTATCTTGTGGATACTGGCTGAACACATGGTTTTGTGTCTGGTGGATACTAGCCTTACTCAACGTTTTGTGTCTGGTGGATACTGGCCTTACACATGCTTTTGTCTCTGATGGATACTGGCCTTACCCAGGGTTTTGTGTCTGATGGATACTGGCCTTATGCATGGTTTTGTCTCTGATGGATACTGGCCTTACCCATGGTTTTGTTCCTGATAGATACTGGCCTTACTCATGGTTTTGTCCCTGATAGATACTGGCCTTACACATGGTTTTGTGTCTGATGGATACTGGCCTTACCCATGGTTTTGTGTCTGATAGATACTGGCCTTACACATGGTTTTGTCTCTGATGGATACTGGCCTTACCCATGGTTTTGTGTCTGATGGATACTGGCCTTACACATGGTTTTGTGTCTGATGGATACTGGCCTTACCCATGGTTTTGTGTCTGATGGATACTGGCCTTACACATGGTTTTGTGTCTGATGGATACTGGCCTTACCCATGGTTTTGTCCCTGATAGATACTGGCCTTACTCATGGTTTTGTGTCTGATGGATACTGGCCTTACACATGGTTTTGTCTCTGATAGATACTGGCCTTACCCATGGTTTTGTGTCTGATGGATACTGGCCTTATACATGGTTTTGTGTCTGATAGATACTGGCCTTACACATGGTTTTGTCTCTGATGGATACTGGCCTTACTCATGGTTTTGTGTCTGATGGATACTGGCCTTACACATGGTTTTGTGTCTGATAGATACTGGCCTTACACATGGTTTTGTGTCTGATGGATACTGGCCTTACACATGGTTTTGTGTCTGATGGATACTGGCCTTACTCATGGTTTTGTGTCTGATGGATACTGGCCTTACTCATGGTTTTGTGTCTGATAGATACTGGCCTTACACATGGTTTTGTGTCTGATGGATACTGGCCTTACACATGGTTTTGTGTCTGATGGATACTGGCCTTACTCATGGTTTTGTGTCTGATGGATACTGGCCTTACCCATGGTTTTGTTTCTGGTGCTATTTCTCCAAAACTCCTTGTTACTGATTTGCAGTTGTCTTCAATTGTTTTATACCTTAACAGTTCATAATCTCCTGGAAAACGCTCGACATGAACCTGTTAGTTAATTGACAGTCCATAATGATAAAAAAATGCATTAAAGCTTGTAATGTTACCCAAACTGTAATCATGTTTAAAGGAATAGCTTCTGGAGTCCCGCTCTCGTTTTCAGTAATGGTCTGATACAATTCGTTAATAGATTATCTTTTATAGATTCATCTGTAGTTTCAACTCCTAATGTCACTGTTCTGACCTGTCAAAATTACTTTGCTTAACCCTTCCAAATTCAATCTAGGTTTTCCAGATTACTTCTTTAAATTCCAAGGTACTAATTTATACACAACCCATACAGTTCTTTTTTTGTTTTCATTGTCCTAATCCCCTAGACGCTACCTCTGATAGTGAAGCGTAAATGTCTTGTGCTTTACCTGTCAACCTAGTCTGCATGGGCAATATCCTTTGGCCATTCATCTGACTTGCCATTTTCACAAAAGACATGAAGGATGTTTCTACCTCCTTCTCCTAAACCTTGTAAACTTCCTTGCAAACTTTAATACTTTCTTGCTCGACTTTAGACTATGACTTGGATTCTGCTCATCAGACCTTGCATCAGCATCTGTATGTCTTTTCTCAACATATATCCCCCATCTCTCTCTTCCTTTTCCCACTACAATTTGAATTTGAGTCATTCAGTTCCCTTTCAGGGTCTGAAACCTCCCTCCAGAACTGTTTCATTTCAAATAACTTTAAATTCTCCTCAAGGCTATTTTAACCATAACTGAGTTTCACCCGATTCCGATGTTTCACTACCTGAAGTCTTTGATTTCTCCTTTATTTCTGCCAAATGTTATGCTAGTATTTGAAATAACTTCACCATCTTGACTTGAGCAGGCAATGCCACCTCAATTAAATTGGCATTCAACTGCAAATCAGTTCCCTTAGTTTTCTGAGTCCACTTTAAGGACAACTCTGCCACCTGCAGGAAGACCTTTGCAATTTCCAGTGTGGTTTCTTATTTCATAGAATCCCTAACAGTTACCCAACAAGTCCACCCTCCGAAGAGTAACCAACCCAGACCCATTCCCCTACCCTATTACTCTACATTAGCCCCTGACTAAGGCACCTAACCAGCACATCTCAGAACACTATGGGCAATTTAGCATGGCCAATTCACCTGACCTGCACATCTTTGGATTGTGGGAGGAAATCAGAGCACCCGGAGGAAACCCATGCAGACACTGGAAGAATGTGCAAACTCCACACAGTTGCCTGGGGCTGGAATCCAACCTGGGACCCTGGTGCTGTGAGGCAGCAGTGCTAACCACTGAGCCAAGTACAGAACTTGGTGCTTTCTTTGTCTTGACTGTATATCATACCGAAATCATTGTTGTTTCTATTTCAAAATCATTCCACATGAACCCCTGATCTCTTATTCTAATCCACTGATTCTCAAGCCCCACTATTCCTAGGGTCACTATAAAATTTAACTATTAACAAAGTCAAAGCATGCAAAGTCCCTGATTTACCAGGATAATGTAATAAAGTTAACAGAAAACACAGAGCAGGCTGCTGTACTTAAAAAAGAACTACTGTTTGCTACAAATAACTAAATTTATCAGAAGTGAACAGTTATGACATAGCAACATATGGCTCTACAGGTTAAAATTCTTTTAAATTCCCTTTTTAAAACCCCTAATCACGCATACAGACTCAGAAAAACAAAATGAAACATTGCTTTCATGGGTAGAGAAAACAATACAGAGAAACAAAGTTCAATTGCACCATACCACAGGTTCATTGACATGTTCCTTTTGGTTTGCGGGCAGGAGGCACTGGTACACTAATTACAAAGTCCCTTAGTTACTGGCTGAAGGCAACAGCTCATGGCAACTAGTAATGGAAAATAACAGGCCTTCTCCATGCTTCAGATATTTTTACTGCAGAGAGGAAGAGAGACAGTGAGATATACCCTGCCCTTTCAGCAGTCTGCAGCCTTCTCCCTGTATCATTCCACATTCAGAGTCTGTTCAGCAAAACAAGAATCAGTCAGCAATGCACTTAGGCAGGACAAACTTGGCAAGGGAATGGTGAACAGTCAGGCCCTGTGAAAGATCAAGAGTTGTCAGGCTGATGACCTCTAGTATCAATGACTGGTCACAATTGCACACATCCTTTGCTGCATACGTCCCTCGCTGCCATCTACAAGCCAACATTCCCCACTGTTTGAACAGTGCAGCAGTGCAAACACCACACACAATGAGTTTCAGTAACTTGTTTATAAATGGGCACAGTTCTTTCCATAGGTTTCAAACCAATCCTTTTCCAATCAAAGATGCAGAAAATAAAGGGAACTTTTTACAAAACTCATCAACAAGATGAAATGCTGGGCCAACATTTATTACCCAGAGGATAGTAAAGAGTTAACCATGTTACTGTGGGTCTGGAGTCACATGTCAGCCAGACAACAATTTCCTTCCCCATAGAGCTTTGCAGAACCAGATACACTTTTCCCCCAACAATCATTTTATGATCATTAGACTCTTAATTCTAGATTTGCATGGAATCCAAATTTCACCATGGCAGGATTTGAACCTACAGTAACAGGTCATTACTTGGACATCAGTATTAGCAGCCCAGTGATAATGCCCCCAGGCCATCACCTCAGGTACACAGAGATGCCTGCATAAATGAGTATATCCAGAGATGGACACAGATACATGCAGTTACATGTACACACACACACACAAATGTACACAGATACATGAGTACACACAGCTACAGACACAGATTGATACACACAGTTCTGCAGACATATAGAAAAATGCGCAAAGACAAACGTAGCTACATGCAAATACAGACACAGATACACAGGGATATACACAGATACTCAAGAGAGAGTTATAGAGCTGTGCACACATTGATACACGCAAAGCGATGTGGATGATCCATAAACTCAAACAAACACTCAAACATCTGCACTCAGAAATATGTGCAAGGACCTAGAATTAATTACCTGCACATATATTTTGCAAAGAATGCTTAGTGATTCAAATCCCTGCAGTGACCTGCATTAATTACACTGAGCTGATTAGCCACATGAGGGCGTTGGTGTTAGTCAGTGGAGGGTTTGTTGGAGGTGAAGTTTAGCCATTCAGTCTGAGGATTGTATTCTAACATCCTGTGGACCAGGGCTGGGGTTCTGGACACTGTGCGGTGTGGTTTAACACTTCCCCCACATGCACCCTTTGGGATTAAACTGCTCATTATATTAGGGCAACTCCTCAAGTTTCCTAAACTGTTCCTCTGGCACCATTCCTCCCCGCCTCAATCTATCAATCCATTGTGGGAAGGACTTTGGTGCATTTCTCAATGTTGAAGGAACATAAGAAATAGGAATACTGTAAAAACAAAATTAAATCCAGATAAATATGAGGAGATGCACTTGGGCAAGACAAAAAAGGTAACGTGTTACATGATAGGCAGTAGGACCCTGGGACGCACTGAGGATCATTGTCATATGGTCATAGAGTCATACAGCATGGAAACAGACCCTTCGGTCCAACTTGTTTGTGCTGAGTTTCCCAAACTAAACTAGTCCCATTTGCCTGCTTTTGGCCCGTATTCCTCTAGACCCTTGCTATTAATGAATGTATGCAAATGCCTTTTAAATGTTGTAACTGTATCTGTATCCACCACTTGCTCAGGAAGTTTACTCCACGTACAAACCACTCTCTGTGTAAAAACGTTGCCCCTCATTTCCTTTCTAAATCTTTCTTCTCTCACTTTAAAAAGCTGTCCCCTAGTTTTGAACTCTTCCACCTGGGGGAAAAGGTCCTTGCCATTCACCTTATCTATACTCCTCATGATTTTATAGACCTCTGTAAGGTCACCCCTAAACCTCATATGCTTCAGTGGGATCAGAATTGCACACAGCTCACCAGAAGAGGCCTCTCCAAAATTCTGTATAACTTTTGACATGCTGTCCCAACTCCTATACACAGGGGTCTGAGCAAATAGGGCAAGGGTGCTTCTTAATCAGCCTGTCTACCAGTGACACAGATTGCAAAGAAGTAATGACCTGAACTCCTGGATCTCTCTGTGTACAACACTCCTCAGAGCCCTACCATTAATCGTGTAAGTCCTGTCCTTACCACTGGTACCTTAAGGCATTGAAGCTGGTGGATGAAGTGGTTATGAAGGTATATGGATACTTGTCTTCCTTAGCTGAAGCATAAGAGTTTAACAGCAGGGATGTTCTATGGGAAATGTATAAAATATTGGTAAGAGAGTCCCAGCAGTGAACACAGGAGCAGGGGTTTCTGGGATTGGGGTTCGGTATTCTGCAGCTAGGTTTTTACCAGAGATTGGAGGAGATGGGGCATGTCACTGAGCGGCACATTATCAGAGCGATCAGTTTATCAGGGCAGCATTTCAAAGCTGTGAGCAAACATTCTTTTTTGGGCACAGACCCTTGGAGAACAGGGCGGAGATTGGCTGAGATGGAGAGGGGGTAAGGTGCTGACAATGAGAGTTCAAAGTGCATTCATGGAGTGGGCCAGTAGGAGCTAGCATCGAGATTACAGTTCAACAGTACTGATGGAATGCTGCACTGTCAGCAGGTCGGTACTGCATTGTCAGAGCTCAGTACTGAAAGAGTGCTGCACTGTCAGAGAGGCAGTACTGAGACTTTGCTGTACTGTCAGAGGGTCAGTACTGATGGAGTGCTGCACTGTCAGAGGGTCAGTACAGAGGGAATGCTACACTGTCAGAGGGTCAGTACTGAAGGAGTGCCACATTGTCAGAGGGTCAGTACTGAAGGATTGCTGCACTGTTTAGGGGCCATCTTTCAGATGAAATGATCTAATATCTGCCCTCTCAGGAGACTGTAAAAGATTCAATGGCACTATTTGACGAAGGAGAAAGTGAGGACTGCAGATGCTGGAGATCATAGCAGAAAATGTGTTGCTGGAACAGCGCAGCAGGTCAGGCAGCATCCAAGGAGCAGGAGGATTGATGTTTCGGGCATGAGCCCGTCTTCAGGAATGAGGAGAGTGTGCCAAGCAGGCTAAGATAAAGGGTAGGGAGGAGGGACTTGGGGGAGGGGCGTTGGAATTGTGAGAGGTGGAAGGAGGTTAAGGTGAGGGTGATAGGCCGGAGTGGGGGTGGGGGTGGAGAGGTCAGGAAGAAGATTGCAGGTTAGGAAGGTGGTGCTGAGTTCGAGGGTTGGGACTGAGACAAGGTGGGGGGAGAAGAAATGAGGAAACTGGAGAAATCTAAGTTCATCCCTTGTGGTTGGAGGGTTCCTAGGCGGAAGATGAGGCGCTCTTCCTCCAGCTGTAGTGTTGCTATGGTCTGGCGATGGAGGAGTCCAAGGACCTGCATGTCCTGGGTGGAGTGGGAGAGGGAGTTGAAGTGTTGAGCCACAGGCGGTTGCAGGGGAAGGTGCTGGAAGTGGAGGTTGGGTTGGTGGACCTGACGAGGGAGTCACGGAGGGAGTGGTCTTTTCGGAACACTGATAGGGGAGGGAAGGAAAATATATCCCTGGTGGTGGGGTCCACCAATGGACCACCTCCAAACGGACCCCACCACCACGGATATATTTCCCTCCCCTCCCCTATCAGCGTTCCGAAAAGACCACTCCCTTGTCAGGTCCACACCCGCCACCAACCCAACCTCCACTCCTGGCACCTTCTCCTGCAACCGCAAGAAATACAAAACTTGAGCCCACACCTGCATGGGATTAGATTACTTACAGTGTGGAACACATCCACACCGACCCGCCGAAGCGCAAACCACCCATACCCCTACATTTACCCCTTACCTAACACTACGGGCAATTTAGCATGGCCAATTCATCTGACCCGCACATCTTTGGACTGTGGGAGGAAACTGGAGCACCCAGAGGAAACCCACACAGACATGGGGAAGAACGTGCAAACTCCACACAGTCAGTTGCCTGAGTCGGGAATTGAACCCGGGTCTCAGGCGCTGTGAGGCAGCAATGCTAACCACTGTGCCACCGTGCTGCCCACCTTCTCCCTTACTTCCCTCCAAGGCCCCAAGGGATCCTTCCATATCCACCACAAATTCACCTGCACCTCCACACACATCATTTACTGCATCCGCTGCGCCCGATGTGGCCTCCTCTATATTGGGGAGACAGGCCGCCTACTTGTGGAACGTTTCAGAGAACACCTCTGGGACACCCGGACCAACCAACCCAACCGCCCCGTGGCTGAACACTTCAACTCCCCCTCCCACTCCACCAAGGACATGCAGGTCCTTGGACTCCTCCGTCTCCAGACCACAGCAACACGACGGCTGGAGGAAGAGCGCCTCATCTTCTGCCTAGAAACCCTCCAACCACAAGGGATGAACCTAGATTTCTCCAGTTTCCTCATTTCCTCTCCCCCCCACCTTGCTGCAGTCCCAACCCTCGAACTCAGCATCACCTTCCTAACCTGCAATCTTCTTCCTGACCTCTCCGCGCCCACCCCCACTCCGGCCTATCACCCTCACCTTGACCTCCTTCCACCTGTCGCATTTCCAATGCCCCTCCCCCAAGTCCCTCCTCCCTACCTTTTATCTTAGCCTGCTGGACACACTTTCCTCATTCCTGAAGAAGGGCTCATGCCCGAAACGTCGATTCTCCTGCTCTTTGGATGCTGCCTGACCTGCTGCGCTTTTACGGCATCACATTTTCAGCACTATTCGATGAAGAGCAGGGCAGCACACCCCCTTGCCCCAGATTGCTGGTTAATACTTACCCCCAGTCAGCATCATTGAGAATGCCATTATCTACTCAGTTTTTACTTTGTGGGAGCTTGCTGTGCCAGCAAACTGGCCGTCACATAACTTATGTACAACCATGATGTCCTCCAATAGTAATTGATTGGCAGTAAAGTGCTTCATGAGGGTCGTGGGAGCAAGGATGTGAATGGCGCAATATGAATGCAAGTGTTTCTCAGAGCATAGCTGGTTGAAAATAAAATGGTGACAGATCAAACCATCAGGCTTGGAGCTGTCAGGAAAGATGGTGCAGGCTTAGGAAGTGGCAACATGCCCAAGTGCTTTGGAGGGGGGAAGGAGATGGGGCCAGTTGTTGCTGGGATAGAGGGGGGAGGGAGATTTAGAGGGAGGGAGAGGCGCTGACGGCAGGGTTGAAAGAATGCTGGAAGGTAGCTGTACAGAAGGTCATCACTAACAATCTCAGCTGATGTGGGGAGCAAGAAGAGAAGTTGGCAGCACAATGGGATACTGTAGGAAGATGCTAATGCAAATAAGCTTTCCCATCATTCCCATACACTAGGCAGCAGCCCGGCCAAATTGGGTCAGAGCTTCACTCACCTAAACATCCTTCCTACCAACACACCAACAATCCCTACTGCTCAGTGCTGTTCAGCACTGAGTTCAGGAATAGCCTCTCACCAAACAGGCACTCGGGTCAGCTGAACGTGCGTAGAGCATGTTAAAGGTTGAAGTTCCAGTCAAAGGATTGGTTCCCAAGCTAACTGCATTGGTGAAAATTGGAACCCTCCTCCCTTCCAATTTCCGTATTTAACTGCACATATGTGGATGCCAAAACTCATTTTCGGTTTCACAAAGTATCGTCCAAACAACCGAAACATTCTTGGCCAAAGAGAAAGGTGTTTTTGAAGGAGAGTCTACAAGGAAGAGAAAGAGAAAGATGGAGAAGCATAAGGAGGGGATTCCAGAGTCTGGGACTGAGGCAGCCGAAGGCCTAATAGCTGAGCGATTATATTCAAAGGAGCTCAGGAGGTCAGAGTTAGGGGAGAACGGATTGGTAGGGTGGTGGGATTTGAAAACACGGGTGAGATTGTTAAAATGAAGGCCCCGTTCAGTAAGGAGCATGCGATGGGGGTGATAGGTGAACGGGACCAGTCGTGAGTTCAGCCAAGAGGTGTTGATACAGATATCACATTGGGCCATTGCCATTGGGAAGTGGGAGACAGCAAAAACCATTCTTTGTTCTACCACAGGGTTAAAAATCACACAACACCAGGTTGTAGTCCATCAGGTTTACTTGGAAGCACACTAGCTTTTGAGGAGCCGCCTCTTCATCAGGTGGTTGTGGAACAGGACAGAATTTATAGCAAAAGGGTAACAGTGTCATTGTGCTATAATGATATATTAAATAAATTTAAATTAAGTCATCTTTTAGAATGGGATATGTTAGTTTGGGTTCTTTAATATGTAAATCTCAGAACTCCGTTTAAGTTATATTCTCAAGATAGCTTCAGCTTTTCGAATAATAGGTGCCACCTCAGCTCAGACAACGCATTAAAGGTGTGAGGTTACCATCTGTCTGGATCCCAATGTTGAGTTAGACTGGTTCTCTTTCCTAATGTGGGACTTACAGAATCTTGCATGGATTTATGCAGTTTTTGAGCAAATAAAATGTAATTCTGCAAACACAAATTCACCCCATAAACTTATATGTGTGCGCACGCAGGAGAGACAGAGTGAGCGTGTGCATGTGAATGTGTGCATTTGGGTGTGAGTGCATGTGAAAGAGTGTGTTTAAACTTGGTCAAGTATGTGTGAGTGTGTGATGGGATATAAGCCTGTGAGAGGGTGTGCGTGTGGGTGTGAGTGGGGAGTGTATGTGTGTGCTTATGAGAGAGAGCTTGTGGATGAGAGAGGTGTGTGTGTGTGTGTGTGTGTGTGTGTT
Source organism: Hemiscyllium ocellatum (assembly GCF_020745735.1). NCBI lineage: Eukaryota > Metazoa > Chordata > Chondrichthyes > Orectolobiformes > Hemiscylliidae > Hemiscyllium > Hemiscyllium ocellatum. The sequence goes on from NC_083409.1 coordinate 23,500,320, forward strand.
GCAGTGGGGTCACCTGTAGTGTGACATGAACCCAAGGTCCCAGTTGAGGCCCTCCCCATGGGCACCAAACTTGGCTATTGCTTATCCCGACGTCCGCCTTGGAGGATGGTCACCTGAAGAATCGAGGCCAAATGTCCTGGATTGTTGAAATGTTCTCCGACTGGGAGGGAACACTCCTATCTGGTGATCTATTGTACAGTGTCCATCCACCCGTTGTCCTAACAGCTGTTCAGTCTCACCAATGTACCATGCCTCAGGGCATTTTTGCCTGCAGCGTATGAGAAAGACCATGTTGGCCAATTCACATGAGTATCTGGTGCGTACATGGTGGGAGGCGTCCCCATGTGTGATGGTGGTATCCGTGCCAACACTCTGACACATTTTGCAGCAGCTGCCATGACAGAGTTGTGCAGTGTCATGGTCAATGTTATCCTGAAGGCTGGGCAGTTTGCTGCGAACAATGATCTGTTTGAGGTTTGGTGGTTGTTTAAAGGATAGAAGTGGCCTGGGTTTGATTCCAGCCTCGGGTGACTGTCTGTGTGGAGTTTGCACATTCTCCCTGTGTCTGCGTGGGTTTCCTCTGGTGTTCTGGTTTCCTCAAACAGTCCAAAGATACGGTGAGTTGGTCATGCTAAATTGCCCTTGGTGTTCAGGGATGTGTAGGTTAGGTGCATTAGTCAGGGGTAAATGTAGAGCATAGGGGAATGGGTCTGGGTGGGCTACTCTTTGGAGGGTCAGTGTGGACTTCTTGGGCCGAAGGGCCTGTATCCACACTGTAGGGACACTATGTCTTGGCAAGGTGCTAATCCTCATTGATAATGTGTTGCGAAGAACATGGTGTAGTTTTTCAGCTCCTGGGAAGTACTGAACAACGAAGGGTACAGCCCTTGTCTGTCTCCTGAGGAGGTCATTACAGTTTCTTGCTGTGGCACGTTGGAACTGGCAGTCAATGAGTTGAGCATTGTCCCCTGTTCTTATGAGGGCATCCTTGAGTACTTCCAGGTGTCCATCACATTCCTCCTCATCTGTATAAGATTATTAAAGGATTGGACACTCTGGAGGCAGGAAACATGTTTCCGCTGATGGGTGAGTCTCGAACCAGAGGACACAACTTAAAAATAAGGGGTAGGCCATTTAGGACAGAAATGAGGAGAAACTTCTTCACCCAGAGAGTGGTGGCTGTGTGGAATGCTCTGCCCCAGAGGGCAGTGGAGGCCCAGTCTCTGGATTCGTTTAAGAAAGAGTTGGATAGAGCTCTCAAGGATAGTGGAATCAAGGGTTATGAAGATAAGGCAGGAACAGGATACTGATTAAGGTTGATCAGGCATGATCATAATGAATGGTGGTGCAGGCTCGAAGGGCAGTATGGCCTACTGTACCTATTGTCTATTGTCTATTGTCAATTGAACAGATCTGGTACATGCGTAGGGCTTGTCCTGGACTGCTGATATGTTTCAGGTGGAAGCTGGAGAAGTGTAGCATTGTGAGGTTATCCACTGGTTTGTGATAGAGTAAGGTGCTGAGTACCCATCCTTGATGGAGATGTACATGACCAAGAGTGAGACAGATACTAAAGGGTAGTCCATGTTAAGTCTGATGGTGGGATGTAACTCGTTGATATCATCTGTAGTTTTCTCAGTGACACCTCACCATCAGAGGAAGAAAATGTCATCAATATATTTGGTGTATGGTGTTGATTGGAGGACCTGTGCAGAAGAGAAGTCTTGTTTGAACCTGTGCATGAAAATGTTGGCATATTCGGGTGCAGCCAGACTTTAACTTCCCGCCTTTAATTCGTTGTCTGAACTGTAATGGCCCCTCTTGTTAGAAAAGCTGAAGCTATCTTGAGAATGTAACTTAAGAAGAGTTCTGGGATTTACACATTTAAGGACCGAAACTAGCATATCCTATTCTAAAAGATTATTATAGCTTCATGACACTGTCATCTTTTGCGATAAATTCTGTGTCTTATTGTTCTGGTCCACAACCGCCTGATGAAGGAGCAGTGCCCCGAAAGCTAGCGCTTCCAAATAAACCTGTTGGTCTACAACCTGGCGTTGTGTGATTTTTAACCATGTCCACCCTTGTCCAATACCGGCTGTTCCATATCATGACTACCACAGGGTGGCAGCCTTGGGCTGGTTTCAAAACGTACAGGTAGTCAGTTAGAAAATAGAACTGGGGCAAGATAAGTTTTGGCTAAATTTCAGGAGTTTCCAGGACTTAATGATTAATCTCCAGAAAATCCCCTGTGAACAAAACAAAAACAGGAAAAGTGCCATTAGGAAGATTAACCCCCACCCCCTGCCAATGCCCCACCTGTTTATTCCTCTTTGCTAAACAATCAGGGGTCTGGATGAAGAGGGAATACTTACATTGAACAGGAATGACCAGGAACAATTTATACTGACCAGCAGTTAGCTGCTGTTTTCCCACATTACAGTAGCATGGGAAGTCCAGGAAGTGAAGGGAATTGAATGAAGACAAAATTCATTCAAACATAAAGGTCGAGGGGTTTACATTTCCCTCAGTGCACTGTGACTGAAATGTCCTAGACACTAAGCCTTCCCCACTGCCCCTTGGCAGCAGCTGCCCAAGCTTTAGTGAGTCACAGCACATTGTGCTGGAGCTTGAGAATGTGTCAGCCTGCAACACTTGGGCAAACGCAACTCCACCCACTGGAAGATTTGTGACCGCTGGGCAGGCCACAGAGCCTCTTTCATTGAGTCGATGGTCCTCCAGGGGCAGTCAGTATGTGTCCACAGCAGTGTCCTGTGTCACAGAGCTGCTGCTCGGGACGAACTTTGACAGAAACTATCTCGTTCCAGATCTTTGCAAAAGCCCAGGACATAAGAGTACAAGAATGGGAGTAGACCATTCAGCCAATTGAGCCTGTTTGCTATTCAGTATGATCTTGGCTAATTGTACACGTGACAGCGTTTGACCCACACCCCCATCCGATCAATTTCTATTTAGAACATTCTCAGAGGCTGAGCTTCCTCTTGTTAGAGAACTCCAAAGATTCCCAACCCTCCAATTCGAAACATTTTCCCTCATCTTTGTGCTTAATGGCATCACTCTTATTCTAAGTTGTAGACCTTGGTTCTAGACTTCCTGAGCAGGGAAATCTCTAGCCTGCATCTACCCTACCTTCCCTATCAGTATGTATTTTGTAGGTTTCAATGAGCTCACCCCTCATTCTTTGAAACTCAAGAGTAACCGGACTCTGATCATCCCTTCATAGGACAGTTCCGCAATCTTGGGAACAAAGGGTCATTGAGAAAACATCATAGCCTCAAGACTTGGCTCTCAGGAAATACAGAGACAGGAGTTGGAAGTCACCTTTCAGTTCAGAGTAAAGAGGACTTTGCTTGATGGGACGTTCTTTGCACAGTCACAGAGTCATAGAATCTAACAGCACAGAAACAGATCTTTCGGTCCAACTCATCCGCACCAATCAGCTTTCCAACCTGACCTAGTCCCCTTTGCCAGCATTTGGCCATATCTGTTGCTGCCAGCACATCTTCTGGCAGATTGTTCCTTATACACATCACCTTCTGTGTTAAAAAGTCACCCTTAGGTCTTTTTTAAACCTGTCCCCTTTCACCTCAAACCTATGCCCTCTGGTTTTGAACTCCCCCACGCTCGGAAAAAGATCTTGGCTGTTCACCCTATCCATGTCCCTCATGATTTTATAGACCTCTATGATTATCTCCCTTCAGCCTCCGATGCTTCAGGGAAAAAAAGCCTCAGCCTATTCGGCCTCTCCTTATAACTGAAACTCTTCAGTCCTGGCAACATTCTTGTCAATCTTTTCTACACCCTCTCAACTTCAACAACACCTTTCCTATAGAAGGGCGAACAGAATTGTATGTATCATTCCAAAACTGGTCACACCAATGTTCTCTACAGCTGCAACATGACATCTCAACTCCTCTCCTCAGTGCACTGGCCAATGAAGGAAAGCATAGCAAACACCTGCTTCAGCAACCTGTCTATCTGCCCTGAAGATGTGCTCAATAGTGTGTGTGTGTGTGTGTGTCACGCCTGTGTTGACCCATTGTTGGGCCTGAAGTTGAAATCTAACCAAGCTTATCCCAGAATTTGACAAAGTGTCTCCAAATCAAACAGGGAGTAAAGAGCTAGCCCCCAATGATGGCTGCTTTTGGTAGGAGCGCACGTAAACTGGACATGTTAAACCGAACTGAACTGTTGCCTTCAAAGCATAGTGGGAGGAGTATTTAAAGAGATACAACCCCAATATAAATCTACTGCTGAGAGAAGATGTCCCATTTTTGCAACCCAGCAGCTGTGGTGAATGTAGAATCACATGGCACTGAAACAGACTCTTCGGCCCAATTTGTCCATGCTGAGCAGTATTCCTAACCTGAACAAATCCCACTTGCCTGGGTTGGCCTATATCCCTCTAAACCTTTCCTATTATTTTGCCTGTCCAATGTCTTTTAATTGTTATAATTGTACCCACCACTACCACTTCCTCTGGTGGTAGGATGGTGAAGTTTACCTTCATCAGTCAGTGCATTGAGTACAGAAGTAAAGATGTCAAGTTGATGTTGTACAAGTCACTAGTAGGGCCACATTTGGAAAACTGTGTACAATTCTGGTCACCCTGTGATAGGAAGGACGTTATTAAACTAGAAAAGATGCAAAAACAATTTGCAAGGATGTTATCGAGATTGGAAGGCCTGAGCTATAAGGAGAGTCTGAATAGCGGGAGTTTTTCCCTCAAGCATAGGAGGCTGAGGGATGATCTGATGGATGTTTATAAAATTGTGAGGGGCATAGATAAGGTGAATAGCCAAGGTCTTTTTCCCAGGGGTAGGGGAATCCAAAACTAGAAGACATTGGTTTAAAGTTGAGAGGGGAAAGATTTGAAAGGGGCCTGAGGGGCAATTTTTTCACACAGATGGCGGTGCGTGTATGGAAAGAGCTGGCCAGAGGAAGTTGTTTAAGCTAGGAAAGAAAGTGTGGGGCCCCTAGTGGATATATTTGTAACATTGACAGTTATGTGTCAGGTACTGAAGACCTGACTATCATTGAAGAAAGGTTGCAAGAAAAAAACAGAGAATTGCAGGTCACTGAGCCTGACGTCAGTGATGGGTGAGTTGTTGGAAAGGATTCTGAGAGACAGGATCGATGGCAATTGAGGGAAGATGTACAAACAAGACAAGATTAGGAGCAGGAGGAAATTCTACTGCTCTGGTCTGCTCCACTATACCAACCACACTTCACTTTCCTGAACCTGTCATAGAACATAGAACATTAAAGCACAGTACAGGCTCTTCAGCCGTCGATGTTGCACCGCCCTGTCATACTAATCTGAAGCCCATCCCACCTACATTATTCCATGTACGTCCATATGCCTGTCCAATGACGACTTAAATGCACTTAAACTTGGCGAATCTACAACTGATGCAGGCAAAGCATTCCATACCCGTGGGCGGCACAGTGGCACAGTGGTTAGCACTGCTGCCTCACAGCGTCTGGAGACCCGGGTTCAATTCCTGACTCAGGCGACTAACTGTGTGGAGTTTGCACGTTCTCCCCGTGTCTGCGTGGGTTTCCTCCCACAGTCCAAAGATGTGCGGGTCAGGTGAATTGGCCAGGATAAATTGCCCGTAGTGTTAGGTAATAGGGGTAAATGTAGGGGTATGGGTGGGTTGCGCTTCGACGGGTCGGTGTGGACTTGTTGGGCCGAAGGGCCTGTTTCCACACTGTAAGTAATCTAATCTACTCTCTGAGTAAAGAAACTACCTCTGACATCTATCTTATACCTATCTCCCCTCACTTTAAAGTTGTGTCCCCTCGTGTTTGCTGCCCCCATACTTGGAAAAGGCTCTCCCTGTCCACCCTACCTCACCCCCTGATTATCTTGTATGTCTCTATTAAGTCACCTCTCAACCTTCTTCTCTCTAGCGAGAACAGCCTCAAGGCCCTCAGCCTTTCCACATAAGACATTCCTTCAATACCAGGCAACATTCTAGTAAATCTCCTCTACACCTTTCCGAAGCTTCCATATCCTTCTTATAATGTGGTGACCATAACTGTATGCAATTACTAGGGAATCTAACCAAATTCCTCGTCAAAAATATTCACTCTTCCAGTTCTATTAGAGGAACATGCCACAGTGTCTGGGATAACAAATACATCCTTGTTCCAGACTGTTTAAGGAGGGCAAACCTCATCTCTGAAAGAACCATCAGTGTAACAGTTCAGACTTCACCACAACGGAATTGCTATTGGTCAGTGCATCGAGTATAGGAGTTGGGAAGTCAAGTTGCTGACATTGGTTTGGCCACTGTTGGAACACTGCATTCAATTCTGGTCTCCTTGTTACAGGAACGATGTTGTGAAACTTGAAAGGGTGCAGAAAAGATTTACAAGGATGTTTCCAGGGTTAAATGGTTTCAGCTATAAGAAGAGGCTGAATAGGCTGGGGCTGTTTTCCCTGGAGTGATGCAGGCTGAGGTGTGACCCTATAAGAGGTTCATAAAATCATGAGGGGTGTAGATAGGGTGCATAGCCAAAGTCTTTTCCCCAGGATAGGGAAGTCCAAAACTAGAGGGCATAGGTTGAAGGTGAGGCAGGAAAGATTTTTTTTCATGCAGAGGGTGTTACGTGTATGGAATGAGCTGCCAGAGGAGGTGGTAGAGACAAGTATAATCAAAGTATTTAAAAGGCATGAGGATGGATATATGATTAGGAAGGGTTTAGAGGAGTATGGGCCAAATGCTGGCAAATGAGACTAAGTTAATTTAGGATATCTGGTTGGCATGGACGAGTTGCATCAACGGGTATGTTTCTGTGCTGTACACCTCTATGACTCTAATGTGATTGTTTCAATGTACTCATTACTCATACAAGCATTTTATTCCAAATTAGGTAGTGCATTGAATCAAAGTTCTTCCAGGTGCTGAGATGAAATTCGAACTTGTATCTTTAAGATCATTAACTTACCCCCTTGGACTGATTGTTCAGCTATATTTCTGCTATGTCGCCATATCACCAAATCATCGCTGGCCATACAGTGTACTGAACAGATAGTGCTATCAAATGTTATTTACTCAATCACCAAATTACTGACACAGTTTGAGACTGAGAAGCCCAGAGAGAGAGAGAGAGAGAGAGAGAGCTATAAACTGATTAGTATGGAAAGACAGGCAGGTTTAGCCATTAGAGGAGCGGTGATCATCACGTCTTTCTGATCAGTATCATCTTGTGGGAGAGGCTGTGTTACTGAACTCAGATAGTTAGCCAGGATCTGACATCCCCTAATCCCGCAGACATCTCAGAGTCTACTTTGGTTTTAATTTTGAAAAAATACTTTATTCATCAAAAGCCTTCACATATATGCACATACATACATATAGACGTAGTCGCAAACACAGCTCGGTTCCGTACTGTAGTATTTCAAAGAAACAAACAAACGCTGGAGTTTCACTCTACCCAAACAAACCATGTGCATCTCTTACTTAAACAAGATTATATTTATACGCAACTGAGGCACTAACAGAGTCTGATAACTGAACAGACGCCCATTTAATTTTGGCAGAAAGACCTCAGACACGGTGCCTTGGCGGCAGCTACCCCAAGCGTTAGTGCATCCCTCAGTACATTGTCCTGGACCTTGGAAGGTGCCAGTGTGCAACACTCAGTTAGAGTCAACTCCTTGCTCTGGAAGATCAGCAAGTTTTGGGCAGACCAAAGACCATCTTTCACTGAATTGTTGGTCCTCCAGGTGCAGTTGTCTTGGTGTGCGTGCGTCCTGAGGAACAGCTCGTAGAGCAGAGAGTCCTGCGTTACAGAGCTGCTCGGGACAGCCCTCAATAAAAACCACTGCATCTTACTCCAGAGTTCTTTTGCAAAGATACATTCCAGAAGGAGATGTGTGACAGTCCCTACCTCTCCACAGTCACTTCGAGGGCAATATGCGGTGGCAGAGAGAGACCGGGCATACATGAAGGATCTCTAAACTTCAATCTGCAACCTTCAGCTAGAAAACATATCATTCAAAATGTTACTGAGGTGATAAGGTTACAGCAAGGGCAAGGGGACATCAGGAGCTAAGTTTTGGGTGGCACGGTGGCACAGTGGTTAGCACTGCTGCCTCACAGCGCCTGAGACCCGGGTTCATATCCCGACTCGGGCGACAGACTGTGTGGAGTTTGCACGTTCTCCCCGTGTCTGCGTGGGTTTCCTCTGGGTGCTCCGGTTTCCTCCCACAGTCCAAAGATGTGCGGGTCAGGTGAATTGGCCATGCTAAATTGCCCGTAGTGTTAGGTAAGGGGTAAAGGTAGGGGTATGGGTGGGTTTCGCTTCGGCTGGTCGGTGTGGACTTGTTGGGCCGAAGGGCCTGTTTCCACACTGTAAGTCTAATCTAAAAAAAATTTACATGGCAATCTATCTCCACAAGCAATAGACATGAAAGATTAGGAATGAGACAAGAAGAAGCAAGGTGAAGGGACAGTAGGTGAACTCAAGTTTTTTACTTCAAAAATATGCTTTATTCACAAAAGTTATCTTTATGTACATATATACACATATTGTCACAAACACTGTTCAGTTCTGTATAGTGGCATACCAAGGAAACAAACAGACAATAGAGTTTGACTCTATCCAAACAAACCAAAGATATCTCTTGTACATACGAGATTCTCAATGTTAAATCAGATGCACAGAGAGAGAAAGGAAGGATTGGATTAAGGCAGAGGAGAGGGAAAAGAAGGCGCATGAAGCACCTTTTTATAATCTTGGTGACTAATTTGGAGTCTGAGGAAATGAGGCCTTGCAGTCGGCGTGATTCAGAGCAATTGACAATTGTCACCGTTTGTTTAACAGTACAACCTGACCATTGACAGTGTCTTACAGTAAAGGCTGAATAACAAGCTGAGGGAAGGGAAATATCAGCTGGGAGGCCAGCCAATAGATCATTAGGTATGTGCGGGAAGCCTATGCCCTATTTCCCTTGAGAGAATTCCAGACATTTGCATTTTATTTGAATTAGATTGCTCTCCCCTAATCTGGTGGCATTTTCTCTCTCATTCCCCACAGCAGTGAGCAACAATGTGAAGGATGGTGTGATGAATCTGAATAATCAACAGTTGGATCACAAATCACATCACTTATGTAACAGGATTCTCGTTTCTCGGCTTCTGGAGATTGCAATCGACTGCTGAACAATGTGTCTGAAAAAAATAACTCTGCAATTAATCCCATTTCCTCACATTCTCTTTCAGAAAATCATCCAGCCATGATGAAAACATGGTTCTCCCTGCCTCTCCCACATTAATACTTGCCTCTTTTAAATTGTTATCTCCTTATTAGCATGATCGTAATCCCTTTCCTCAGCCAGGGAGAGGGAGGATAAGAGGATGTTAAGCCTTTCATCCTGATGAAGGGTTATGCACGAAACATCAATTTTCCAGCTCCTCGGATGCTGCCTGACCTGCTGTGCTTTTCCAGCAACACACTCTCGACTCTGAGCTTATGATGTTGGGTCTTTTCCGTCGAATGGAAGGTTGACATGCATTCACATGATGCCTTTCCTTGCTTGTAGGACACCTTGAAGCGATTTGGTGCCAATTGGAAAGCATTGGATCTGCAGCCCCTGTGGCAATGTAAGGAATGGCACAGCAAGATCCCACATACAATGATGAGATGGCGAAGCATGTCTCGGGCCCCGGGTCACTGAGAAGGCCTGACTCAACAGGTTTGTGATCAGTTGCTGAGGTTAACAGGAGAGCATAGAGGGAGCTTTCCTTTGTGTCTAACCCTGTGCTATCCCTGTCCTGGCTGTGTTCGAGGAGGACAATGTAGAGGAAATTTTACTCTGTATCTAAACCCTCACTGTTCCTCCCCTAGGAGTGTTTGATGGGGACAGTGTAAATGGAGCTTTACTCGATATCTAACCCCATACTGTCCCTGTCCTGGGAGTGTTTGATGGAGACAATGTCAAGGGAGATTTACTTCAATTTAAAAGCATAGAAGGAACTTTACCCTGTATCTAACTCTATGCTCTACTTCCTGTTTGAGGCATTAAATTTCTGAGTTGCACCTCCCAATCCCAATCCTTGGAACCTCTTCACCATAACATTTTGGCAGTGACTGGTTTACTCAATCACAGCCTCACCTCCATCCTTTTATGTCTTAATCCCAGCGAAACCATTGCTCTCTCTCACTCTGGCCAATCCCCACTCAAGTCAACCAAGGGATTTATACTTGAGGTGATCTGGTAGACAACTGATACCTCAGTTAGAGGTAGGTTTAGCTGGAACACTGAAACCTCTCCTGGATCCTCCTCCCATCTGCTAAAGCTGCCAATTATTCCAGGACTGTTGTGAAATGTAAAGATATACCTCATTGCAGACTATCTGCTTAAAGCCCCCTCCTCTGTCCCCTCCACCCTCACCTCCAGCAACAAGTGGGAGGAGCACATAGAGTGTCTTTGTCCCTAAGATGGAGACGATCCAATCAGCTGCTTCTGCCTCCCTTCCGCGAGACTGCCAGACAAACCACCTTTAATGCTCCTCCATGCCCAAGGCCCGAGCTCATAGCTTTCTCTAGTTTCTCTCCTCTCTTCCCTGATGTCCTCTCAGAGTTCATCTTGACCATGGAGAAGCTCCCCTTCCCCACCTCCTGTTTCCTCAATCCCATTCCCACCTTCTCCCTCTGTACCCCACTGTCACTGAGATTGAAAACCGTTTCCTCTGTTCAGGTGCTGAGCTTTTCTCCATTCAATCTGTTGTCATCACCCCACCCCTCCTCAAAACACCATTGCTTTATCCCTGTAAGCTTGCAAACACCTGTCCCGAGATCCCTTACCTCTCTCAAATCGTCATAGCCTTCCAAGTCCATTCCTGTCTTTCCCAAAACACTGATTCACAACAGTCAAGTTTCTCTCCCTGCCCCAGTACTGAGTCCGCTCTAATCAAAGCCATCTCTGACCTCCCATGGGACTGCAGTAACTTTTCCCTCCACCGGCCTCTTGACCTATCTCCAACCTTTGACACTATCCTCCTCCAAACCCCCTCTCCACTGTCATCCAACTCTAATCTGGTTTCGTTCTAATCCATCTCACTAGAGCCAGAGAATTCCCTGCAATGGTTGATCTTCCTGCTCCCATGCTATTCCCTCTGGTGTCCCCCAGGGATCTATTCTCCGGTTTCTCACCTATACACTGCCCCTCGGAGGACATGGCCTGATTGCGCAGTGTTGGTTTTTCCCACATACACAGATGGCAGCCAGCTCCACCTCACCACCAGCTCTCCACACCCCTTCATCATCACTAAATGATCAGATCGCATATCCCACACCCAGCACTGAATGGTCAGAGATCTCTCCCTTCAATACTAGAAAGACAGAAGCCATTGGTTCCAGTGCCCACTTCAAGCTCCGTTCTAAGCTGCTGACTCATCCATCTCCTGGATGGGTCTGAGATGAGGCCAGTCTGGATAACCTTAGTTATCCTTTGACCCCGTGATGAGCTGCCAGCCTCACATTTGAGTAATCACTGAGATCGCAGTACATCGAACGTAGAACATAAAACAATACAGCACAAGAACAGACCCATCAACCCACCACGTTGTGCCAAACTTGAAGCCAAATTAAGCTAATCCCCTCTTGGTCCATGTCCCTCCATCCCTCGCATATTCAAATGCTCTTCTAAAAATTCTTAAAGCCCCTATCACTTCTGCTTTCACCATCACCCCGGCAGCACGTTCCAGACTCCTACCATTCTTTGTTAAAAAACTTGCCCCCTCCCGCTACCTCCTTTGAACCTTCCCTCTCACACCTTAGGCTAGGTGCCAGTGTGAACTTGGTTGAAAGGATGCTGTTCTGAAGTTTTTATTTCTGCATTTTCTAATATATTCCTGCAATCTGCAATGCTGGACATTTTTTATTTCTTTATCTTCTAATCTTTTTCCTAAGAACTTGTGCTGAAGAATCTGTACCTAGGTACGTTGTACCAAAGATGGTGCCATATGCGTACACATGACAATTAATTCAATCAATTCAATTTAGTTAAATGCATGCTGTCCAGTAATAGAAGTCTCAACTCTGGGAAAAGAACTGTTAGCGCTATCTTGGCATCCCATAATTTTAGAGACTTCTATCAAGTCTTCCTTCAGCCTCCGCTGCACTAGAGGAAACAACCTGAGCTTTTCGATCCTCTCCTTATTCCTCATGCCCTCCAATCCAAGCGGCATCCTGGTAAACCCCTTCCGTCATCTATTTCCACCTCAGTAACATCACCTGCCCTCCCCCTGCCTCAGCTCCTTCACTGCTGAAACTCTCATTCATGACGTTGGGATCTCCAGATTCAGCGACTCCCACACAGTTAGACCGCTGTAGACATTTACAGCACAGAAGGAGGCTGTCATGTTTGCATTGGTCAATCAAGCTCTGACCAAACTAATCCCATTCTCTTGCTTTTGACCCGTAGCCCTAGAGGTTACAGTAAAACAAATGAATATCTACTTTTAGGGGAGGTCGACTGGTATTCTTGCTGGACTGTTAATGCTTTGGGTACCAGGGTTCAAATCCTGCCACAGAGTCTAACGATAGCCATTATCGATTGTCAGAAAACCCACCTGGTTCACTCACGTCCTTTTAGGGAAGGAAACTGCCAGCTTCACCTAGTCTGGCCTCCATGTGACTCCAGACCCACAGCAAGGTTGTTGACCCTTAACTGCCCTCTGGGCAATTAGGGATGGGCAATAATTGCTGGCCTAGCCAGTGACACCCTCATCCTGTGAATGAATAAAAAATCATGCTTCAATGTTGTGAGAGTTTGTGAGTCAACCAGCCTTTCAGGCAATGGGTTCCAGTCTCCCACCACCCTCTGGGTGAAAACATTTCTCCCCAACTCACCTCTCACTCTCCAACTCGACTGGGCTTGGACTCACTTGAGTTTAGAGGGATAAGGGGATCTGATTGAAATGTACAAATGTCTAACAGGGCTGGACAGACTCGATGGAGGGAGGAGGTTTCACCTGGCTGGGGAGTCTACAACCAGAGGACACAGACTCATTTAGGACTGAGATGAGGAAGCATTCTTTTTTCACTCAGGGGATGGTCAGCCTGTTGAATTCTCTGCCACAGAAACCTGTGGAGGTCATGACATTGAATATTTACAAGAAAGAGAAAAGATAATTTTTTTTACATTTTAACACCATCAAAAAGGACGAGGAAAAGGCAGGAATTTGGGATTGAGATTGAGGATCAGCCATTTTTAAAAGCTCGAATATCCTCCTCCTGTTCCTAGTTTCTGTGTTATTTTCAATCTTTGCTCCTGTTTAGTGACCTCTCCACATATAGGAAAAGAGTCTTCCTATCCACCCTGTTTCTGCCCTTCATAATCTTCTACCCCTCTATCAGGCCCCTCTCAACCTTTATTGCTCCAAGGAAAACCTCCCCAGCCAGTTCCTCTGGACTGCTTCCTCACACACTCCCTTCAGGAAGAAGGGCTCATGCCTGAAACGTCGACTCTCCTGTTCCTTGGATGCTGCCTGACCTGCTGCGCTTTTCCAGTAATACATTTTCAGCTCTGCATTTTGACTTCTCCCAGGCTGAATCCCTCCTCTCCTGAGCAAATGATAATGATGTTTGAGCACACCAGTGGATTGGGAGTTCAATCATATCAACTCATTGTGGATATCACTCCCTGCTGTGTCAGGAAGGAAGGATGAATTATTCACTGTTCTTGGCAACTGTTGAGAGACACCACAGGGAACCTTGTAGCTCGCTCTGCCCTGCCTGCTCAGGGACCAGTCTCATTTCTCTGCCACCCAATGCCAGCCAGCTGTGTTGCTGTGGGAACCTAAGGAGGTGTGAGATCCTACAAGCATAGGATGAGGCCGTTCAGCTTGTCAGTCCTTTGCTGTTCCAGATAAAGCTGACCAAATGGGCCAAGGAGTTTAATTTAGATAAATATGAGGTGTTGCATTTTGGAAAGGCAAACCATCGCAGGACTTACACATTAATGGTAGGATCCTGGAGAATGTTGCTGAACAAAGAGACCTTGGGGTGCAGGCTCATAGCTCCTTCAATGTGGAGTTGCAGATAGACAAGGAAGTGGAGATTGAGTTTGGTACATTTGCCTTTATTGGTCAGTGCATTGAGTATAAGAGTTGGCTTGCCATGCTACGGCTGTACAGGACATTGGTGAGGCCACTTTTGGAATAATATGAATGTTCAAATCTGATCTCCCTGCTATTGGGAAGATTAAACTTGAAAGGGTTCAGAAAAGATTGACAGGGATGTTGCCAGGTTTGAAGGATTTGAGCTCTTGGGAGAGGCTGAATAGGCTGGGGCTATTTTCCCTGGAGCGAGTGACCTTATGTAAGTTTATAAAATCTTGAAGGGCACGAATTAGATGATTAGCCAAGATCTTTTCCCCAGGGTGGGGGAGTCCCAAACTAGACGGTGTCAGTTGAAAGTGAAATGGGAAAGATTTAAAAGGGGTCAAAGGGGCAACCTTTTCACGCAGAGGGTGGTACATAATTGGAATGAATTGCCAGAGAAATTTAAATTACATTTAAAAAGCAAGTGGATGGACATATGAATAGGAAGGGTTTGAAGAGGGTATGGGCCAAATACTGGAAAATCATAATAGATTAGTTTAGGATATCTGGTTGGTATGGACAAGTTGGACCGAGTTGGTCTGTTTCCATGCTTAATAAGTAACTTCTCCAAACCATTAACATATCCATTCATTTGCTGAACAGCTGGGGGTACACTTCCTCTGGGTCAGGGTGACTGATTGATTTCCAAGGCAACAACTCCCCCCTCCACTATCTTTACTGTCTCTAATAGTTCACACTCCTTGACCTGAATCTCCATGTCTGCTTCCTAGGTGAAAGCAAACTGATTAAAAACCCGCCCCCTTCTGTTTGCCACCAGACTCAGGTTACCCTTCTGGTCGCAAGTTACCCTCAGAGAAATGGTGACACCGACCATGGAGGCCATTCAACCTCTCATGAAGCTGCTGCTACAGTGCCAGAGGAATACATCACATTCCAATTCTCCCTTGCCTTTCCCCACCCTAGCCTTAGTGACAGCTCTCCTCGGTTTGGCTCAATTCTGCGACTTTCTTTTTAATTTCTCCTCCACAGTCTGGCTGTGAAGCTCTGCCCAGAGCGGTCCCCAGTCCAGCGAGCAATCTCATTCTTTGCACCTTGTTCATGGGGTGTGGGCATCACTGCCTGAAGCAGCATTTATTACCCATCCCTAGTTGTCCCGGTGAAGGTGGTGCTGAGCTGCCTTCTTGAACCGCTGCGGTCTATGTGCTGTTGGTAGGTCCACAATGCCCTAAGGGAGGGAATTCCAGGATTCTGACCCACTGACAGTGAAGGAACAGCTATATATTTCCAAGTAAGGATGGCGAGCAACTTGAAGGGGAATTTGCAAGTGGTGGTGCTCTCATGTATCTGCGCTCTTGTCCTTCCAGTTGGAAGTGATTGTGGGTTTGGAAGGTGCTGCCTAAGGATCTTTGGCAAATTTCTGCATGCTATCTTGTAGATAGTACACACTGCTACTACTGAGCATTGACAGAGGGAGTGGATATTTATGAATGTGGTGCCAGTCAGGAGGGCTGCTTTATCCTGCATGGCATCAAGCTTCTTGAGTGTTGTTGGGGCTGCACCCATCCAGCAAGTGGGGAGGATTCCATCACGGTCCTGACATCGGCCTTGTAGATGGTGAACAGAAGGGGAGTCAGAAGGTGGGTTACTCACTGCAGTATTCTGAGCCTCTGACCTGCTCTTGTAGCTATTGTGTTTGTGGCTTGTCCAGCTAAGTTTCTGTTCAATGGTAATCTGCAAGATGTTGATAGTCTGGGATTCAATGATGGTACAACATTGAAAGTCAAGGAATGATGGTTAAATTGTTTCTTATTGGAGATGATTTTATTTGATATGAATGTTCCTCGCCACTTGTCAGCCCAAGCCTGAATGTTGTCCTGATCTTGTTGCATTTGGACATGGACTGCTTCAGTATTTGAGGAGTCATGCATGGTGCTGAACATTGTGTACTCATTGGTGAACATCTCCACATCTCCACCTTATGGCGGAGGGAAGGTCATTGATGAAGCAGCTGAAAACGACTGGGCCCAGGATACTATCCTGAGAAGCTCCTGCAGAGATGTCCTGGAGCTGAGACGACTGGTCTCCAACAACCACTTTGCAGGTGCTAGGTATGACTCCAACCAGCAGAGATTTTGCCCCCTGACACCCTTTAATTCCAGTTTTGCTACGATCGAATGCAGCTTTGATGTTACTCTCCCCTCCCCTCTGGAATTCAGCTCTTTGTCCATGTTTGAATCAAGGCTGTAATAAGGTCAGGAGCTGAGTGCCCCTGGCAGAACCCAAACTGGGTGTCACTGAGCAGGTTATTGCTGAGCGGGTGCTGCTTGATAGCACAGTCAGTGACACCTCCCATCATTTTCCTGACGATTGAGAGTAGATGAATAGGGTGGTAATTGGTGGGGCTGGATTGGTCCTACGTTTTGTGTATATGTGATACCTGGGCAATTTTCCAAAATGTTGGATGCATGCCGGTGTTGTCACTGTAATGGAACAGCTTGGCTAGGAGAGTGGCAAGAGCACAAGCCTTCAGTACCTTTGCTGGAATGTTGTCAGGGCCCATAGTCTTTGCAGTATCCAGTGTCTCCAAGGACAAGTGAGTCTCTAACACATTGCCATTGGTCTGAAGTTACATGGAGTCCAGATGAGCTGAGGGCAACAGCTTCATTCCCTAACGGACATTAATGAACTAATGATTGGTTTTTTTTATCAACAATCTGTAGTTTCACAGTCACTCTTACTAACTGTTTGCTATTTTTAATTGAGTTTTTAAAGCAAATTAATTGGTTTTAAATTTCCATTGACTGCTATCGAATTCGAGTCTCTCGAGTGTGTGCTAGTCACGTAATGCAGTAACTTTATCACAAGCTGACAGTTCCCAGTAACATTGACCAGGCGAAACACTTAAGTAGTTCTGTGGGACTAGAATGGCTGTTTTCCTGGAGTTTAGCCCTGCCCAGGGATACTCAGTGCAGGTTCTCAGTAAGTTGAGATGCTCAAGGTTGAGTTGTGGGTTGGGGGTGGGGAGGGGGGCAGAGCTAACCTAGATTGTCCACCTAATGGTTCTAGTGTCGTTAAAAGAATGAACTCCAGCCCGTGATCCACTTCATCGCTGTGACTAATTGCTTCAGCAAAATGATTGGGTTTGTTTTGAAGCTGGTAACATTTGATTGTTGCTGGTGTCATTCTTACAAAATTAGTGACACACACGCTGTGTGGGTAAACAATTCCGGTTCTCATATTTGGTGAAAACATTACAGCCATCCCACGCTGAGCCCAAGTACACGGGTAACACAATCGAGCTCTTTCAACGTCATTATGCTTTGTGCGTTTGGACAATAGGAACACTATTTAATAACAGATAATCAGGCTACAAATGCTCTTTGTAATTTCCAGAGGAACATTTGGCAGAGGCGGGTGCTTGCCTGGTCTCATTCTCAGGGTCTGGAGCAGCTGGAGCGGCCTGTTTGCTTCCTTCGCACTTGACCGCCACATTAGTGCAGGCCGTTGTTGTTGTTTTTGCGGTTTCGGGTTCAGGTTACCTGCGGGCGTACCCGTTCCCATGGCAACAACTCGCTCCAGGCAGGGGAACATCAGGGATAGTGGGGAGGTCCAGGGTTGGACAGGCATCAGCTTGAGGCCTAGAGGAAGTCTCTCACAACAACAATCCAGAATGTTCCACAGGCCTGCTCTTAGTTCCACTTCAAAGTTTTTACTTGACTCCTTCTTTTTGACATGTTATTGAATCCAGTTCGCTGTCTTTTCAGGCAATGTGTTCCAAATGACAAAAAAAAGTTCCTCAAGTCTCCTGTTGCCGACGTCTCCTTAATTCTTGTTACCCAGTAATTAATTCAGATTACTATCGCCACCCCTTGAGAAACCGAAGAAAGAAGTGGTGGTGATGAGGGCTCAATTTTACCCAGTCTATCCCAACTCAAGGAGACCCCACCTCTGACTGAGGCTACTCAAGGATATGGTGAGGCACCAATATGGTGGTGTTCTCATCATTGGGTCAGACCCTGCTCTAGGCCAGAAACGTATTGTCTGGTCAGAGTGAGTGAGGGATTTAGGGCAGAACAGACTGGTGTTTGTGGGTGATTGAGGTATTGAGATGGGAGTGAATTGAGAGTGGGTGAGGGTAGGCGAGTTGAGGGTCGAAGATATGACTCATGGTTGAGGGTAAAGGAGAGATGGAAGGCGATTTGAACTGGGGGTAACGGTGAGTTGGGGTTTGAGGATGAATTGAGTGTGAGTTGCGAATTGAGAGTGATTTGAAGATTGAGGGTGAGTTGGTGTTTAAGAGTGAGATGAAGGTTGAGGGCAAATTGGGAATTTTTTTAGATTCCCTACAGTTTGGAAACAGGCCCTTTGACCCTTCCACACTGACCTTCAGAAGAGTAACCCACCCATACCCATTCTCTTACCCAAGGGGTAGCACGATGGCTCAGTGGTTAGCAATGTTGCCTCACACTGCCAGGGACCCGGATTCGATTCCCACCTTGGGTGACTGTCTGTGTGGAGTTTGCACATACTTCCTGGTTTCCTACGGGTGCTCTGGTTCCCTCCCACAATCCAAAGATGTGCAAGTCAAGTGAATTGGCCATGCTAAATTATCCATAGTGTTAGGTGTCTTAGTTAGGGGTAAGTATAGGGTGGGAAAATAGGTCGCTCTTCAGAGGGTCAGTGTGGGCATGTTGGGCCTGTTTCCAGGAAATCTAATCTAATCTGCCCAATATTTACCCCTGACTAATGCACCTGACACTATGGGGCAATTTAGCGTGGCCAATTCACCCAACCTGCACATCTTTGGATTGTAGGAGGAAACCCACACAGACATGGAGAGAATGTGCAAACTCCACACAGATAGTCACCTGAGGATGGGGAGGATGGAGTGGATAGGTGGGAAGGGTGATGGATAGGTTGGAGAGTTGGATCTGGGATGAGGTTGCAGGAGGGGAAACTTGAAAATTAGTGAAGTCGATGTTGAAGGGTCCCAAGGTGGAAGATTAGGCATTCGTCTTCTAGTCGTCGGGTGGCTTGGATTTGGCAGGGGAGGAGGTGCAGGACTTCCATGCCTTTGGTCAAGTGGGAGGGGGAGTTGAAGTGGACAGCCAGAGGATGGCGGACTTGTTTGGTGCATGTGCCCCAGAGATGTTTCTTGAAAGGTTCCGCGAGTTGGCGTCCTGTCTCCCCGATGTAGAGGAGACCACATTGCAAGCAACGAACACAGTACATGAAGTGGGTGGATGTGCAAGAAAATCCCTGCTGGATGTAAAAAGATTCTTTGGGACCTTAGACGGAGAAGAGGGGGAGGTGTGGGTGCAGATTTTACATCTGCTTTACTGCAAGGGAAGATGCAGGGTGTTGAGGTTGGGTTGGGGGGCATATACCTAACAAGGGAGTCACAGAGGGACTGGTCTCTGTGGAATGCAGATAATGGTGGCAAGGGAACTATATCTCTGATGCTGGGGTTTGACTGTAGGTAGTGGAAATGGCGTTGCATCTGGAGATTAATGAGGTGGATGGTGAGGACCAGGAGGTTTCTATCCTGGTTGCGGTTGGAGGGCTGGGGTTCAAGGTTGGAAGTGGGAAGTGGAGGAGATGCATTGGAGGGTATGATTGGTCACATGGGAGGGGAAATTGCGGCCCTTGAAATAGGAGGCCATCTTGGAGGTCCTGGAGTGGAATCACTCCTCCTTGGGAGCAGATGTGGCCGAGGTGGAGGAATTGGGAGTAAGGGATTGTGTTTTTACTGGAGGGGGGATGGGAGGAGGTGTAGTCAAAGTAGCTGAGGGAATTGGTGGGTTTGAAATGGATGTCTGTGTTGAGTTGGTCACTGGAAATGGAGATGGATCGGTCCAGGAAGGACAGGGACATGTCCAAGATGGTCCATGTGAACTTGACGTCAGAGTGGAAGATGTTTGTGAAGTTGATGAAGCTCCTCGTGGGAGCACGAGGTGGCGCTGATATAGTCAATGTAGCAAAAGAAAAAGTGGGGTATGGTGCCGGTGTAACTGGTAGTGTAACTGGTTCCAATGATGTTTTCACATCTGGCACAGATTTTCCTGCACATCCAAACACCTCATCTACTGTGTCCGTTGCTCTCGATGTGGTCTCCTCTACATCGGGGACACAGGGTGCCAACTCGTAGAATGTTTCAGGGAACACCCTGGGACACACGTTCCAAGCAGCCCCACTGCCCTGTGGCTGACAACTTCAAATTCCCCTCCCACTCCACCAAGGACATGCAAGCCCTGTGCCTGCTCACTGCCACACTGAGGAACAATGTCTCATCTTCCGCCTTGGGACCACATGGCATCAACATCGACTTCACCGGATCTCCTCTTCCAAATCTCCTCTCCCCCCCAACCTCATCCCAGATCCAAGTCTCCAACTCGGCACCGCCCTCTTGACCTATCCATCTTCCTTCCCAACTATTCACTCCATCCTCTCCATCGACCTATCACAATCACCCTCACCTGCATCGACCTATCACCTTCCCAGTTACTTTCCCCACACCCCCACTTCCCTTATTATCTCCCAGTCCCCTTCACATTCCTGATGAAGGAGTTATGCCCAAAATGTTGACTCTCCCTGCTCCTTGGATGCTGCCTGACCTGCTGTGCTTTTCCAGCGCCACACTTTTCCACATCGATACACACTCACAAAGTGACTCACAGTCACACTCATATGCAGACAAACACTGATATACACAGACCCGCACATAAACTCACACAGACACATACAGAGATACACACAAATACACTCCCACACATAGGCATGCGTGCGCACAGATTTACACACACATGAACTCACACCCAGACCCACACGCTCATACAAACTGACACACACACACACACTGCCCACCACCCTGCCCTGTGGAGGATTGCCAGCATAAGATCCGGTGCGTGGAAGTGCTGTTGGCCTGAGTGCCACATTGTCAGAATGAGTCTGAAGTGTTGGTGCGAGCAGGAAGCCCAAGTTTTCTCAGAGAGTGGGTCAAGACGGACGAGACTGAGTTCTTGCAGGGAGTGCACTTAAAAAAGACTTTGAACTTTCACCTTTATTCCTCTATACTTCCACTTAAGCCTAGGAAAAGCTGTAATGTTAACTTTTAACTTTATTTCTTTATTTACTCTGAGAACAAGGGTAATGCTTTAGTTTTATCTTTGTTTCTGTATGTTACTGCTGGTACACAGTTTTGCACCTGTGTACGTTTGTACTTAAGCAACATTGTGCACGTTTCACTGTATTCCTGTACTTCTGTACTTGAATACACATGATAAAGAAGCTTAAATCAAATTTACACACACACACACACACACACACACACACACACACACACACACACACACACACACACACACACACACACACACACACACACACACACACACACACCGGCCGGAGAGTCAGAGTTGAGAGTCTGGTGCTGGAAAAGCACAGCAGGTCAGGCAGCATCTGAGGAGCAGGAGAGTCGACGTTTCAGGCATAAGCCCTTCATCAGGAATGTGGAAGGGGAAGGGAGTGATAAATAGGGGTGTGGAGCTGGGGCTGGGGGGAATGTAGGTGGGTGCAGGTTGGGGGTAATTGCGATAGGTCGGTGAGGTAGTTGCAGCGGATAGCTGAGAAGGCAGATGGACAGGTAAGACTGGTCAAGAGGGCGGGGCCGAGTTGGAGGGTTGGATCTGGAATGAGATGGGGAGGGGAGATTTGGAAACTCATGAAGTCTATATTGATGCCATGTGATTGAAGGTTCCCAAGGCAGAAGATGAGGCCTTCTTCATCCGACCATGGTCCCACCCTCATCACCAAACCATCATCACCCAGGCCATCCACAACTTCACCACCTCAGGGGATCTCCCATCCATCTCATAGTTTCCCAACCTCGCACCGCCCAGTTCTACCTCTTCCCCAAAACCCACAACCCCAATTGCCCTGGTTGACCAGGCGGAGGTGGGGGCTGGAGATTAGAGTCAGGATTAGAGTGGTGCTGGCAAAGCACAGCAGGTCAGTCAGCATCCAAGAAGCAGGAAAATCGATGTTTCAGGCAAAAGCCCTTCATCAGGAATTGGTTGCACTGGTTGACCACCTGCTCCTACCTCACCGAAGTTATCTGCTCACATCACGACTCTGCCCTGTTCTCCTTGGTCCAGGAACTCACCACCCACGCCCTCCACCTCCCCCATGACTTTTAATTCCCTGGTCCCCAACACCGCATCCTCACCATGGCCATCCAGTCCCTGTACATGTCTATCTCCCATGCCAAAGGCATGCGAGCCCTTCGTTTCTTGCTCTCTTACCGACCTATCCAGTCTCCCTCCAATGACACACATTTGATTGCTGGAACTGGTCCTTAGCCTCAACAATTTCTCCTTTGAATTCTCCCACTTCCTTCAGACCAAAGGGGTAACCATGGGAACCCACATGGTCCCCCAGCCATGCCTGCCTCTTCGTAGGATACATGGAACAGTCCGTCTTCCTCAGTTACACCGGCACCATTCCCCACCTTTTACTCCGCTACATCGATGACAGTATTGGCACCGCCTTGCGCTCCCACAAGGAGGTTGAACAGTTCATCAACTTCACCAACACCTTCCGCTCTGACCTCAAGTTGACATGAACCACCTCGGACACCTCCCTCCACTTCCTGGATCTCTCCATCTCCATCTCCAGCACCGACTCAATCCGCACACCTATTTCAAACCCACTGACTCCCCACAGCTACCTTGACTACACCTCTTTCCACATACCCCCTCCGCCTTGTAAAACACAATCTCTTATTCCCAGTTCCTCCGCTTCCACTGTATCTGTTCCCAGGAGGAGCATTTCTAGTCTAGGACATCCCAGATGGCGTCCTACTTCAAGGATCGCAAGTTCCCCTCCCTCGCGGTGAACAATGCCCTCCAGTGTATCTCCTCCACTTTCTGCACCTCTGCCCTTGAACCCCACCCCTCCAACCACAACAAGGATAGAATCCCACTGGTCCTCACCTTTCACCCCATTAATCTCTGGATACAATGCATTACCCTCCACCATTTCCTGCTCCTAGAATCAGACTCCACCACCAAACTTCTCTCCCCACCCATACCTGCATTCTGCAGAAACCATTCCCTCCACGACCCCCTCATTAAGGTCCACTTCCCCACCCACCAACCTATCCTCCACTCCCGGCACCTTCCCTTTCCGCTGCAACCTGCGCCCACACCTCCCTGCCCACCTCCGTCCAAGGCCCTGAAGGATCTTTTCACATTCAGTAGAGATTTTCCTGCACATGCACCCACCTCATCTACTGTGGTCTCCTCTACATTGGGGAGACAGGACGCCAACTGGCGAAGCATTTCAGAGAACATCTTTCTGGACACACGCTCCAAACAACCCCACTGGCCTGTGGCCGATATTTCCCCTCCCACTCTCCCAAGGACATACAAGCCTTCTCCACTGCCAAGTCAAAGCCTTCCACCAAATGAATAAAGAAGGCCTCATCTTCCGCCATGGGATCCTTCAACCACATGGCATCAACATTGACTTCACTAGTTTCCAAATCTCCTCTCTCCCCAACTTCATTCCAGATCGAACCCTCCAACTCAGCTCTGCCGTCTTGACCTATCCTACTTGTCCATCTTCTTTCCAATCTATTTGCTCCACCCTCCCCACTGACCTATCATATTAACCCCCACCTGCATCATCTTCTCACCTACCTTCCGCCCCAGCCCCACCCCCATCCTCCTATTTATCTCTCAGACCCCTATCCCCTCCACATTCCTGATGAAGAGCCCGTGCCCGAGATGTCGACTCTCCTGTTCCTTGGATGCTGCCTGATCTGCTGTGCTTTTCTAGCGCTACACTTTTCATCACCCATACACACACAAACAGACACACATACAAACACACACACACACACACACACACACACACACACACACACACAGGTATACACAGAGACATAGAGACACACACAAAAAGACACAGACACACATACAGACAAAAACAGACACACAGACACATGCTCTCACACGCACACACACACAAACCCCCACAGAAAGAGGGAGTGTGTCTCTGCGTGTTGTGAGGGAGAGCATGTTTCTGTGTATGTATTTGTGTGCATGTGTGCGTGAGAAAGAGAAAGGGTGTGTGTGTCTATATGTGTGTCTTTTTCTCTTTTTCTTACGAACACACACCCACACACAAGTACACACACATACAGACACACACTCTCCCTCTCCCTCACACACAAACACAAACCCCCACACATACAGACACACACATACAGACACACACCCTCTCTTTTTCTCACGAACACACACACAAATCCACGCACACATATAGACACACACCCTCTCTCTTTCTCATGAACACACACACAAATACACACACATACAGACACACACTCTCCCTGTCCCTCACACACACAAACACAAACCCCCACACATACACAGACACACATATAGACACACACCCTCTCTCACGAACGCACACACACAAATACATACACAGACAGACACACACACTCTCCCTCTCCCTTACACACAAACACAAAACACCACACATACGCAGACACACATATAGACACACACCCTCTCTCTTTCTCACGAACAACACACACAAATACACAGACACACATACAGACACACACACACACAAATACACAGACATGGACACACACACACTCCATTTGGTGGAAGCCTACAGGCCTTTCCATTTGTAAAGTACATGGGATCCCTTGCTAATTACAGAAAACAAAGGGACAGTTATGGTTCAGTTGCTGTTTGTTTTTCTCATCCCCCACCCTCGGATCACTCGATACTTGAAAACAAGTGTTATGTAACGCCGGGCTGCGTGAGTGAGTGCCAAGCAGTAGTGAGTCCACCTCATGGAGGGGACAGCACTGTTTAAAACTGATGTAACTGTGTTAACACTGAGTAACAGCCGCCCTCAGACCAATATGAGCAGAATGCAGGCTGCACTCTCTCTTGGGCAGGGGTACGGGGATATAGAGTGGGTTGAGGAGGTGGGGGTGCAAGGATTCCAGGACTGAAAGGAATTTTGTTGTTCGGTTTTGAGCTTTGCTTCCAGGAAAGCTATGACATGATCCGGTCTCTGCAAATGTCGATAGCAAGCGTGAGGGGAGAAAGGGGGAAAGGAATACGGATTTCTTTAGCGCCTGTCCCAGCCCCGGTCTGTCCCGAAAATAATTTCCAATGGCAAGCTGTTGATGTACAGTTGCTGTTGGAGTTGTGGGAAAACACAGTAGCTGGTGGTGCACAGCAGGATCCCACAAAGATCATGGCTAGGAAAGCTTTTTTTCTTCTGGGATGTCGAATGAGGAATAGGGTGCCATGGAGAACTGCCTATTGTGGGCAACACGGTGGTACAGTGGTTAGCACTGCTGCCTCACAGCGCCAGAGACCCCTGAGTTCAATTCCTGCCTCAGGTGACTCTCTGTGTGGAGTTTGCACATTCTCCCCGTGTCTGTGTGGGTTTCCTCCCACAACCCAAAAAAAAATGTGTAGGTTAGGTAAATTGGCCATGCTAAATTGCTCGTAGTGCTAGGTGAAGGGGTAAATGTAGAGGAATGGGTCTGGGTCGGTTGTGCTTCGGTGGGTCAGTGTGGACTTGTTGGGCCGAAGGGCCTGTTTCCACATTGTTAGTAATCTAATCATTGTCAGATGCTCCTGTTGGCCCATTGAGGAGAGCAGACAGGTTCATGTCTTTTCTGAAACTCAGATCCTCTGACAGTGCAGCATTGTCTCAGTATTGTCCTGGGAGTGCTCTCACACACATATCCACTCCTGCACAATGACTATGAATGCACAGACATCTATAAACCCTCATAAGTAAGGGGATTTACACAGCTAGGGAAAGAAACGTTAGACCTGCATGGTAGTTAGGTAACCAACAATAACACATATGCAGGCACACACAGAGTCACAGGTAGATACACATAAAGGCACACACACAGATACAAGTAGACACACATAAGTACACACTGATAAAGGTAGACACACATAAGTACACACATACATGCACTGACAAAGGTAGACACACATAAATACACATACACGCACACACATGCACTGATAAAGGTAGACAGACATAAGCACACACACACGCACACAGATAGACTCTTACTCAAATAGAAACACACACACACAGATACACTCTTGCACACAAATATGTTCTTACACACAGCCACACAGGCACATTCCCACAGAGATACACTTGCATGCAGCCACACATAGGTACACTTACATGTGGACAGATATACACATACACACATAGATGCACTCTCACACACAGACACCACAACAAATATACACCATACAAAGATGGTATTCTGAGGTGAAATGTCTTCACCCAGAGAGTGATGAACCGGTGAAATTCTCTGTGGTTGAGGCCAAAATGGCGAATGTTCATTCAAACACTCTGAGGACAGGTACTGGATTGGAACTACAACTGGTCATCATTTTGTGCTTTTTTTCAGTAAATGAGGACTGGCTAAATTCAGAAAATATGAGGTGATTGGTTTATGTGCTTGATTAAGAGGGGGAAATACAGTACAAAAGTAAGCTTGCAGGGAATATAAAGACTGACACTAAGAGTTTCTATAGGAAGAGAGAAAGAGATTGGTGAAAACAAATGTAGGTCCCTTACAGACAGAAACAGGGGAATGTGTAATAGGAGGGAAAGAAATGGCTGAGCAACTGAATACATACTTTGGTTCTGTCTTCACAATAGAGGACACAAATTAGATACCAGACATGTTGGAGAATGCAAGATTTAGGGAGATGGAAAACTGAGGGAGATCAATAGTAGTAGCAAAATGGTGTGAGGAAAATTGATGGGGTAGAAGGCAGATAAATCCTCAGGGCCTGATAATGTACATTCCAGAATACTCAAGGAAGTGGCTCTAGAAATGATGGATGTATTGGTGGTCATCTTCCAGGATTCTATAGACTGTGGAACAGTCCCTGCAGACCGGAGGGTAACTAATGTCACTCCAATATTCAAAAAGGGAGGTAGAGAGAAAACAGGGAATTATAGGCCAGTAAACCTAACATTGATAGTGGGGGAAATTCTCAAATTCATCATCAAGGACTTTATAATGGAGCAATTAGAAAGCAGTGGTAGGATCAGGCAGACTCAGTGTGGATTTATAAAAGGGAAATCATGTTTGAAAAATCTATTGGATTTATAAAATCATGAGGGACATGGATAGGATAAATAGGCAAGGTCTTTTTCCTGGGAAAGGGGAGTCCAGAACTAGAGGGCATAGGTTGAGGGTGAGAGGGGAAAGATTTAAAAGGGACCTAAGGGGCAACTTTCTCATGGAGAGGGTGGTGCATTGATTGCATGAGCTGCCAGAGGTGATGGTGGAAGCTGGTACAATTATAACATTTAAGAGGCATTTGGATGGGTATATGAATAGGAAGGGTTTGGAGGGATATGGGCCTGGTGCTGGCAAATGGGACTAGATTAATTTAGGATATCTGGTCTGCATGGGTGAGTTAGACAAAGGGTCTGTTTCCGTGCTGTACATCTCTATGACCCTATTAGTCTATGTAACTAGTAGACTTGATAAGAGGGAGCCAGATGATGTGGTATATTTGGACTTTCAGAAAGCATTTGACAAAGTTCCACATAAGCGATTATTGTGTAAGATTAAAGTGCATGGGATTAGGAGAAGTATATTAAGATGGATAGAAAACTGGTTGGTAGAGACGAAACAAAGAGTAGTATTTAATGGGGCCTTTTCAAGTTGGCAGGCAGTAACCAGTGAGGTGCCACAGGGGGATCAGTGCTGGGACCCCAGCTATTCACAGTATATATTAATAATTTGGAAACAAAACATAACATCACAAAGTTTGCACATGATACCAAGTTGGGTGGGAGAGTGAACTGTGATGAAGATGCAGAGATCCTTCAGTATAATCTGGACAGGTTGGATGAGTGGACAATGCAATGGCTGATGCCATATAATTTGGATAAATGTGAGGTTATTTACTCTGGAAGCAAAGCCAAAAAGGCTGTAAATTGGGGGTGGGGGGTGGTGTGCAGTGGGATCGGGGTGTCCTTGTGCACCAGTAGTTGAAAATAAGTGTGCAGCTGCAGCAGGCAGTAAAGAAGGCAAATTATACGTTGGCCTTCATTGTGAGAGGTTTTGAGTACAGGAGCAGGGATGTGTTGCTGTAGTTATATTTGGCCTTGTATATTATGTGCAGTTTTGGTCTCCTTTTCTGAGGAAGGATGCCTTGCTCTTGAGGGAGTGCAGCAAAGGTTTATCAGGCTGATTCAATGGGATGAAAATGTATGAAGTGAGATTGATTTGGAGGTGCTGGTGTTGGACTAGGGTATACAAAGTATATTCCACAACCACCTGATGAAGGAGCAACGCTCCAAAATAAACCTATTGGACTTTAACTTGGTATTGTGTGATTTTTAACTGAGGAGAATTGATTATTTTAGGATTGTTTTTGCTGGAATTCAGACGAGTGAAAGGGGATCTCATAGAGAGCTATAAAATTCTAACAGGACTGGAGAGGATAGATGCAAGTAGGATGTTCCTCGTGGTGGGTGTGTCTGGAAACAGGGTCACATGATACAAAATACCGTGCAAGACCTGTAAGAAACACTACATTGGACAACCAGGCAGAAAACTAGCCACCAGGATATATGAACACCAACTAGCCACAAAACAACATGACCCTCTCTCAATAATATCCTTACTTACAGATGAGGAAGGACACCACTTTGACTGGGACAACACATCCATCCTAGGACAACCCAAACAGAGACATGCACGAGAATTCCGAGAAGCATGGTATTCCAACTAGAACTCTATCAACAAACACATTGACTTGGACCCGATTTACCACCCCCTGAGAAAAAAAACAGGAAATGATGCATCCACAGGAAATGATGTCACCAACCCAAAGAAACCCAAACATATGAATAGAAAGCAGGAATTTTCAAAAGTGCTTCTCCCGGAGGCCCACTGAACTTGTTACCTAGTAGGGTGACAAAATGTCTGGAAATGAACCTTCCAGCTCAGTGAGCTAGCCTCGATCCAGAACCTCAACCTTAGCTACAAATCTTCTCAAAACTTGCGCAGACTTGTCCATCAGGAAATGAGAGCCTGTTAGTTGGCATTGCTAATGGGCACTTCCCTAATTGCCAAAGTGTCCCACTCCAATAAAAAAGATCCATGATTTGAAACACGATCTGAACAGGCAATATCTGGCTAGGGGTGTTACGCTACAATCCAATACCACCCACAGTTTCAGTGAGGCTGTGTCACAGACTTGTTGCCATTGTGGTGCTCTGAGTTTTTTACAAAATCATAGAACGTTACAGTGTGGAGGTAGCCAACTGATCCTCCGAAGAGCACCCCACCAAGATCCACCCTCCCACCCTAAGCCCGTAACTTCTGTATTTCCTCTGACTAATCCACCTAGCCAGTCCATCCCTGGACACTACGGGCAATTTAGCATGGCCAATCCACCTAACCTGCACAACTTCGGACTGTGGGAAGAAACTGGAGCACCTGGAGGAAACCCACACAGACATGGGGAGAAAGTGCAGACTCCACACAGACCATCGCCTGAGGCTGGGATTGAATGTGGGTCACTGAGCCACTGTGCCACCCAACAAGGACAGCTCCTTCATTTGGGAGGGGAAGCATTTGGCCATTTCATCGTATTCACTAAAGTTTATCCCACTCCCAGGGGGTGCTATGACAGACACAGGGCCAAGTGTTTCTGGGATACAGAAACGGCGTTCCGGCAATGGGATCAACCCCTGCATGTAGAGGCAGCAGTGCAAGCAGAAATGGGCTGCAGGGCCAGCATGACATGGAGTGTGTACTATCAATCTGGGCAGTGTTAATGACGGGGTTAATGCGGTTGTTGTGGAGTGAGCAAGTGAACAAAGCGCTCAGTGTTCAAAGAGCTTCCCAGGCAGCTGCCGGATGTTCCTCTTCCAATGAGGGAGCTGGAACAGCCACGGGCAATGGTAACGTGGGAGGTGACACGGTCTCAGCCTCAATAGGGACTTCAGTCAGAAAAATCATGGTCCAAACAGATCAGGCTCCAGAGTGAAATTAAAGAGGTAACTCTTTGTTTTTCAGAAAGAAAAGTGAATGTATTTCTGTAACTGGACAGAATGTCCCTTACTCTCTGTACCGTGAAATGACAGGGCAGTGGCACTTGGCAGGCAACCAGTCCCATTAATAATAAAAACACAACCAAATCAAAGATACAAAGCCCTTTGGCAAAGCAGCCTTGATGCCGGCCTAGCGCTCTCGAAGGCGATTAGTGCAGTGAGTAAAGGCATTTTTTTCTGATAAAGCTGCTTGTAGGGAATTAGGTGAAAAACAAATGCATTTTGATCGGGCCTAGCTTGGGCCTATCTGACTTACTTCAGCCTTCACCAAATGAGGAGCCCAAAAGTCCGGGGACTTTTGAGAAATAAAAGTGATGAATTCTCAGCATGTGACATATGTGTCCTCTGGGTCAACCCTGTCATGTATAGGGGAGCCCGACAGAAGACAGGGATGAGGATGAGTGCTTTTCAGAGGAGGAACACCTAGCTACGTAGGAATTAGAAGCAAAATAGGCAAGTCAGCCCTTCAAACCCACTCATGGCTGATGTTAGTCAAGATTAGAGTGGTGCTGGAAAAGTACAGCAGGTCAGGCATCATCTGAGGAGCAGGAAAATCGGCGTTTCGGGCAAAAGCACCATTCTAATCTTGACTCTAATTTCCAGCATCTGCAGTACTCACTTTCACCATTGCTGATATTGTCCTGGTGTCAATTCCACTTTCCTGCCTACCTGCTCCCCATAGCCCTTTCTTCCGCTTTTCATCAGAAACATCTCCACTTGTTTCTTGAATCTGTTGACTGATTCTGCCCCCACTGCGCTCTGGGGGCAGTGACTTCCACAGACTCACAACTCTCTGGGAGAAGTAGTTTCTCCTCTTCTCAGTTTTGAATCCACCTCCTCTCACTCTATATCGATGACCTCTTGCAAGAGACTGTCCTTCACCTCAAACAGATCCCCCTTCAAGCTTCTGAACTCCAGCGACTACAAACTCAAGCTATTCAATTGTTTCACATACAATGGACCTTTTATCCCTGCAATCAATGTTATGAACCTACTCTGAGCTGCCTCCATTGCCACCATATCCTTACTTAATTAAAGACCAAAACTGAACACAATAACCCCTGAGGTGGTTTCATTAACACCTTATATAATTAGAACAACACTTCTTTACTCTTATAATCCAGTCCTTTTGCCATAAATGCCAAGATTCCATTTGCCTTTCTCACTATATGCTACAACTAAGAGATGGTGAGGACTGCAGATGCTGGAGAAGTCAGAGTTGATAAAATGTGAAAAAGCACAGAAGGTCAGGTAACATCCGAGGGGCAAGAGACTCAGCGTTCTGGATCTAACACTTCATCAGGACTGGGGAGGGAGTAGGGGGCTGAGAAATAAATGAGCGGGGTTGTGGGACTTGGGGAAAGGTAGGTGAGATGGCGATAGGTGTGCAATGATAGGAAATGATTGTGATAGGTCAATGGGAAGTGTGGAGCAGATAGGCGGGAAGTAAGATGGACAGTTAGATCAGGTCATGAGGGTGGTTATGAGTCCGAGGGTTAGATCTAGGATGGGTTGGGAAGAAGGGAGCTTTGGAAACTGGAGAATTCAATGCTGAAGCCATGTGGTTGTAGGGTTCTGAGGTGGAAGATGAAGTGTTCTTCCTCCAGTTTGTGGGCGGCCTTGTTTAGGTGGTGGAGGAGGAGCAGAATGGACATATCATCGGGGGAGGTGGGTGGAGTGGGAGGGGGAGTTGAAATGGATGGCCACAGGCGGGTGGGGTTGGTTGGTGCATATGGACCAAAGATGTTTCTGAACCGTTCCGCGTGTTTGTGTTCAGTCTCTCTGATGTACTGGAGGCCACATCGAGAGCAACAGGTGCAGTAAATGAGGTTCAAACATATGCAAGTAAATCTCTGCCGGATTTGGAATGACCCTTTGGGGCCTTGGATGGAAGGGTGGGGGGAGGGGTGGGCGCAGGCTTTGCACCTCTTACGGCGGCAGGGGAGAGGAGGTTGGTGGGGAGTGTGGACACATGGAGGAAGTTACGGAGGGAATGATCCCGACAGAATGCAGTTAGGGGCGGGGTCTGACTGTAGGTGGTGAAAATGGTGGAGGATGATACGCTGGATTTGGACATTTGGGGTGGAATGTGAGTACCTTGTTGTGGTTGGGAGGGGGATATGGTTCAAGGGCAGAGGTGCAGGAAATGGAAGAGATGCATCTGGGATGTCCTGGAATGGATTCACTCTGCTGGGAGCAGATGCAGTGGAGGCAGAGGAATTGGGAGTAAGGCATTGTATTTTTATGGGGGTGGTAAGAGGGGGTGTAATCCAGGTAGCTGTGGGAGTCGGTGGGTTTGAAGTAGATGTCAGAGTTGAGTAGGTCGCCGGAGATGGAGAAGGAGAGGTCCAGGAAAGGGAGGGAGATGTCGGAGATAGTGCAGGTGAATTTGAGGTCAGGGTGGAAAATGTTGGTTTAGTGGATGAACTGTTCAAGCTCCTCGCTGGAGCACGAGGCAGCACCGAAACAGTTATTGATGTAGCGGAGGTAAAGGTAGGGATGGTGCCGGTGTAGCCGTGGAAAAGAGATTGTGGAAGAGGCAGACATAGCAGGGACCCATATGGATACCCATAGCCACTCCTCTGGTTTGTAAGAAGTGGACAGATTGAAAGGAGAAGTTGTTCAGGTGAGGACCATTTCCACCAATCAAATGAGAGCATCAGTGGAAGGGGACTGGGTAGGTCGGCAGGAGAGGAAGAAATGGAGGGCTTTTGTAAAAGCTGCATCTGCAGACCCACTTCCTGCAATTCATGCACAAAGATTCCCAGATCCCTCTTCACTGATGGACTTTGAGTCTGCTTTCCATTTAAATAATAATTTGCCTTTTCATTTTTCTAGCCCAAATGGATAACATCACGATTATCCACATTAAACTCCATCTGTCAAATTCTGGCCTATTCTCCTAGCCCATCAATGTCCAATTGTAAATCCTTTATCTCCTCATTACAGCCTCCTTTCCCACCTATATGATTTCAGTGAGTTTTATAAATGACTCGAATGAGAAAGTGGAAGGGTGGGTTAGTAAGTTTGCTGATGACATGAAGGTTGGTAGAGTTGTGGAAAGTGTGGAGGACTGTTGTAGTTTGCAATGGGATATTGACAGGACTAGGCTGAGAAGCAGCAGATGGATTTCAACCTGGAAGAGTGTGAAGTCATTCATTTTGGAAGTTTGGATTTGAATACAGAATACAGGCTTAAAGGCAGGATTCTTGGCAGCGTGGAGGAACAGAGGGATCTTGAGATCCACGCACATAGGTCCTTCAAAGTTGCCGCCCATGTTCATAGAGTTGTTAAGAAGGTGTATGGTGGGTTGGCTCTCATTAGTTGGGGGATTGAGTTTAAGAGCCACAAGGTTCTGCTGCAGCTCCAAAGAGCCCTGGTTAGACCACACTTGGAATATTGTGTTCAGTTCTCTGTATAGGAAGGATGTGGAAGCTT
Organism: Hemiscyllium ocellatum; assembly: GCF_020745735.1. Taxonomy (NCBI): domain Eukaryota; kingdom Metazoa; phylum Chordata; class Chondrichthyes; order Orectolobiformes; family Hemiscylliidae; genus Hemiscyllium; species Hemiscyllium ocellatum. Next base: position 23,534,021 of record NC_083409.1, read on the forward strand.
TATAGAGGGTGCAGAGGTGACTTATCAGCATTCTGCCTGGACTGGAGAGCATGTCTTATGTTACCATTGGCTGCCACCTGGAGATGGTGTCACCAGCAAAACCCAACACATTGATCAGAGACTGCAAAGATCTTTCTTTTGTCAAGATGACGGCAGAGTAACATGCTCATTTTTCTCTTTTTTGTTTTTTTTTACTTCTGCTCTTTTTCCTTTTCTCTTAATTTGTTTGGGCTCCTCTGGCAGTGTAGTAACGTCAGGACGAGCCAGACATGGTTCCACCCCAGCCCAGGTTCTCCTGATGAGTGAAGGTCTGGATTATCAGGCTAGGCCGAGGCTCCAGTTCTGTGGCAGGGCCCAGGCACCTGAAGGAGGAGAAAGGCGGTCTCATCACGGTATGGTGTGTTGCCCTGTGTGTCAGTCTCCTGGTGTGGTAGTCTTGTCCCGGTTTGGAGGTCTCATCCTCATCCGGGGGGTCTGCTTCGTCTTCAGCATCCAGGTTTTGAGGTCTACAAAATCATGAGAGGTGGATAGATTAGATTAGATTAGATTACTTACAGTGTGGAAACTGGCCCTTCGGCCCAACAAGTCCACACCGACCCGCCGAAACGCAATCCACCCATACCCCTACATATACCCCTTACCTAACACTACGGGCAATTTAGCATGGCCAATTCACCTGACCTAGGGACCTGGGTTCAATTCCCGCCTCAGGCGACTGACTGTGTGGAGTTTGCACGTTCTCCCCGTGTCTGCGTGGCAAGACGCTCTTTTTCCAGAACTCAATTCAGGGCGGCACGGTGGCACAGTGGTTAGCACTGCTGCCTCACAGCGCCTGTAGACCCGGGTTCAATTCCCGACTCGGGCGACTGACTGTGTGGAGTTTGCACGTTCTCCCCGTGTCTGCGTGGGTTTCCTCCGGGTGCTCCGGGGTCCTCCCACAGTCACAAAGATGTGCGGGTCAGGTGAATTAGCCATGCTAAATTGCCCATAGTGTTAGGTAAGGGGTAAATGTAGGGGTATGGGTGGGTTGTGCTTCGGCGGGTCGGTGTGGACTTGTTGGGCCGAAGGGCCTGTTTCCACACTGTAAGTCTAGTCTAATCAATTACTAGGGGTCACGAGTTCAAGCTGAACGGAAAAATGTTTAAGGTGAATTGTGTGGAAAGTTCTTTACGCAGAGGGTGGTGGGGGCCTGGAATGTGTTGCCAGTGGAGGTGGTAGAGGCGGTAGCGATAGCATCATTTAAGATGTTTCTAGACAGACACATGAATGGGCAGGGAGCAGAGGGATATAGATTCTTAGAAAATAGGCGACAGGTTTAGATAGAGGATCTGGATCGGTGCAGGCTTGGAGGGCCAAAGGGCCTGTACTGGTGCTGTAATGTTCTTTGTTCTTTGTTGTTATTCCAGTGGCTCAGCAGGCTGTCTCATTCAAGAATGGCAATCTTTTAGACAAAGGCTTCCTGAGTAGCAGTCTTGTTCTGGTTGTGTTTTCTGAGTATTCCATCGTTTCTAAATTGGCTTTCCCCAAGCCCAGGAGCCATTAACTGAACTTTGATGAAGTTTGCCTTAATTTTACTTGGTTTTATTATTGTGAATGACTTCTGTCATTGATGTGGGTGCTAAGGTGGGGTGACGTAAAATTTTTCACTGCATTTTTCATGCAAAAGTACGTGGGACATTATATTTCTATTCTAAAATGGTTGAACACCAAGTTTATATGTGGATTGAAATGTAAATTTAGGAACAGTTTAATCTTCATGAAGGTAAAAGCAAACAGTGTTTTACAACTACTGCTCCATAAAGGTCTAAGTTGCTCATGAGCTTTGTTACTCCATTTTGGGAGGCTTGGTCTCGACAGATGATCCCATCAAAGACAGAAATCATCCAGAGGACAGTGTAAAACAGCATTGAAGGACTGCACAGAGCTATGTGACACATGGATAATTTCCTGCTCTGTGGATCCACCCTGACAGAATACCACAGCGCATTCTGTGTTGCATCATTGACTGGGACCAGATGTCAAATGCTAATACAAGTTCTTACGCTCAGCTCAAACTTAGAGATTGCTAGAAAAGCTCAACAGGTCTGAGAAATCTGAGTCAACCTTTCGGGTCGAATGACCCTTCCTCAGAACCCTTCCTCAGGGAGACCGGCACACAGGGTTCCCACTGTACTGGACCGAGACTGCCTTTCTCTCCTTTAAATGCCTGGGCCTAACTGTGGATCTGGAGCTTTGGCTGAGCCTGCGAGTCTAGGCCCTTGCTTGCTAGGAAACCCTGGGCTGGTTGAAGCTATATTTGGTTTATCCTGGCATTGCTGTCACTGTCGAAGGAGGGCAATAAAAAATGGAGGAAAAGGTAAAAAGGGCCCAAAGCAAAAGGCAAAAAGAGAAAGGTGAGCCCCCTACTTGATACGGACCTGACTTATCTTATAGTCAGCTGTCAGGCTCCTTGGCACTGTGTTGCTTCATCTGCGTCAGAGTGAATTAACTGAAGACAAGGGCAGCAGAAGTGTTTTCAGCTGCTTGTGATGTGACTGAACTCCAGAGACTTGTGGGGACAGGAAACCAAGTTGGCAAGTTCCTGGGGTGGCTATAGACGCTGACAACATTCCGGCAATGGTACTGAAGACTTACGTTCCAGAGCTTGCTGTTCCCCTAGCCAAGCTGTTCCCGTACAGTTACAACACTGGCATCTTCCTGACAGTGTGGAATATTGTCCAGGTATGTCCTGTCCACAAAACGTAGGACAAATCCTACCCAGCCAAACATCGCCCCATCAGTCTACTTTTGATTGTAAGGAAAGTGTTGGAGAGTGCTATCAAGCAACTGTTGCTCAGCAATAACCTGCTCAGTGATGCCTAGTTTGGGTTCCACCAGGGCCACTCAGCTCCTGACCTCATTACAGCCTTGGTTCAAACAAAAGAGCTGACATCCTGAGGGGAGGTAAGAAGGTGAGGGATGCAGCCTGTGACATCAACTAAGTGTGGCATCAAGGAGCCCTCGCAAAAATGGAATCAATGAGTATCGGGGAAAGAACTCACAGTTGGTTGGAGTCATACCTGGCACATAAGAAGCTAGCTGTGCTTGTTGGAGGTCAGTCAGTGTCAGGTCCTAGGCCCAACCATATTGAGCTACTTCATCAATGACTTTCCTTTTGGCATAAGGTCAGAAGTGGGGATGTTCACCGATGATTGCACAATGTTCAGCACCATTCACAACTCCTCAGATACTGAAGCAGTCCATGTTGAAATGCAACAAGATCGGGATAATATTCAGCTTTGGGCTGACAAGAGGCAAGTAACATTCGTGCCACACAAATGCCAGTCAATAACCATCTCCAATTAGAGACAGTCTAACCACTGTCTCTTGACAATCAGTGGTGCCCCGTCACTGAATCCTGCACTATCAACCTCCTGGGCTCACCATTGACCAGAAACTCAAATGGACTCATCGTATCAGGGGTGGCACAGTGGCTCAGTGGTTAGCATTGTGCCTTCCAATACTAGGGACCCAGCGCATGATTCCACCCTCGGGTGACTGTCTGTCTGGACTTTGCATATTGTAGGTTTACTCCGGATGGTCTGTTTCTGCCCACAGTCCAAAGATGTGCAGGTTAGGGTGGATGGACCACTGGAAATGCAGAGTTACGGGGAGAGGGTAGGGATGTAGGTCTGTCTGTGATGGTCTTCAGGGGGCTAGTGTGGACTTGATAGGCCTATGGCCTCTTTCTGTAGTGCAGGGATTTTATGATTCAAAGATGGAAATTAAGGACAACCTCAAACAATATGACAGGTTGCTGACCCACGCCGTTTTGAGGCCAAGAAATTGAATAGACCTGATGCCCATGCAGGGCACCAGAAATCTTACTGTCAAAAATTTTAGGTGATTGTTGGAAATAAATATGTAGCTGTCAAAAGAAATGAAATAAGTACTGTTGCTATACGAGCAGGCCAGTAGTCTGAACCAAGTTATGTAATTTCCACAGAGAGGTGGAAACATTGACATTGATGACAAACACAGCTCTACCAGCCACAACCTAGCAACTAAATGGAATCATAAATGCACAGGAGCCTGCTGAAGAACATGCTGAGGCCAGACAGTAATGAATTAGAGTATGACCAGTCTACATGCCATACATTCCCATTGTCAGGGAGTACTGTGGAGAGAGAGTAGTGTGAATGATTTACTCATGGATATTGGGTAATGGGTAAGATTAGAAACCTGGGGGCAGAAATGGTATATTGGGTAGCATCACAGACTTGGGTGTGCATGCAGCATAAGAGGTTCAATCTGACTGTATGCATTTCAATCGATAGACAATTTTCAAGATCACAGGAAGTGATGAATTGTCACATGACCTCATCCTCTCTGGCAGCTTTGTGGCTGAACTCCCAAGATGCATGCGTTGACCTCTTTTAAAAAAATGCAGTGAACTGTCTGGGGAGTTTAAATTCTGAGGGGCAATTATCCTGTATCCGGTACTCTCTGAAAATGTCTCCAATTCTTGAGTTCATGTGGAGACTTCAGGAGGTTCTGAATGACCTCCCTGGATAGTTAACCAGGAAAAACATTTCACTTCCATTGACAATCCCCAGCCCCACCCTGCCATCCTCAACTTCCTCTCCCAGCATAACCTCTTGACCTTGCCACCCTTCCATGCCCACCCAGCTGATACACAACCCAGGAGGCACCCGACCCCTTAACCCACTCACCTCTCCCACCCTAACTACATCAGTCAGGGACACATACCTATAGATCGCGGAAATATTTAAATAACTGGGTGTAGTTTTGATCGCAGAGCTGGAAGGTTCATTTTCAGATGTTTCATCACCATCACTGTCTGGAGGCTCACTGATGGTGTTACCTAGTATGGTGTTGGAATATCTGAAAATGAACCTTCCAGCTCAGGGAGCAACCTACATCCAGAACCTCAACCTGAGCCACAAATCTTCTCACAACTTGTTAATATTTAAGTAACACTTACCGAGAATACAGCAGCTCGTACGGTAAAAAGTGGGTGGTGCAGATTTTTCCCACTGCTCCCTCTGGGATGTGTGAGATGTGAAGGATCCTCTAGGGGAAGATCACTCAGAAAGATTGCGGCAACATAATAGGATCAGAAATGAATTTTCTCACCCCGACCGTAAGATCGAGCTCAAGGTTTTCCTGACCTTAATAGACACTTTATACATTATCACTACAATGAGATCAAACGTTATAATATCTGTTGAGGATTCCATCTCAACCTTCTGTTTCAATTTTTTTTGTAATCTTTTCTGAAACAATCTGTCCCATTATATAAATGTGCACGATAATTTAGCGAGTCTTTGTGTTGATTCACTGAACATTAGCAGATAAGCCACGCAGCTATAGAAACATTGTTCCTTCTCTATGCACTGCCAAAGATTGTGAAATGAGAGGAGATCATAGTATTATTACATTGTGCACTCTGTACAGAATCAGGCCAGTCAGCCCATCATATCCATATTGCTCTGTAAACCGATTACAATGGATGGTGCTGAAGTGTGTTGAATATGAGTATGTGTCTGTGTGCAAAAGCGTGTCTATGTGCCTATGACTGTGTGGGAGTGTGTGTTTGTGCATTTGTGTGCATGTGTGAGAGTGAGTGTGTGTGCTTGTGTGAGTGATTGTGTGTCTTTGTGTTAGAGTGAGAGTGTTTCTATGTGAGAAAGTGTATATGTTTCTGTGTGAGAGTGGGTGTCTATATGTGCCTGTGTGTGAGAGTGAGTGCTTGTCTGTGTATAGTGTGTGTGTAGTATGTGTGTGAGAGAACGAATGTGTGTTTGTGTGAGTGTGTGCCTTTGTGTTAGAGTGTTTGAGAGTGAGAGGCTGTTTTGTCTGTTTATGAGAGAGAGAGAGTGAGTGAGGGTGTATGTGTGTGTGTGTGAGAGAGTGTGTGCGTGTGAGAGTGTGAAAGTTTGTATGTGTGTGTGTGCGTGAGTGTGTGCCTTTGTGTCAGAGAGTTAGAGTGTGAGATACTGTATATGTCTGTGTATGAGAGAGTGAATGTGTGTGTGTGAGAGAAAGTGTGTGTGAATGTGGTGTTTATTTTACTGTTTTTCCAAGTTTGCCGTCTCACAGCACAACCCATGCCTCTGCCTATGTGACTCCTTTTCTCCTCAGTCACACCCCCTACGTCAGCCTTCATGGCCTCAATCCCTTTCAATGACTGAGCCCATTTCCTTCCTCATTCCTCCCACCCTACCCACCTCCAGCTCACAACCACGGCATCCACTTCCATGACTCAAGGGGTGGTGTCACTAGCTTTGGACAGCAGGATGTGGGCTAATGGAATTAGTCTATTGGGCAGAAGGAAAGACTTGAGGGGAGGTGACGTAAATGAGACTAATGGCTCTGTGCTAATAACTGGACTACATCGTCAATGATTGGGACACGAAGGATGAAAGTTCTGCTGAAATCCAGTTCAACTATAGGTGGAGATGCTGGTGTCGGACTGGGGTGGACAAAGTTAAAAAACACATGACAGCTAGCTACCTGATGAAGGAACAGCACTCCAAAGGCTTGTACTTTCAAATAAACCTTTTGGCCTATAACCTGGTGCCCTGTCATTTTTAATTCAGCTCAACTATGTCACACCATAAAATGGAAATTGCTTACAAATATTTACCAGTTTGCACTTGAGTCATAGAGATGTACATCATGGAAACAGACCCTTTGGTTCAACCCGTCCATGCCAACCAGATATCCCAACCCAATTTGGTCCCACCTGCCAGCACCCGGCCCATATCCCTCCAAACCCTTGCTATTCATATACCCATCCAGATACCTTTTAAGTGTTGCACTCATACTAGCCTCCACCACACTCCAGCAAAAACAGCCCCAGCCTATTCAGCCTCTCCCTGTAGCCCAGATCCTCCAACCCTGGCAACATCCTTGTAAATCTTTTCTGAACCCTTTCAAGTTTCACAACATCTTTCCGATAGGAAGGAGACCAGAGTTGCACACAATATCCTGTATAGCCACAACATGACCTCTCAACTCCTGAACTCAATACTCTGACCAATAAAAGAAAGCATACCAAACACCTTCTTCACTATCCTATCTACCTGCGACTCTACTTTCAAGGAGCTATGAACCTACCCTCCAAGGTCTCTTTGTTCAGCAACACTCCCTGGGACCTTACCATTAAGTGTATAAGTCCTGCTAAGATTTGCTTTCCCAAAATGCAGCACTCGCATTTATCTGAATTAAACTCCATCTGCTAATTCTCAGCCCATCTGGTCAAGATCCTGTTGTAATCTGAGGTAACCCTCTTTACTGCCCACTACACCTCCAATTTTGGTGTCATCTGCGAACTTACTAACTGTACCTCTTATGCTCGCATCCAAATCATTTATATAAATGACAAAAAGTAGAGAACCCAGCACCGATCCTTGTGACACTCCACTGGTCACAGGCCTCCAGTCTGAAAAACGACCCTTAACCACCACCCTCTGTCTTCTACATTTGAGCCAGTTCTATATCCAAATGGCTAGTTCTCTCTGTATTCTGTGAGATCTAACCTTACTAACAGTCTCCCATGGGGAACCTTGTCGAATGCCTTACTGAAGTCCATATAGATCACATCTACCGCTCTGCCCTCATCAATCCTCTTTGTTACTTTTTCAAAAAAACTCAATCAAGTTTGTGAGACATGATTTCCCACACACAAAGCCATGTTGACTATCCCTAATCAATCCTTGCCTTTCCAAATACATGTACATCCTGTCCCTCAGGATTCCCTTCAATAACTTGCCCACCACCGATATCAGGCTCCCCGGTCTATAGTTCCCTGGCTTGTCCTTATCACCTTTCTTAAACAGTGGCACCACGTTAGCCAGTCTCCAGTCTTCCGGCACCTCATGTGTGACTATCGATGATACAAATATCTCAACAAGAGGCCCAGCAATCACTTCTCTAGCTTCCCACAGAGTTCTAGGGTATATGGTGTCCAGTTCCTGTGGACCCCAGGCTCCTGGAATCTGCTATTCATACACCGAGATCAGAAAGGGAATCTTTCTGGGCTCATTTTTTACTTACAGACAAGGAGCTGATTGAACTCTGTGGTGATGGTGGTGGGGAGGAGCAGGTGTGCAGGAAAGGAGACAGGAACATCAAGAATGTTGAGCCCATGAGGTGGGTTGGGTATTTTGTAACTTTTTTTTCTTGTGTTCTTTTCCTGTACTGTTTTGAATTATATTGTTTTGTATTTGTTGTAACAGTTAAAAAATTATTTTTTTTCAATAAAAATATATTTTAAAAAAAAGAATGTTGAGCCAAGTCTTTCGATGACGTTTAGTGAATGTCTCTTTATACACACAGCGATAGGGAGCTCTCTCTGCCCCCAGGTGCCAGAAGTCATTTGGAGCATCAATGGAGAGATTGGCAGATTTTAGTCAGTTAAGGCTTTCCCCTGATGCAAGCAGGGCTAGTATGTTACTATTTAACTGGGAGACGTATGCCAATAACTGGGACCCACTCCTGACTGTACGGCCAAATTCAGCTGTAACTCCATTTACAAATTTGCTGCCATCACCACTGCAGTGGGTCAGATGTCAAATAATGACGAGGTAGAGTATGGAAAAGCAATAGGCAGCTTAGTGGCATGCTGTAAGGGCAACAATCTCTCCCTCAATGTCAGCAAAATGAAAGAGCTCATCATCAACTTCAGGAAGTGGTCTGGAGGACACGCTCCTGTCTGCATCAATAGTGCTGAGGTGGCGGTGGTTGAGAGTGTCAAGTTCCTAAGAATGGATAAAGAGTGGAGCTGGAAGAAGCACTTCTGGTTAAGCAGCCTTTTAAGGAGAAGGGGCATTAGCGTTTCAGGTCGGAGCCTTTCATCATGACCTAATGAAAGGTTCTGACTTGTAACGTTGACTCCTCTTTTTCTCTGATGCTGCTTGATCTGCCGTGCTTTTCCACTCTTCATCCACTCTGACTTTCCAGCATCTCCAGAGTTCTCGTAATCTCCAAGTTCTTAAGAGTCATTATCACCCACAATCTGTCCTGGTCCATACACATTGATATTACAGTCAAGAAAGCATGCCAACCCCTCCACCACCTCAGAAAGCTAAAGAAATTCAGCATGTCCCCAAAAGCTCTTATCCATTTTAATAAGTGATGGATCACAGCTTGGTATGGCAACTGCTGTGCCCAAGACCACAAGAAAGGTATATAGTCCTTTAAAGGTTGTGTTACAAGTGGACAGGGTGGTAAAGGCTGCATTTAGGATGCTTGCCTTCATTGCCCAGCCCTTTGAATATAGGAGTTGAGATGTCATGTTGAGGTGGTACAGGATGTTGCATAGGCCACATTTGGAGTATTGTGTACAGTTCTTGTCATCCTGCTATAGGAAGGATATTATTAAATTGGTGAGGGTTCAGAAAAATATTTACCAGGATGTCGCTGGAACCGAAGGGTTTGGGTTATAAGGAGAAGCTGGATAGGCTGGGACTTTCTTTACTGGAGTATAGGAGGTTGAGGGGTGACATCATGGAGACATCATAAAATCATGAGGAGCTTAGACAAGGTGAAAAACAAAGGCCTTTTTCCTTAGAGTGGGGAAGTTCAAGACTAGAGGGGTTTAAAGTTGAGAGGTGAAAGATTTAAAACTGACCTGAGGGGCACCTTGTTCTCACAGAGGGTGGGTTGTGTGTGGAATGAACTATGAGAGAAATGCAAATACAGTTACAACATCTAAAAGACATTTGGACAGATACATGAATAGGAAAGGTTTAGAGGGATATAGGCCAACACAGGCAAGCAGTCAACTAAGTTAGCTTGGGGAAACTTGGTTGTAATGGACAAATTGGACCAAAGTATGACTTTATGACTCTATAAATTACTGAGAGTTGTGAACACAGCCCCTTCAAAAACCAGTCTTCCATCCAATGATTCTGTCTACACTTCTCACTGCCTCGGGAAGGCAACCAGCATAACCAAATACCCCTCACACCTCAGTTATACTCTCTTCCATCGGATAGAAGATACAAAACTTTGAAAACACGTAGCAGCACATTCAAGAACAGCTTCTTCCTCGCTGCTAGACTTATAAACTGGCCTCTCACATGTCCGAACTGATCTTTCTCTGCACCTTCCCTGTATTTGTAACACTATTTCCTACATTCTATTTTATTACCCTGATGTACTTATGGAAGGTAGGTGCTTTTCCAGTGCCACACATTTTGATTCTAATCTCCAACATCTGCAGTCCTCACCTTCTCCTGATTTGTCTGGTTAGCACACAATACAATACTTTTCACTGTATCTCAGTACATGTGACAATAATAAATCAAATCAAATTAAAAAAAAGACAAACACTCTGCCTGACTGACTGATTTTCAGCATGAAAGCAATTCATGCCAGGTTTTGTCAGTAACAGAGAATAATTACTGTAAACATGCTGATATTTAATAAAAAGTGCAGAAAATAAAGAATGTTTAATTACTACCATTCAACTTAAACTATAATGTTTCACAAAACACACACACACACACACACACACACACACACACACACACACACACACACACACACACACACACACACACACACACACACACTCCTGGCATGAAACGTGTTTCATGGATGGATTATAGAATAAACACGATTGAACTAATTGATACAACAAGTGTGAACATTGAGGTAGTTGTGAAGTGACTGACCTCTGAATGAGAAAATGAACAGCCCTGAGATGCAGCCTGTTCAAATCCATGAGCTGGCTGCCTGTCTGTCTGAGTGTGTAGCAGCCTCTCAATGCTAGTTGTTGGGGTGCAAGTGCCTGCTGTCTGAGCTGCCTATAGGAATATCAGAGAGCTTCCAGTGACCAACATGGAGGTCCTTTGTAGCAAGTGGTGAGCCAAGTAGCTGCATTGGTTTCTAGGTTTAAATAATTCCACAGAGTCCAGTCTCTCATGATTAAGTCATCCTTTATTGACATGTGCATAGTGCTTGACACAGATCCAGCTGGCACAGAGCAGGCTCCTAGAGTGAGCAGAACCCCGACACTCCTATTTATATCTGTCAGTCAGGGCTCTCTGATTGGACTGGGTTAAAAGTCCCAGTTAGGAACGTACATTCTTTGAGTTCTACCTGGCCCTGGGTCGAATTACTACGCCCCTTCCCCTCCCCAAGTCTGGATATATAGGCCTGTTCTTTTTTTTTGTAGCTCCTCCCGGAACATTTTGCACCAGTTCTGGTTCCTCCAGCTCTGAACTTCACTCAATCAATGTGCACTGGACTGTAGCCCGTCCGTTGTGCCTGACGCACCTTGGAAGAAATTCCTCATCTTTTTCCATCCGTAACAGTACCGAGGCTGCATCCATCTCAGACTGTGAGGTTTCTTCGAGGCTGGATGAAGGGTCCGAACCCATGGGTTCTGCCAACCTTTCCAGCTATTCTGAGGGGGCTGGGTGCGTTTTGCCCCTGCTCCGTTTATGAGGTAGCAGCTTTCGTGTGACTGACATGTTCAGCACGGCCTTATCTCTTCGAACGTTGTATGTCATGGGACCTGACCTCTTGTCATCCCTGCCTTGACCCATGCTGGGCCTTTTCCATGGTTGTGGAATCACACTTCGTCCGCTGAAGTAAACTGTCTCTCTCATTTAGAGGAGGGCATGCGGCTAGCATTTCAATGCCCCCTCTCCACCACCACCGAGGTCTGGGAATATCAGCTTTAACCTGGTGTGGAGTCCTCTCCCCATAAGCAAATGGAGGCCATTTCTTTAAGCCTGCCTACAACGTTTGGACTGCTTTTTCCACCAGACCGTCGGACGATGGATGGTATCGAGCTGTCCGACCACGCCGAATGCCATTTGATTTCAGGAAACACTCAAATTCCCTCCTTGTAAATTACATCCAATTATCCATGACCAAAACCTCCGGGAGTATGTGTAAGGGAAACGATGCATACAGATTCTCAATTGCCATCTCTGAGTTTGACGAATGAACTCTATGCATGCTCAACCACTTTGAATGGGCATCCACTATGACCAAGAACCACGAATATCATAGAGTCATAGAGATGTACAGTATGGAAACAGACCCCTCAGTCCAACCCGTCCATGCCGACCAGATATCCCAACCCAATCTAGTCCCATCTACCAGCACCCGGCCCATATCCCTCCAAACCCTTCCTATTCATATACCCATCCAGATGCCTTTTAAATGTTGCAATTGTACCAACCTCCACCACTTCCTCTGGCAGCTCATTCTATACACGTACCACCCTCTGAGTGAAAAAGTTGCCCCTTAGATCTCTTTTATATCTTTCCCCTCTCACCTTAAACCTATGCCCTCTAGTTCTGGACTCCCTCACCCCAGGGAGAAAATGCTTTGTTTATTTACCCTATCCATGCACGTCATGATATTATAAACCTCTACAAGGTCACCTGTCAGCCTCCGACACTCCAGGGAAAACAGCCCCAGCCTATTCAGCCTCTCCCTATAGCTCAAACCCTCCAACCCTGGCAATAACCTTGTAAATCGTTCCTGAACCCTTTCAAGTTTCACAGCATCTTTCCGATAGGAAGGAGAGCAGAATTGCACGCAATATTCCAACAGTGGCCTAACCAATGTCCTGTACAGCCGCAACATGACCTCCCAACGCCTGTACTCAGTACTCTGACCAATAAAAGGCCAGCATAGTTGACAAGTCCAGAGTTTACCCACCCATTCCCACAAATGTGGGGAACTGCTGGCGTTAATGTTGTCCTTGTTGGCACTCTGGGAACTGCCCCACCAACATGGCTATGTCGTCATCTAATGCTGGTCATCAAACCTAATTTCTTGCTAAAATCTTCACTTTGGAAACCCCTGGATGATCCTGATGGAGTTCAGCCGGTGGCGACCTCTACTCCAGGCAATCACTCTTGCTCCCCATAATAAAATGCTGACCCCTCCTGTGATCTGGTCTTGCAGGGTCCAGAAAGGTTTCGAGCCTGGTTGTGATGGCCCTTTTGTTTCCCATCAGCTGTTTTGGTTTGGCCAGGGTGGGATCTTTTTGTGCCCACAGTCAGATATTGTCAGTAGTGACCGGAAAGGTGTCCAGAAAGTTTAAAACCAGAACAGATTCTTCTAGTGGCAGCATCACCGGTGGGATAACTGCCGGGGGAGGCAGCTCAAAGCGTCCGCATTTGTCACTTTGCCAAGCCCCCCCCCCCAAGATGGTGTTCCAAATTGTACTCACCGAGAATAAGGGTCCACCACTGAATTTGACCATTGTCTATGGGCAGCACGGCCTTGTCTTCTTTAAGTTGTCGATTTGACAATTTATAGGGGATGGAAGCTCGGGCAGTTGCGTGCTTCTTTTGCAGGATGTGGGAAGTAAGGGTAACCACTAGTCTCCCTGCTGACGTCTCCTGCAAGAAGTGCACCAAACCCCAGCTCCTCACAGACCGCGTTAGGGAACTGGAGCCGGAGCTGGGTGAGCATCAGAACATTCGGGAGGCTGAGGGGGTGATAGAGAGGAGTTGTAAGGTTACAGGATAAAGGTGGCCTGACTGTCAGAAGAGAGAAAGGGAGTAGGCAGGCTGTGCAGGGATCCCTGTGGCCTTTCCCCTCAATAATACGTATATTGCTTTGGATCCTGTTGGGATGGGGGGGTTGCAGAAACGACCTACTTGGGAAAAGCCACGGTGGCCAGGTCTCTGGCATTGATCCTGGTACTGTTGTTCAGATGGGAAGAGGGAGAATAGGAGAGCGATAGTGAGTGGAGATTCAATGGTTAGAGGCATAGACAGGTGATTCTGTGTTTGCTAACAAGACTCAGGAATGGTATGTTGCCTCCCAGATGCCAGGGTCAGGGATGTCTTGGATCAAGTCTATAGGATGCTTTTAAGGGGGAAGGTGAGCAGCCAGAAGTTGTGGCACACATCAATATCAATAACATCGCCAGGGAAAGAGAGGAGGACCTGAAAAGTGAATATAGGGAGTGAGGTTGGAAGCTAAAAGGTAGGACAAGCAGAGAAGTAATCTCAGGATTGTGATCATGCCGTGGGCTAGTGAGGCTAGGAACAGAGAGGGAGTGCTGCTAAACACATGGCTACAGAGCTCATGTAGGAGGCAAGGGCTTCAGATATATGGATCATTGGAATACCTTCTAGGGAAGGCGAGATCTGTACGAGGAGGACGGATTGCAACTGACCTGTAGGGGTACCAACATCCTGGGAAGGAGGTTTGCTAGAGCTCTTTGGGAGGGTTTAAACTAGTTTGGCTGGGGGATGGGAACCAGAGCTATGGATCAGAGGTGAAAATGTGTTGCTGGAAAAGCGCAGCAGGTCAGGCAGCATCCAGGGAGCAGGAGAATCGATGTTTTGGGGCATGAGCCCTTCTTCAGGAATCATGGCCGAAACGTCGGTTCTCCTGCTCCTTGGATGCTGCCTGACCTGCTGCACTTTTCCAGCAACTCATTTTCAGCTCTGATCTCCAGCATCTGCAGTCCTCACTTTCTCCTATGGATCAGAGGATATGGTAGTTGGCGAACAGGCAGATACAGCGTGCAGAGAGTCTGTGAAGAAGGATAGACAGTTGATAGAGCAAAGTGACAGACAGCGTGAAGGGCTGAAATGCATCTATTTTAATGCAAGATGTGTCAGGATTAAGGGTGATGAACTTAGAGCATGGATTAGTACTTGGAACTGCAATGTTGTGGCCATTTCAGACATTTGGATAACACAGAGGGCAGGAATGGTTGTTGAACATTCCAGGGTTTAGATGTTTCAAAAGATATAGGGAGGGAGGTAAAAGAGGTGGAGGATAAGGATAGGGTAGTATCACAGATGCAGAAAGGGAGGTCTTCAAGGAGGGTTTGTCTACTGAGTCAGTATGAGTGGAAGTCAGAAACAGGAAAGGAGCAGTCACTTTATTGGGAGTTTTCTACAGACCTCCTAATAGCAACGGAGACATGGAGGAGGAGATTGAGAGGTAGATTTTGGAAAAGAGCACAAGTGACAAGGTTGTTGTCATGGATGACTTATCTTCCCTCATATTAATTGGAATCTCCTTAGTGCAAATAGTTTAGATGGAGTAGATTTTGTCAGACGTGTCCAGGAAGGATTCCTGCCTCAATATGTTGATGGCCGACTAAAGGGGAGGCCATATTGCATTTGGTACTTGGCAACGAACCAGGTCAGATGTCAGATCTCTTAGTTGGAGAACATTTCGGTGATAGTGATCACAATTCCCTGACCTTTGCTATAGTCATGGAGAGAAATAGGAGCAGATGGTGTGGGAAAGTATTTAATTGGGGAAGATGGAATTACAATGCTATTAGGCAGGAACTGTGGATCATGGTGGCACAGTGGTTAGCACTGCTGCCTCAGAGCGCCAGAGACCCGGGTTCAATTCCCGCCCCAGGCAACTGTCTGTGTGGAGTTGCACATTCTCCCTGTGTCTGTGTGGGTTTCCTCCGGGTGCTCCAGTTTCCTCCCACACTCCAAAAATGTGCAGGTTAGGTGAATTGGCCAGGCTAAATTGCCCAAAGTGTTAGGTGTAGGGGCATGGGCGGGTTGCTCTTCGGTGGGTCGGTGTGGACTTGTTGGGCTGAAGGGCCTGTTTCCACACTGTAAGTAATCTAATCTAATCTAAATAAACTGGAAACAGATATTCTCAGGGAAATGCACGACTGGAGAGGATTCTGAGAGATAGGATTTATGATTATTTGGAAATACATAGATTGATTAGAGATAATCGACATGGCTTTGTGAGGTG
The DNA here is from genome assembly GCF_020745735.1 of Hemiscyllium ocellatum. Classification (NCBI taxonomy): domain Eukaryota; kingdom Metazoa; phylum Chordata; class Chondrichthyes; order Orectolobiformes; family Hemiscylliidae; genus Hemiscyllium; species Hemiscyllium ocellatum. The sequence goes on from NC_083409.1 coordinate 23,549,750, forward strand.
CAGATCATGCCTCACAACCCTTGTTGAATTCTTTGAGGAGGTGACAAAACACATTGATGAAGGTAGAGCAGTGGATGTATGTGTATATTGACTTTAGGAAGGTGCTTGATAAGGTTCCCCATGGTAGGCCCATTCAGCAAGTAAGGAGGCATGGGATACAGGGAAATTTGGCTGTGCGGATACGGGATTGGCTAGCCCATGGAAAACAGAGGATGGTAATAGATGGAAAGTATTCACCCTGGAGCTCAGTGACCAGTGACATTCCGCAGGGATATGTTCTAGTTCCTCTGTTCTTTGCAAATTTTACAAATGACTTGGATGAGGAAATGGAAGGATGGCTGAGTAAGTTTGCTGATGACATGAATATTGGTGGAGTCGTGGATAGTGTGGAGGGCTGTTGCAGGTTGCAGCGGGACATTGACAGGATACAGAACTGGGCTGAGAAGTGGCAGATAGAGTTCAACCTGGAAAAGTATGAAGTGATTTGTTTCGGAAAGTAGAATTTGAATGCAGGGTACAGGGTTAAAGGCAGGATTCTTGACGTGGAGGAGCCAGTGTTGTACTGCAGTGGACAAAGTTAAAAATCACACAACAGGTTATAGTCCAACAGATTTATTTGGAAGCACTCGCTTTCAGAGTGCTGCTCCTTCATCAGGTGGTTGTGGAGTATAAAATCATAATTCAGAGAATTTGTTGCAAAAGATTACAGTGAAACTGAAATAATATATTTAACAAACCTGAATTATTAGATCTTTAATCTTTTAGAATGGGTTGCAGATTTCAGTTTTTTCATTTGTAAATCCCAGGACTTCTTGTAAGTCACCTTCTGGAGATAACATAAGGTTTTCTAATCATAGGTGACATCTCATCTCAGACAATGCATTGAGGTTAAAGTGAGTCTGTATCCCAGTCTTGAGTCAGACTGGTTCTATTTCCAAAGTGGATTTATGAACTATTGACTGCCTGCAGATAGTGCATTTTTCGAGCAAAATAGAATATATCTGCAAATATAATTCTGCAAATACAAATTCACCCCATAGACTTGTGTGTGTGTGTGTGTGTGTGTGTGTGTGCATGTGAGAGAGAGAGGCAGTGAGGGTGTGCATGTGAGTGTGCACGTGTGAGTGTGAGTGCATATGAGAGAGTGTGTGTTTGCGTGTGTCAAAGCTTGGTAAAGTGTGTGGGTGGGTGTGATGGAGTGTAAGCCTGTGAGCAGGCGTGTGCATAGGCATGAGTGTGGGGGGTGCATATGTGTGTGTATATGAGAGAGAGCTTGTGTATGAGAAAGGGTCTGCGTGAGTGTGTGAGTCTGTAAGAGTGTGTCTGTACATATGCCTGTGCGTGAAAGAAAGAGTGTATAGTGTAGTGGGGTCACCTGTAGTGTGACATGAACCCAAGATCCTGGGTGAAGCCATCCCCATGGGCACCAAACTTAGCTATCAGCCTCTGCTCGGCCACTTTGCGTTGTTGCCTATCCCGAAGTCCGCCTTGGAGGATGGTCACCTGAAGGTCCGAGGCCAAATATCCCTGACTGTTGAAGTGCTTCCTGACTGGGAGGGAACACACCTGTCTGTTAATTGTTGAGCGGTGTCCATTCATCCATGTTGTAGTGTCTGCTTAGTCTCGCCAAGGTACCATGCCTTCAGGGCATCCTTGCCTGCAGCGTATGGCATAGACAATGTCAGCTGAGTCACATGAGTACATGCCATGTACACGGTGGGTAGTGTCCCCATGGGTAATGGTGGTATCCATGTCGACACTCTGACACGTCTTGCAGTGGTTGCCATGACAGGGTTACACGGTGCCGTGGGCACCCTTTTCACTCAGAGGGTGGTACGTGTATGGAATGAGCTGCCAGAGGATGTGGTGGAGGCTGGTACAATTGCAACATTTAAGAGGCATTTGGATGGGTATATGAATAGGAAGGGGTTGGAGGGATTTGGGCCACGTGCTGACAGGTGGGACTAGATTGGTTTGGGATGTCTGGTCAGCATGGACGGGTTGGACCGAAGGGTCTGTTTCCATGCTGTACATCTCTATAACTCTATGACTCTATCTCCCTTAAACTTTTGCCCTCTCACCTTGAACTCATGACCCCTAGTAATTGAATCCCCCACTCTGGGAAAAAGCTTCTTGCTATCCACCCCGTCTATACCTCTTGTAATTTTGTAGACCTCAATCAGCTCCCCCCTCAATCTCCATCTTTCTAATGCAAGTAGTGTGGGGGAAATGTCTTAAGTTTCCAACTCCTTACACACACAGTATCCCTGAGCTCCGTGGAGACACTGTTCCTGCTTGTGCATTATTGAGTCTACGTTTATACTAATTTCAGCAACAGCTGTTAATCCAGGAATTGTCCACAGCCTTGAACACGGGAACATGTTCAGTGTAAAAGATGAAGGAAGTTTCCATTGAGTGTAATCCCCAGCCTAAAGATAGCTGTGAGGCTGGAGCACATAGTACCTGGATTAGTGGAAAAGCACAGCAGTTCAGGCAGTATCTGAGGAGCAGTAAAATCGACGTTTCGGGCAAAAGCCCTTCATCAGGAATAAAGGCAGAGAGCCTGAAGGGTGGAGAGATAAGTGAGAGGAGGGTGGGGGTGGGGCGAAAGTAGCATAGAGTACAAAAGGTGAGTGGGGGAGGGGATGAAGGTGATAGGTCAAGGAGTAGGGTGGAGTGGATCGGTAGAAAAGAAGATGGACAGGTAGGGCAAGTCCAGACAAGTCATGGGGACAGTGCTGAGCTGGAAGTTTGGAACTAAGTTGAGGTGAGGGAAGGGGAAATGAGGAAACTGTTGAAGTCCACATTGATGCCCTGGGGTTGAAGTGTTCCGAGGCGGAAGATGAGGCGTTCTTCCTCCAGGCGTCTGGTGGTGAGGGAGCAGCAGTGAAGGAGGCCCAGGACCTCCATGTCCTCGGCAGAGTGGGAGTGGGAGTTGAAATGTTGGGCCACGGGGCGGTGTGGTTGATTGGTGCGGGCGTCCTGGAGATGTTCCCTAAAGCGCTCTGCTAGGAGGCATCCAGTCTCCCCAATGTAGAGAAGACCTCATTGGGAGCAACAGATACAATAAATGATATTGATGGATGTGGAAGGCTCCTTTAGGGCCTTGGATGGAGGTGAGGGAGGAGGTGTGGGCACAGGTTTTGCAATTCCTGCGGTGGCAGGGGAAAGTGCCAGGATGGGAGGGTGGGTTGTTGGGGGGCGTGGACCTGACCAGGTAGTGATGGAGAGAACGGTCTTTGCGGAAAGCAGGAATGGTGGGGAGCAAAATATATCCCTGGTGATGGGGTCTTTTTGGAGGTGGCGGAAATGTCAGTGGATGATTTGGTTTATGCGAAGGTTGGTAGGGTGGAAGATGAGCACCAGGGGTGTTCTGTCCTTGTTAAGGTTGGAGGGATGGGGTCTGAGGTCAGAGGTGCACGAGATGAGTTGGAGGGCATCTTTAACCACGTGGGAAGGGAAATTGCGGTTCTTTAACCACGTGGGAAGGGAAATTGTGGTCTTTAACCATGTGGGAAGCCTGTATACAAGGCAGTGTGTGTATTTGGAACAAGAGCTTAAATATCACAGGGTAAGGGAGTTCAGTATTTTTGCTCAATAGCATAGGAGTCATGTCATTGTAAACATGTTTGCACATGAAGAAACTGAGCTGGTTGTCTGAGCTCCAGATCCAATGAGTCAGGTTTGAAGCCTTTGTACATGAGTTTGTGGATTAGTTCACTGAGCATATCATTGGACAAATAACTAACAGAACAAACTCTTCCAAACAGAAAGTTTACACAGAGGCACCCAGCCCTCTAAATTGTGAGTTGTTGTTGACCTGCATGAGTGGTGCCAAGCCTGTGACTGCAAAGGGAATGTTACTTCCATTTTAAATCACAACCCTATACCAAGATCAACAAAAGAGGCAGTAAAACCAGAGAAGATGCAGTATACACACGGAGACAGGATAAGAATTGGCGAAACAACATAGGACCTGAAGAGACAGGTGACATTAACTTGACATTAATTTGAGACAGGTCAAAAGAATACCAATTATAATTTTTAAAAAAATGTATTTTTACATTGCTTTACATCAACACTCAACCACAAAGCATCTCAGAATGCTTTAAGCTAATGTATTAGGCCAATGAGACTGGTTAGCCTGTCCTCAGTTGTTGGTAAGATTCTGGAGTCCATTGTGAAGGATGAGACTTCTGAATACTTGGAAGTGTATGGTAAAATAGGGTCATGTCAGCATGGTTTCATCAAGGGGTGGTCATGTCGGACAAATCTGCTAGAATTCTTTGAGAAAGTAATGAGCAGGTTAGACCAAGGAGAGTCAATGGATGTTATCTACTTGGACTTCAAGAAGGTCTTTGACAAGGTGCTGACAGGAGGCGACTGAATAAAATAAGGACCCATGGTGTCAGAGGTAAGGTGCTGGCATGGATAGAAGATTGGCTGTTTGACAAAAAGCAGAGATTGGGGATAAAGGGTCCTTCTCAGGATGGCAGCTGGAGACAAGTGGTGTTCCACAAGGGTCAGTGTTGGGACCACAACTTTTCATTTTATACATTAATGATCTGGATGAAGGATCTGATGGCATTCCAATTAATTTTGCAGACGATTCAAAGATAGGTGGAGGGGCAAGTAGTATTGAGGAGGCGGGGAGTCTGCAGAAAGATTTGGACGGGTTAGGAGAGTGGACAAAGAAGTGGCAAATGAAATGCAATGTTGTAACGTGTAAGGTCATGCACTTTGGTAGGATGGTTTGTTGCCTCCCGGGTGCCAGGGTCCGAGATGTCTCGGACCATGTCTTCAGAGTCCTTAAGGGGGAGGTTGTGCAGCCAGAGGTCGTGGTGCACATTGGCACCAACAACATAGGTAGGAAGAGGGGTGGGGAGGTCATTCAGGAGCTCATGGAGTTAGGCTGGAAGCTAAAAGCTAGGACAGACAGAGTCGTCATCTCTGGGTTGTTGCCGGTGCCACGTGACAGTGAGGCAAGGAATAGGGAGAGAGTGCAGTTGTACACGTGGCTGCAAGGATGGTGTAGGAGGGAGGGCTTCAGGTATTTGGACAATTGGACTGCATTCTGGAGAAGGTGGGACCTGTACAAACAGGACGGGTTGCACCTGAACCAGAAGGGCACCAATATCCTGGGGGGTAGGTTTGCTAGCACTCTTCGGGGGGGTTTAAACTAATTTGGCAGGGGGATGGGATCCGGACTTGTAGTCCAGCAAATAGGTTAGCTGTTTTGCAGGATGTCCACGAATGTAGGGAGGCTGTGGAGAAGATGGCGCTAACAGGGAATACTTGTGGACACAGAGATGGGCTCAAGTGTGTATACTTCAGCGCAAGAAGTATCAGAAATAAGGTGGGTGAACTTAAGGCGTGGATCGGTACCTGGGACTACGATGTTGTGGCCATCACGGAAACGTGGATAGAAGAGGGACAGGAATGGTTGTTGGAGGTTCCTGGTTACAGATGTTTCAGTAAGATTAGGGAGGGTGGTAATAAAGAAGGGGGTGTAGCGTTGCTAATTAGAAATGGTATAATGGCTGCAGAAAGGCAGTTCGAGGGGAATCTGCCTTTGGAGGCAGTATGGGCTGTAGTCAGAAATAGGAAAGGAGCAGTCACCTTGTTGGGTGTTTACTATAGGCCCCCCAATAGCAGCAGAGATGTGGAGGAACAGATTGGGAAACAGATTTTGGAAAGGTGCAGAAGCCATAGGATAGTAGTCATGGGCGACTTCAACTTCCCAAATATTGATTGGAAGCTCTTTAGATCAAGTAGATTGGATGGGGCAGTGTTTGTGCAGTGTGTCCAGGAAGCTTTTCTAACTCAGTATGTAGATTGTCCGACCAGACGGGAGGCCATATTGGATTTGGTGCTCGGTAACAAACCGGGACAAGTGATGGGCTTGTTAGTGGGTGAGCATTTTGGTGATGGTGACCACAATTCTGTGACTTTCACCTTGGTTATGGAGAGAGATAGGTGCGCACAACAGGGTAGATTTTACAATTGGAGGAAGGGTAAATACAATGCTGCAAGACAGGATCTGAGGAGCATAAGTTGGGAGCATAGGCTGTCAGGGAAGGATGTCATTGAAATGTGGAACTTTTTCAAGGAACAGATACGACGTGTCCTTGATTATGTATGTACCTGTCAGGCAGGATGGTTGTGTGAGGGAACCTTGGTTGACGAGGGAGGTTGAATGTCTTGCAAGGAGGAAGAAGGAGGCTTACATAAGTTTGAGGAAACAAGGTTCAGACAGAGCGTTGGAGGGATACAGGATAGCCAGGAGGGACCTGAAGAAAGGGATTAGAAGAGCTAAGAGAGGGCATGAAAAATCTTTGGTGGATAGGATCAAGGATAACCCCAAGGCATTTTATGCGTATATAAGAAACATGAGAATGATGAGAACGAGGGTAGGTCCGATCAAGGACAGTAATGGGAGCCTGTGTATTGAGTCGGAAGAGATAGGAGAGGTCTTGAATGAGTACTTTTCTTCAGTATTTACAAATGAGAGGGACCGTATTGTTGAAGAGGAGAGTGTGAAACGGACTGGTAAGCTAGAGGAGATACTTGTTAGGAAGGAAGATGTTTTGGGCATTTTGAAAAACTTGAGGATAGACAAGTCCCCCGGGCCTGACGGGATATATCCTAGGATTATGTGGGAAGCAAGAGAGGAAATTGCAGAGCCGTTGGCAATGATCTTTTCGTCTTCACTGTCAACAGGGTTGGTACCAGGGGTCTGGAGAGTGGCGAATGTTGTGCCCCTGTTCAAAAAAGCGAATAGGGATAACCCCGGGAATTACAGGCCAGTTAGTCTTACTTCGGTGGTAGGCAAAGTAATGGAAAGGGTACTGAGGGATAGGATTTATGAGTATCTGGAAAGACACTGCTTGATTCGGGACAGCCAGCACGGATTTGTGAGGGGTAGGTCTTATTGAATTCTTTGAGGAGGTGACCAAGCATGTGGATGAGGGTAGAGCAGTGGATGTAGTGTACATGGATTTTAGTAAGGCATTTGATAAGGTTCCCCATGGTAGGCTTATGCGGAAAGTCAGGAGGCATGGGATAGTGGGAAATTTGGCCAGTTGGATAGAAAACTGGCTAACCGGTCGAAGGCAGAGAGTGGTGGTAGATGGTAAATATTCAGCCTGGAGCCCAGTTACAAGTGGAGTTCCGCAGGGATCAGTTCTGGGTCCTCTGCTGTTGTAATTTTTATTAATGACTTGGATGAGGGAGTCGAAGGGTGGGTCAGTAAATTTGCAGACGATACGAAGATAGGTGGAGTTGTCGATAACGAGGAGGGCTGTTGTCAGCTGCAAAGGGACTTAGATATGATGCAGAGCTGGGCTGAGGAGTGACAGATGGAATTCAACCCTGTCAAGTGTGAGGTTGTCCATTTTGGAAGGACAAATAAGAATGCAGAATACAGGGTTAACGATAGGGTTCTTAGTCAGGTGGAGGAGCAGAAGGATCTTGGGGTCTATGTTCAGAGCTCTTTGAAAGTTGCCACTCAGGTGGATAGAGCTTGTAAGAAGGCCTATGGTGTATTAGCGTTCATTAGCAGAGGAATTGAATTCAAGAGTCGTGAGGTGATGTTGTAACTGTACAGTACCTTGGTAAGGCCACATTTGGAGTACTGTGTGCAGTTCTGGTCGCCTCACTTTAGGAAAGATGTGGAAGCTTTGGAGAGGGTGCAGAGGAGATTTACCAGGCTGTTGCCTGGAATGGAGAATAGGTCGTACGAGGATAGGTTGAGAGTGCTAGGCCTTTTCTCATTGGAACAGCGAAGGATGAGGGGTGACTTGATAAGATGATCAGGGGAACAGATAGAGCAGACAGTCAGAGACTTTTTCCCCGGGTACAACAGAGTGTTACAAGGGGACATAAATTTAAGGTGAAGGGTGGAAAGTATAGGGGGGATGTCAGGGGTAGGTTCTTTACCCAGAGAGTGGTGGGGGCATGGAATGCACTGCCCGTGGGAGTGGCAGAGTCAGAATCATTGGTGACCTTTAAGCAGCAATTGGATAGGTACATGGATAGGTGCTTAAGCTAGGACAAATGTTCGGCACAACATCGTGGGCTGAAGGGCCTGTTCTGTGCTGTCTTGTTCTATGTTCTAAGAATAGTGGCGTGGACTATTTTTCTAAATAGAGAGAAAATTCAGAAATCTAAAGTGTAAAGGGACTTGGGAGTCCTAGTCCAGGTATCTCTTGAGGTAAATATGCAGATTGAGTTGGTAGCTGGGATGGCAAATACAATGTTGACATTCATCTTGAGATGACTAGAATATATAAGCAGGGATGTACTTCTGAGGCTTTATAAGGTTCTGGTCAGACCACATTTAGAGTATTGTGAGTAATTTTGGGCCCCATATCTCAGGAAGGAAAATTGGCCCTGGATCAGGTCCAGAAGAGGTTCACAAGGATGATGCCAGGAATGAAAGCTTAATGTACAAGGAACGTGCGGGAACTCTAGGACTATATTCAATGGAGTTTAGAAGGATGAGGGGGAATCTGATTGAACCTTTCTGAACTGCTTGGACAGAATGGACGTTGGGAAAATGTTTCCATTGTTAGGAGAGACTAGGACCCAAGAGCACAGCCTTAGAGTAAAGGGAAGAACTTTTAGAACAGAGATAAGGAGAAACTTCTTCAGCCGGAGAGTGGTGAATCTGTGGAATTCATTGTCACAGAAGGCTGTGGAGGCCAGGTCATTGAGTATATTTAAGACTGATTTAGATAAATTTTTAATTGTCAAAGGGATCAATGGTTATGGGGAGAAAGTGGGGTTGATAAACCTATCAGTCATGATCGAATAGTGGGGCTGACTCAATGGGCCAAAGGGCCTAATTTCTGCTTCTAGGTCTTATGGTATTCATCAGCAGAAATTGCCAAGGCTCCTTAGACAACACCTTCCAAACCTACAATCACTTCCAAACAGAAGGACTTGGGCAGGAGAAACATGGGAACTTCATCGCTTGCAAGTTCTCTTCCAAGCATGTACCTGCCTTGGAAATATATTGCCATTCCTTCACTGACGCTGGGTCAAAATCCTGGAATTCCCTCCCAAATGGCTTTGTGGGTCAACCCACAGCACACGGACTGCAACGGTTCAAGACGTTAGCTCGCCACCAGCTTCTCAAGGGGCAACGAGGGACAGGCAACAAATTTTGACCCAGCCAGTTATGCCCACCTACCATGAATGACTCAAAGAGGCAGTACATTTCTTGATGCATTGTGATGTGTGAGCGAATTTACGCACAGCTAGATTCCTTAAGGTCCAGTGAGATCAATGGGCAGCCAATGTTGGCGGGAGAAAAATGTTGGTCAAACCATGGGAATGGTGACTGAGGGATCTTTTGCATCGAAACGCAAGAGCTTATGGCTTCACCCTTAAGAGGGTGCGGCACTCCCTCATTACTGTACTGGGTGCACCAGCCTGGATTATGTGTTTAAATCACTGACAGGAGCAGAAACCCACAAGTGTCTGATTCAGCTCCCTGAATTTAATTAACCATCAGTGGTCATGCTTTCTAATATTGAGCTCCTCATCTCTCCTGTGAGATGTTCCTTAAAACTCCCTTCTGATAGATGTCACGTGCCCCTAAACCCTTGGAATTGTGGCTCTGGTGAAACCTCTTGGGCGTGACTTGTTAGTGCACATCTGGCTCTTTCAAGATGGAAGTTGTTGCTGGGTTCATCCTTGCTGGCCCACGCTAAAGCCCATCTTTAAACATGCCTTTGGTGTTGGCTGCCAGTCAAACATTGGCACAGTTATGCCAGTCTGATTAGGGCTGCCAGCTGTGACCAAATGTACTCCCAGAGGATTTGGCCCTTGACTCACCTCCTTGCACCAATCATTGGGTTAGCCAACATGTTTCACCCTGGTGGCATCCCACTTTCTTACACCTCAGTAGAAATCAAGAGAGCTGCATGGCCCTCTGGACTTGACAATATCATTATGTCCAATGAAGGGAAGTTCTCAAAGAATGATGACTGGAAACCCCTGGTACTGTCCAATTCTTTGAGACTTCAGGCCAATTTTTGGATTGCGTTGACACAATCTCCGGGTGGAAAAGTGGGAGCATTGGAGGAGTTGTCTTTAACAGGAAGGTTGCACAGTTGCTGCGATTCTGTTGTTGCAGGGGACAATACAGGACTGAATGCATTTTCCCTAAATGCAGGTCACATTTTGAACGTGGGCTGTGTTCGTTGATGGTTCTTCATTCTGATAGGGAATGATTTTATCTGTTTAGTGTGGCTTTATCGAATGGAGACCAGTGTTGATTGCGATAACAATAAAAGCAACTAATGTCAAGCCAGCTCTCAGGAATTGGTTAAATATTATACAGGAAATGATGGGTAAAGATTGAGATGATTATGTATCATATAATGAGCACTAAATGTGACTAGATTGTCAGGCTTTTAAAAAATTCATTCATGGGATGTGGGCATTACTGACAGTACCGGCATTTTATTGCCCATCCTGAAGAGACAACAAGATTACTGCGAGTTTGGAGTCACCTGTAGACTAGACTTCTTTCCATAAGGGCGTTTGTGATGGGTTTTCCCTAGCAATTTTTTTTTTGACTTATTCATAGGATGAGGGAGCTGCTGGCTTGGCCAGCATTCATTGCCCATCCCTGGCGTTAGTTAAGAGTCGACCACATTACTGTGGATATGGAGTTATATGTAGCCAAGACCAGGTAAGGATGGCAGTTTCCTTCCTTAAAGGACATTAGTGAACCAGATGGGGTTTTCCTGACAATCAAACAGTGGATTCATGGTCACTATTTGACTCTTAATTCCAGATTTTTATTGAATCCAAATTCCATCATTTGCCATGATGTGAAGTATTTTTGATTGTCAGGTGCTGTGGGATGACCCAGAGAGGCTATGTTTTTCCGTCTCTCTTCCTTATGGCCAAAGATCGACAAGACCAGGGTGATAGTGAAAATTCGGGATGCTTCGTTCCGACTGGGAGGTAATTTTCCACAAATGGGGAAAGGCCCGAGGCTGTGGATTGCAGTATTTTTCCGACTCGGAAGTGTGTCAATGTCAACGATATGAAGCAATGATCCCTTTGTGGACACACTGATTTGACATGCGGAGCAGTGGAATGAATGTTGAATTTGTGAGATTACACAGTGGCCCATCAAGGAGGGAATGACGTCCTAAATGACGTGTGTATTGATTCATTCCTGCAGTCAAGGTTTGGAGATTTACTCAGAATAATCTATTTAATCGGTGTATATCATGCAATGACATTTCCTAGATATTCTGTTGCATCTGATGTTCACTCACTCTCTCACACACACAAACACACACACGGTAAGTCTCTGGATTGAGCTGTATATATCGAACTCCATCTCCTGTTTTTACAATGGAGGTGTTATTTTGAAGGAAGGTATTGACAGTTCTGTCAATTAATGGATAAGGTCACATTTATATTGATCCATTAATGTTCAAAATGCAAATGACGCAGGACTGTGATCTCAACCTCAAGCCATGGTTGGATACAAAGAGTATTGAGATTATCTAAAGCCTTGTGGAAATGGCTGATTCGATTTCATTTATGTTAGTGTTTGATGGGGCTCTCTGAGGGCAATTTAGCTGCTGTCATTCTGACATGACGACTGCGACAATGTCTCCCATTGTCTTGTTGGTGTAAACCATATTGGAACACCTTGAACCCCTGAAGGAAGCTTTATAAATGGCAATGCTGTGTCTAGTGGCAATGCCACTGAAATGTGCTCCAGTATGCCAGACAAATCTCTGAGGATGAGGGTTCAAATCTCACCTTGGTAGCTTGTCTGATTTAACCTCAATGAATAAAGTGTCTAGTAGAGTCATAGAGCTTTACAGCATGGAAATAGACCCCTCGATCCAATTCTTCCATGCCGGCCTGATATCCTAAATTAGACTAGTCCCACTGGCCAGCATTTGGCCCATATCTCTCTCTGACCCCCTTTCTATTCATGTACCCTCCCAGTTGTCTTTTAAATGTTGTAATTGTACCAATCCCTACCATCTCCATTACAGCTCATTCCATCAATGCAAAAATGTACAAAAATGTTGCCCCGAATGTCCCTTTTAAATTTTTCCCTCTCACCTAAAACCTATGCCCTCTAGTTTTGGACACCCTTACCTTCGGAAAAAGATCTTGGCTCTTTACTCTATCCGTGCCCCTCATGATATTATAAACCTTTATAAACCCCTCAGCCACCAACATTCCAGGGAAAATAGCTCCAGCCTATTCAGCCTCTCTCTATAGGTCAAATGCTCCAATCCTGGCAACATCCTTCTAAATCTTTTATGCACCCTTTCAAGTTTAACAAAATCTTTCCTGTAGGGAGGACAGAACTGAACGCAATATTCCAAAATTGGCCTCACCAATGTCCGCACATGACCTCTCAATTCCTATACTCAATGCATTGACCATAGGGTCATAGAGTGATGAGATGTACAGCATGGAAACAGACACTTCGGTCCAACCCGTCCATGCCGACCAAATATCCCAACCCAATCCAGTCCTACCAGCCAGCACCCAGCCCATATCCCTCCAAACCCTTCCTATTCATATACCCATCCAAATGCCTCTTAAATGTTACAATTGTACCAGCCTCCAGCACTTCGTCTGGCAGCTCATTCCATACACGTACCACCCTCTGTGTGAAAAAGTTGCCTCTTAGGTCTTTTTTATATTTTTCCCTTCTCACCCTAAACCTATGCCCTCTAGTTCTGGACTCCCCGACCCCAGGGAAAAGACTTTGTCTCTTTACTCTATCCATGCCCCTCATAATTTTGTAAACCTCTACAAGGTCACCCTTCAGCCTCTGATGCTCCAAGGAAACAGCCCCAGCCTGTTCAGCTTCTCCCTATAGCTCAAATCCTCCAAACCTGCCAACATCCCTGTAAATCTTTTTTGAATCCTTTCAAGTTTCATAACATCTTTCTGATAGGAAGGAGACCAGAATTCCACACAATATTCCAACAGTGACCTAACCAATGTCCAATGACCAATGAAGGCAAGCGTACCAAATGCTTTCTTCACCACCCTGTCTCCCTGCGATTCCACTTTCAAGGAGTTGTCAAACAAGTCTCAATTGATTCATAGATTCATACAGTGCAGGAAAGTCCCTTTGACCCATTGATTCTGCACTGACATATGTACCACCAAAGGTGCACTAATCCCAATTTCCTGCACTTGTCCCATATTCTTGAATGATGGAGTCTATGAAGCTATTGCTGTTAAAAAAAACCCACCTGGCTCATTGCAGTTGCAGGAAACCATCTGTCCATACCTGGTCTGGTCTCCGCTTGACTCCACCTCCACAGCAATGGCGTTGACTCTTAACTGTCCTTTGGTTTGACCAAGGAAGGCACTCAGTTAGATAACAGTTAGCGATGGGCAAAAGATACTGGCTATATCCCACAAAATAATTTGAGAAAAATGACTCCCTTCTAAGGTATGATGCTCAAACATACAAGATAATGTTTTGAGCTTCCCATTAACGCTAAGATCCCAAGGGTAAGGTTTTGGTGCTAATGGTGATTCGGGTGGTGTGTCACAGAGAGGTTAGGAGGGCAGCCCAGCAAGGGGCAAGTGGTGACAATTCCATAACAGCAAGCACTAGGCCAGGCTCTGGGTTCTTAGATGGGCATCAGACCTGGTGTCAGAGTTGAAAGTGTTCAGTCCATCCCTCTCTTCCAGTGTGCACGTGCTCATCCCGTTTCCATGGTTACTAGCCCAGAGAGTCTAAGGAATTAAACAGGATTTAAAGTCCAGGCGTAGGCCATTCATTCTCCTCTGAGACAACTTCATCTAGTTCTATTACGTTAATCCTTTTATAAGCTCAGAGACTGTAGGAGAAACTCGGCAGGTCTGGTAGCATCTGTGGAGAGAGAGAGAAAAATAAAGTTAATGTCCAACGTAACTCTTTGTCAGAAGTAAATAAGAAAGTTACTTTGTCCCTCATGGACTGATCCAGTTTTCCCTTACAGCATCCATGTTTATAAAAGAATGAGGGGCATAGATAAGGTAAGTGGCCAAGGCCATTTGGTCCAAGGTAGGGCATAGGTTTAAAATGCTTGTGGAAAGATTTAATAGGAACCTGAGGAGCAACGTTTTTATGCAGAGGACGGTGCACATATAGAATGCGTTGCTTGAGGAAGTGGTGGACAATTACAACATTTACAGTACATTAGGACATGTACATGGATAGGAAAGGTTTAGAGGGATATGAGACAAATATTGGCACAGGGGACTAGTTTTCAGTTGGCATGGATGAGTTGGGCCGAAAGGCCTGTTTCCATGACTCTGTCAATATAGCAGAACAATCAATGCTTTACTAATTGCAGTCATAAAGTAGTGACATTAAGAATCAATTAACTGTTCATTTGGACCCACTTGAAACCTATTTATAGTACCATAAAATGAATAGAACATTAATTCTAATCATTAGACTAAAACTCCTGAAACAGCAAGGCTGTGTGATCGCTTCCTTGTTGTCCAGCCAGGGCGGTCAAACGGCAAAGGATGAAGACCATTTCAAGATGGAGTTGGGAACTTCTGAGGCACCAATTTGGCAGTATGACTCCTGTTGCCCATTTCCAGTCCGGATTGGCACTACTGAAATGTGAGTGGCTTGCCAGCAACAAGTACGTTGGGCAGACTGCTTTCGGATAAAGGCAGAGTGCCGTTCTGGGGGCAAGTGGGACATGAGCAGCTTAACCTCAGTAACAAGGGGGTCACAGACGGTCAGCAAGAGAGTGAGGAGTGAGTCATTGAGTCAACTTACAGCATGGAAACAGACCTTTTTGTGCAACCAGTCCATGCCAACCATGTTCCCAAACTAAATTAGTTCCACTGAAAGCATTTAACACCTAACACTATGGGGCAACTTAGCATGGCCAATTCACCTGACCTGCACATCTTTGGACTGTGGGAGGAAATCCATGCAGACATTTGCAGAATGTGCAAATTCCACACAGACAGTTGCCCAAGGCTGGAATCAAACCTGGGGACCCCGGTGCCGTGAGGCAGCAGTGCTAACCACTGAGCCACCGTGCCACCCCTGTTCATGATTTGGAAGGTGATTGAGCAGTCCCAGAGGCATGTGAATCTTCAACCTGAGTTCTTCTCTTCGCTATGTCACAGGAATTGTTCTTTGCCCTCTGCCCCCACCCTCCACCACCTTGGAGTTCCAGAAATAAACAATTGATCCAGAACAGAAAGCTACCGAGTCAGCGATTCAAGCTGGATGTCATTTTTTCCTGTAATAATTACACCGCAGCATTGTAAATTATCAGTCAGTTGGCTCACCAATCAATGATTGCATTCAAGGAATTGCCTGTATATTGACTGAAGGCCACTGTTTTACTGCACACTTGATAAAGTAGCAGTTGGCTGCCTCAGCTGAGTTACAGGAATGAGGTTACCCCTGTGCTGACTCTGCACGTGCAGCTGACCTACGTGCTGCTGTCTGCCTCAGAGACTCATTCGGCACAGCCCATTGAATCTGCACTGACAAATGGGAAAAAAAACAGGATTGGTTGTCAGCTCTTTCAAATGTCCCAACTCCACCTTCACCACAAAGTGCTTGCTATGAAGAGAGGTTGAGTAGGTTAGGTTTATTTTCATTAGAAAAAAGGAGATTGAGGGGGGGACCTGATTGAGGTTTACAAAATCAGGAAGGGTATAGACTGGGTGGATAGAGATAAGCTTTTCCCCAGGGTGAAGGATTCAATAACGCTTTCAAGGTGAGAGATGAAAAGTTTAAGGCAAGTACTTCACACAGAGGATAGTGGGTGTCTGGAACACGCTGCCAACAGAGGTGGTAGAGGCAGGCACGGTAGATTCATTTAAGATACGTCTGGAGAGATGCATGCGTCGGTGGGGAGCAGAGAGATACAGATGCTTCGGAATTGACCGACAGGTTAAGACATTTGGATTGGGTCAGGCTTGGAGGGCCGAAGGGCCTGTTCCTGGGCTGTAAATTGTCTTTGTTCTTTGTTCTAACACCTGCAGATTCGCATTCCCTTGTGGAACACCAGGCTTATCCAATCTCCAGGATTATCCTGCAGAATCTAAGAATTAAAGTATTCCAGGACTTGTAGCTTGAATCCACCTTCCTCCCTCTTCAATATCCTGGGAAGTCAAAGATCTGTCCATCTCTATCTCAAACATATTCAATGGTGGAGCATCCACAGCCTCCTGGGGGACAGAGAATATTATAGATTTGAAAATCTTTGAGGGAAGATATTCCTCCTTAGGGCCAAAATGAGTGGCCTTTCATTCTGAGACTCTGTTTTTGATACCCCAGGCAAGGTGAAGCAATCCCTCAGCGCCCATCCTGTTATAGAGTCAGAACAGAAACAGACCCCGCAGTCCAATTCATCCATGATGACTAGATATCCTAAATAAGTCCAGTCCCATTTGCCAGCATTTGGCCCATATCTGTCTAACTCCACCCTATTCATATACCCATCCAGATGCTTTTTAAATGTTATCATTGCACCCACCATCACCACTTCCTCCGGCAGCTTGCTCCATCCTCATTCCTGATGAAGGGCTTTTACCAGAAATGTCAATTTTCCTGCTCCTCGGATGCTGCCTGACCTGCTGTGCTTTTCCAGCTCCACTCTAATCTTGACTCTGATCTCCAGCATCTGCTGTATCCACTTCTGCCTGTTCCGTACATGCACCATGCTTTGTGTGAAAAAGATGCCCCTTAGGTCCCTTTTACAACTTTCCCACCTCAGCTCAAACCTCGAGTTTTGGACTCCCCTCCCAAGGAAAAAGACCTTGTCTATTCACTCTATTCAGGCCCATCATGATTTTATAAACCTCTTTAAGGTCACCTCTCGGTCTCCGATGCTCCAGGGAAAATAGCTGCAGCCTTTTCATTCTCTCCCTGTAGCTCAAACACTCCAATCCCAGCAACATCCTCGTAAATCTTTTCTGAACCCTTTCAAGTTTCACAACATCCTGCCAATATTATGTGCATTTAGAATCTCAAAGCCTGTCATTCTTTTCAACTCCAGAGAGTGTAGGCCCAGTTTACTCAGTGAACTTTCACTCTACTGTCTCCAACGCAATTATATTGTTCCCTACATGGCTCGACGAAAACTACACACAATATTCCAGATGTGTCCACCAAGAGCTTGCAATTGGAGCAAGGCTTCCTCTTTTCCCTGTATCCCAATCTCCTTGTAATAAAAAACAATGTGCTATTTGCCTTCCTAACTGCTTGCTATATCTTCCTGTATTCCTTGTACATATACTACCTGAAAGGTAGTTTTGAATATCCACATTTGGTGGTCCCATCAGTTGGGAATGCTAAATTGTCCAGGGAGGAGTTTATTGGGACTGGAGGCTAATCTTCAAGTAAAAAGTGAGGTCTGCAGATGCTGGAGATCAGAGCTGAAAATGTGTTGCTGGTTAAAGCACAGCAGGTTAGGCAGCATCCAAGGAACAGGAAATTCGACGTTAAGGGCTCTGGCCCGAAACGTCGAATTTCCTGTTCCTTGGATGCTGCCTAACCTGCTGTGCTTTAACCAGCAACACATTTTCAGCACTGGAGGCTAATCTGCCAGTTTCAACTTTCCTTTTGGTTTTGCACCCAGCCATTTATAAAAACAGTGTGGTCACTCACTGAAGAAAGAGTGAACATTGTGTGACAATTACATATGCACTCTGAGTGCATATTGACCATGGCCCTGAGTGTCATGCCAGACAGTAAAGAGGACTAAAGTGTGAACAGTGTGCATTGGCACTGAGCCAATCTGGTACGGTCACTGGCCGGACACAAAGTGGACAATAACTAGAATGGAGTGTGACTGGATCCTGGATGGCGAGTGATTGGACACTGAGTGGGCACTGGATGGACAGTGTGTGGATACTGACCTGTCCAGCATACTGCAGAAGAGTCATACTAGACTCGAAATGGTAACTCTGTTTCTCTCTGCGTCAATGCCGCCAGACCAGCTGAGTTTTTCCAGCATTCTCTGTTTGTTTCCGATTTCCAATATCTGCATATTTTACTTTTAATTCATCACTCCTGATTAGAAACCAAATGATGACTGAATGAATAATGGTCCCGTACTGACTGGGCACCATTTGCAGGGAAAGGTCACATTTACATGGCACTGGGAGGGAACCTCCTGGATGTTGATCGCACTCTTTGGGTAAACCTGCAGCAGGTTTGGCATCTCCTAGATGGGCATCAAGTGGCAAGGGCTCAATGCTCCCCGTTCCTCCATTGGGGGTGTCCATTGGCTAAGATTCTGCGTTTTCTGTCCAAGTTTCAGCCAAATCTCCTTGAACTGCTTGCACAGTCCGTGAGTATGTCTTGCTGATGAGATGAGTGAACAGGAATGTGATCGGGAATTACACTCCGAGAAGGAGGCAGATTGGAATTGCCCTGATTAGAACTGGCACTGATAGGATTATTAAGATGCACAGAAACCACAGTGAACCAATTAAGTCTCTTGTCATATAAAACGAAATGGAATGCACAATACTTGTTTAATCACTTGCTCTGGTTCCAAGATTTAATCATTGGTACAGTTTAATCTAAGGGAATGAATTCTGTGAACTGGGGTCATGTCCTGTGAATGGTCATAAGGAACATTGAAATCTGCAGAGCAAGGAAAACACCCACTGATGCTTTGTTCCATTTTAGCGATTGTGGAGAATTTCTCTCCCTGCATGTTGGCTGTGGCTGTAACACTGCACTCTGTTCTGCTACCTTGAGCAGCTATAGAGCACACAATCAAACACTTTTCACTCCATCTTTGTACTTTTGACAGCAATCAATCAGTAAATCAAGAATCCTGATTTCTCGAAAGGACTTTCCATTCTGGGGTAACCCCACCCACAGTATAACCCACTCTTACAAGTGACAGAGGGTTACATAAACAGACCACATCGCACTACCGCCCGCCCCCCCCCCCCCCCACCACACACACAAACACAGACACACACACACACACATGCACACACACACACACCCTCTCTCATATATTCACACACACACTCACACATGCACCCTCTCACAGACTTATACCACTTTACACTCACGCTCACACACGTACACACACTCTCTCTCAGACACTCATAACCCCTGTCCCCCTCTAACCCCCCACACACCAACATGTATACACATACACACATAAGTTTGTGGGGTGAATTTGTACTTGCAGAATACATTTTACTTTGCTCGAAAACTGCATGAATCCATGTAAGATTCTGTAAAGCCATCTTTTTTAGATTAGAATTAGTCTGAGCATTGTGGCACAGACAGCCTCACACAGGGCTATCACACCTTAAATGCATGATCTAAGTCGATATGATACCAATTGTTAAAATTTACTTTTAAATGTTCTGTGATTTATATATGAAAGAACTGAAACCAATATGTTCATTCTAAAAGATGAGAGACTTAACTAACAACCCAGCTGTCTTTCAGTATATATTTTCAGTTATATCACACTGTAAACGTTTGCTATAAATCCTGTGTCTTATGATTTTATACTCCACAACTATCTGATGAAGGAGCAGTGCTCCAATAGCTAGTGCTTACAAATAAACCTGTTGGACCATAACCTGGTGTTGTGTGATTTTTAACTTTGTCCACCCCAGTCCAACTCCAAATCATATCAGCCCTCAGCTGATTACAGTAGGATTCTTGTGTTTAGCTCCTGTAACACGAGCAGCTCACACAATACTGAAGGATTCAATTAATCTTTGTTACAACTCCTGGTGTCTTTGCATGTACACTACAATCACAGGCACATGTATACAGTGGTCTGCTTCCCCCCCCACCCCCCCAGCATATCATGCTGCAAGGAGACTCAGGACAATGGGCACTGAGAGTGTCATACTATTTGCTCACACAGTGAGCACATCTCTTAATGGTACATTGTGCAGTGGGCCTGGTGGTGGAGGTTGTAACCAATTGACAGCTCCACATGTACAACATTGTGTTCAACATGAGGACTTCATTAAAGTTAGACTGAGGTATCTGTCTGCAGGACGTGCGCTGCGTGGTAGGGGTGTCACATGACTGTGGTAGACTAGGAGATGTGTACATTTCAAACCAAACGTTCCCCTTTTCATACAATGCGTATTTTTTGGTACCCAAGTTTCCCTATAAACAGGGAGGAGGAGAAAGTGAAGTCTGCAGTTGCTGGAGCTCAGAGTCGAGAGTGCGGTGCTGAAAAAGTCACAGCAGGTCAGGCAGCATCCGAGGAGCAGGAGATTCGACGTTCTGGGCATTAGCCCTTCATCAGGAATGATGCTTTTGGGTCGGGGGCTGAGCGATAAATGGGAGGGGGAGGGCGATGGGGTTGAGGGGAGGTAGCTGGGAAAGCGAAAGGTGGATGAAGGTGAGGGAGAAAGTGATAAGTCGGGGGGGAGATATGGATGGGTCTGGAGGGCAGTGCTGAGTTGGAGGCTTGGGACTGGGATAATGTGGGGGGAGGGGAAATGAGGGAGCTATTGAAAACCGCATCGATTTTCCCTCCCCCCACATCATCCCAGTCCCAAGCCTCCAACATGGAACTGCCCTTCAGGACGCATCCATCACTGCCCCCTCGGACCTATCACCTTTACCCTCACCTTCATCCACCTATCGCTTTCCCTATGTGCACACGACCCTTCTCATCCATTTTCTATTCCTGCAGTTGGACTGACGGAGCTGCAATGCATCCAAGCTTCACTTGTCAGGAACCATCTTTCCCATCTCAGGTGGTGAAGATGTTTACCTTTGCAGGGTGTGGCAGTGAGATCCCTTCTGGGCTTCATTGCGATGTTTGTGTAGCTGCGTCCCCGTAGCTCTCCACATTGTCTCACGGCTACTGCGCTGTGAACTCGTTTTGGGGGTTGGCTGTCATTTCCATCATTGTTCCCTTCTTTTCCAGCTAGAGTATTGTGTGGAATTTTGGAATCCACATTACAGGAGAGATGCAACCGCACTGGAGAGGGTGCAGAGGAGATTTGCCTGGATTGGAGAATCTCAGTGAGGACGAGAGATTGGACTGACTGGGGTTGCTTTCCTTAGAGCAGAGGAGGTTGAGAGGAGACCTGACTGAGATGTATAAAATCATGAAGGGGATAGAGAAGGTAAACAGGAAGAAACCTTTCCACTTGATGGAGACATCAACAACCAGAGGAAGTAAATTTAAAAAACGGGATAGAAGGTTGAGAGGAGATGTGAGGAAAACATTTTCACCCAGAGAGTGATGGGAATCTGGAACTGACTGCCTGTAATGGCGGAAGAGGTTTAAAAAAACCTCAGAACACTGAGGAAGTATTTAGATGTACTCTTGTGAGAGTCAGGTACGTTTTGGCGCCGCCCTTTTGGCGCCAATCATTTGGCCCCACCATTTTGGCTCTAAACTGTTTTGGCGCTCACTACTTTGGCGCTGAGCTGTTTCGGCGCCAATTCAGAATTTAAAAAAAAATTGTTTGGTTAAAGAAGAGAGGATGACTAATGACCTGATGTGATTTTCTCAACTAACAAGAGTTGATAGTCAAAACTAATGACCGCTGTAGATTCAAATCTCGTTTTGTAATCATTTTCTCATTTAACAATTGTTAATAGTCATCTACTGCCTTGATGATACCTAAGCCCTTCTGTCTTCACATTGGAAAGCTGTAATATAATTTTCTTTCTATTTTCTTGTAGAGCCCATACCAGAAATGGCTGAAAACATTCTAAGCAAGAGAGACAAACCAAAATTTTCACACGATGGTTATCTATATGTATTGGCGCCAAAACAGCTCAGCACCAAGTAATGAGTGCCAAAACAGTTTAGAGCCAAAATGGTGGGGCCAAATGATTGGCACCAAAAGGGCGGCGCCAAATAGTCCCATTCTGCTCTTGTGATGCCAAGGACAGTGAGGTTATGGACCAAGTGCTGGAAAATGGGATTGGAATTGTTAGGTGGTTGTTTCTGACCAACACAGATGTGATGGGCCAAAGGCTTTTTCTGTGCTGTTAGATTTCTAGGACAGACAGCTTAATGTGCCACGGTACAGGTGCTTTCGGTGGGATACTGGTGGTGGAAGGAGGGGGTGGGGGAGGGAGTTGCATTTCTGTCTAAGGCGAGTATCACAGCAGTAGTCAGAGGTGAAATAACTGAAGGATTATCCACTGAGGCTTTGTGGGTGGAGCTAAGAAATAAGAAGGGGATGGTGATGTTATTGAGGTTGCCCTATAGGCCCCTAAATAGTCAACAGGAATTAGAGGAACAAACATTCAGAAAGTCATAGAGTCATAGAGATGTACAGCACGGAAACAGATTCTTCGGTCAACCTGTCCATGCTGACCAGATATCCCAACCCAATCTAGTCCCACCCGTCAGCATCCGGCCCATATCCCTCCAAATCCTTCCTCTTCATATACCCATCCAGATGCCTCTTAAATGTTGCAGTTGTACCAGCCTCCACCACATCCTCTGGAGCTCATTCCATATACGTACCACCCTCTGCGTGAAAAGGTTGTCCCTTAGGTCTCTTTTATATCTTTCCCCTCTCACCCTAAACCTATGCCCTCTAGTCCTGGGCTTCCCCACCGCAGGGAAAAGGCTTTGTCTATTTATCCTATCCATGTCCCTCTTGATTTTGAGAGAGACTGGGGAGACTTGCAGGAGCAACAGGATTGTCATAGTAGGGGATTTTTAATTTTGCTAATACAGACTGGAAAGTTTCAGTGATGAGGAGAGATGGGACAGACTGGGGATGTTTTCCATGGAGCAGAGGAGATTGAGAGGGGACATGATTGAGATGAATAAAATCATGAGGGGCATAGACAAGGTAGACAGGAAGGAACTAAAGTGTTAAGGGATTAGATGGGGTGGAATTTGTCACGTGTGTTCAGGAATGTTTCCTCAAGCAGTGCATAGAGGGTCCTACTTGGGAAGGGGCAAAACTCAACCTACTCTTGGGAAATAGGGCAGGTCAGGTGACAGTGGGGAAGCACTTTAGGGCTAGTGGCCATAGTTCTATTTATTTTAAAATAGTTATGGAGAGGGACAAAACTCGTCCACAGGTTCATGTTCTGAACCGGGGCAAGGCAAAGTTTGATGGAATTAGACAGGAGCTTTCAGGAGTTGATTGGAGCAGTTTGATTGCAGGAAAACAGACCTCTGACAAGTAGGAGGCTTTTAAAAGTGAGCTATCTAGAGTTCAAGGTCTATATGTTCCTGTGAGGACGAAGGGCAAGGTTGGCAGGAATAGGGGACCCTGGATGACGAGCGATATTGAGGCTTTAACCAGAAAAGAAGAGGCATGGCTCGGGTACATGCAGCTGGGATCAAGGGAATTCCTGGAGATATATATGGAATACAGAAGTTTACTGAAGAAGGAAATCAGGAGGGTGAAAAGGGGACATGAAGTAGCCTCGACTGAGAAGATTATGGTGAATCCAAAGAGATATTTTAAGTATATTAAAGGAAAAAGAAAAACTGGAGAGAAGCTTGGGCCCCTCAAGGTCCCAAGTGGAGATGTATGTGTAGAGCTGCAGGAGATGGGCGAGGTTCTCAATGAATATATTTCTCCTCTGTGTTTACCATGGAGAAAGACATGAAGACTTTTGAACTTTAGGAAGGTGGTGGTGATATCTTGGGGACAGACCATATCACAGTCGAAGAGGTGTTGGACGCATTAGAATGTATGAAGATGGATAAATCTCCTGGTCCTGACCAGGTATATCAAAGAACACTGCAAGAGGCTTAAGAAATTTCAGGGGCCCTGGCTGATATTTTTGCATCATCTTTGACCATGGGTGAGGTCTTGGAAGAACTGGAGGGTAGTGAATGTTGTGCTTTTATTCAAGAATAGCTGCAAAGAAAACCTGGGAACTCTCGATCAGTCAGCTGTGGTGGGTAAGTTACTTGAGAAGATTCTGAGAGATAAGATATACATGCATTTGGAAAGACAGGGTTTGACTAGGAGTAGTCAGCATGGCTTTGTGCGTGGGAGATTATGCCTCACAAATTTCTTAGAATTCTTTGATGAAGTGACCAGGAAGGTTGATGAGGGCAGAGCAATAGACATAGTCTATATGGATTTCAGTAAGGCCTTTGAAAAGGTTCCTGATGGTAGGCTGCTCTGGAAGGTTGGATCGCATGGAGTCCAGAGGGAGCTGGCAAATTGAATACACAGTTGGCTTGAGGGTAGGAAGCAGAGGGTAATAATGGAAGGATGCTTGTTGGACTGGAGGCCTGTGACTAGTGGTGTACCTCTGGGGTCAGCGCTGAGCCCATTACTGTTTGTTATCGATATCAATGATTTGGATGAGTTTGTACAAGGCGTGATTAACAAGTTTGCCGATGACAATAAAGTAGATGGTATCGTCGATAGTGAGGAAGGTTATCAGAAATTGCAGCAGAACCTTGATCAGCTGGGGAAGTGGGCCGAGAAATGGTAAATGGAGTTTAATACAGATAAGTGCGAGGTCTTGCATTTTGGAAAGTTGATTCAAGGTAGGAGTTTCATGGTGAATGGTGGGGCCTGAAGAAGTGTAGTGGAACAGAGGGACCTTGGAGTTCAGGTGCACGATTCTCTGAAAGTGGAGTCACAGGTAGACAGGGCAGTGAAGAAGGCTTTTGGCACATTGACCTTCATCAGTCAGGGCATTGAGTATAGAAGTTGGGCAGTTATGTTGCAGTTATACAGGATGTTGGTGAGGCCGCACTTGGAGTATTGTGTTCAGTTTTGGTCACCTTGTTATAGGAAGAATGTTAAAAGGAGTGGTACGGTGGCTCAGTGGTTAGCACTGTTGCCCCACGGTACCAGGTTCAATTCTGGCCTTGGGTGACTGTCTGTGTGGAGTTTGCACATTCTCCCTGTGTCTGTGTGAGTTTCCTCTGGATGCTCCGGTTTCCTCCCACAGTCCAAAGATGTGCAGGTTAGGTGAATTGGCCATGCTAAGTTGTCCATAGCTGCTAGGTGCATTTGTCAGAGGGGGGTGGGTTACTCTTTGGAGGGTCCGTGTGGACTTGTTGGGCTGAAGGGCCTGTTTCTACACTGTATGGAATCTAATCTTATGAAATGAGAAAGAGTGCAGAAGAAATTTACAAGGACATTGCCTAGACTCAGTGGTCTGGTAAAAACAAGCACTGCAGATGCTGGAAACCAGATCCTAGATTAGAGTGGTGCTGGAAAAGCCGTGGTCACCAACACTTCCGCCCCCATCAATGCCACTCACCTGCATTCTGCTGACATGCCCGCACAGATCCCACTGTCACCATTCCCGCCCCTCAGAACCCTGAGGGGAACACCACCCCTGCTCATTCTCCCCCACCATCACACCCACTCCAGTTACTGGCTCTGCCCCCACTTCCAGTTCCACACCCACACCAGATCCCAGCGCGCAGCCCTGATGGGTTTTCACCATCCCCCCAGACCTACCCCTCACTGAGGACAAACGATCAGTCCTCAGCAAAGGACTCACCTTCATTCCCCTCGGTCCACACATCAATTAATTTAATACACGCCGTGACGTCGAACACTTCTTCCGCCACCTCCGCTTCCGAGCTTACTTTCACAATCAGGACTCCCGCCCACCTTCCGAGGACCCCTTCGCCCACCTCCAACACACTGCATCCACCTGGACATCCTGCGCTGGCCTATTACCCGCCCTCGACCTCTTCATTTCCAACTGCCAACAGGACATTAACCGCCTCAACCTGTCTACCCCTCTCCCCTACTCCAGCCTCTCACCCTCACAATGTGCAGCCCTCCACTCTCTCTGCTCCAATCCCAACCTCACCATCAAGCCAACAGATAAAGGGGGCGCAGTGGTAGTCTGGTGCACTGACCTCTACACCGCTGAAGCCAGACGTCAACTCGAGGACACCTCCTCCTACCGCCCCCTCGACCATGACCCCACCCCCCATCACCAAACCATCATCTCTCAGACCATACAGAGCCTCATCACCTCAGGAGATCTCCCACCCACAGCTTCCAACCTCATTGTCCGGGAACCCCGCACTGCCCGGTTCTACCTCCTTCCCAAGATCCACAAGCCTGACCACCCTGGCCGACCCATTGTCTCAGACCGCTCCTGTCACACTGAACTCATCTCCACCTACCTCAACATTGTCCTATACCCCCAGTCAAGGAACTCCCCACATACATTCGAGACACCACCCACGCCCTCCACTTCCTCCAAGACTTCCGTTTCCCCGGCCCCCAACGCCTCATCTTCACCATGGATATCCAACCCTCCTAAACCTTCATCCGCCAAGACCAGGTCATCCAAGCCCTCTGTTTCTTCCTCTCCCGACATCCCCAACAGTACCCTTCCACCGACACGCGACAGTTTGGCTGAACTGGTCCTCACCCTTAACAATTTCTCCTTCAAATCCTCCCACTTCCTCCAGACCAAAGGGGTAGCCATGGGCACCCGTATGGGCCCCAGCTATGCCTGTCTCTTTGTTGGTTACGTAGAACAGTTGATCTTCCGTAATTACACCGGCACCACTCCCCACCTCTTCCTCCGCTACATTGATGACTGCATTGGCGCCACCTCGTGCTCCCGCAGGGAGGTTGAGCAATTCATCAACTTTACCAATACCTTAAATTTACCTGGACCATCTCTGACACCTCCCTCCCCATTCTGGATCTCTCCATCTCCATTAATGATGACCGACATGATACCGACATCCCAACCCCCATTCACCCACTGTACTCTTTGCTACCTTCCCCCACCCTCCTCCCTGACCTATCACTACCATCCCCTCCCCCACTGGCCTATTGTACTCGATGCTACTTTCTCCCCACCCCCACACCCCTCTCACTTATCTCTCCACCCTGCAGGCATCCTGCTTCTATTCCTGATGAAGAAACCGACCGACTCCCACAGCTACCTGGATTATACCTCCTCCCACCGTACCTCCTGCAAAAATGCCTTCCTGCATTCCCAATTCCTCCACCTTCGCCGTATCTGCTCCCAGGAAGGAGTTCCACCACAGAACACACCAGATGGCTTCCTTCTTTAGAAACCACAATTTCCCTTCCCACGTGGTTAAAGATGTCCTCCAACGCATCTCGTCCACAGCCCACACCTCCGCCCTCAGATCCCACCCCACCAACTGTAACAAGGACAGAACCCCCCGGTGCTCACCTTCCACCTTCGGCATAAACCAAATCATCTGATGACATTTCGGCCACCTCCAAAAGGACTCCACCACCAGGGATATATTTCCCTCCCCACCCCTTTCCTCCTTCCTCAAAGACCATTCCCTCCGTGACTACTTGGTCTGGTCCACGCCCCCCCAACAACCCACTCTCCCATCCTGGCACCTTCCCCTACCACCACAGGAATTGCAAAACCTGCACCCACACCTCCTCCCTCACCTCCACCTAAGGCTCCAAAGGAGCCTTCCACATCCATCAAAGTTTTACCTGCACATCCACCAATGTCATTTATTGTATCAGTTGCTCCCGATGCAGTCTCCTCTACATTGGGGAAACTGATAGCTTCCTAGCAGAGCGCTTTAGGGAACATCTCTGGGACACCTGCACCAATCAACCCCACCACCCTGTCGCTCAACATTTCAACTCCCCCTCCCACTCTGCCAAGGACATGGAGATCCTGGGCCTCCTTCACCGCTGCTCCCTCAACACCAGATGCCTGGAGGAAAAACGCCTCATCTTCTGCCTCAGAACACTTCAACCCCAGGGCATCAATGTGGATTTCACCAGTTTCCTCATTTCCCCTTCCCCCACCTCACCCTAGTTCCAAACTTCCAGCTCAGCACTGTCCCCATGACTTCTCCTACCTGCCTATCTTCATTTCCACCTATCCATTCCACCCTCTTCCCTGACCTATCACCTCTATCCCCACCCCCACTGGCCTATTGTACTTGATCCTACTTTCTCCACACCCACACCCCTCTCACTTATCTCTCCACTCTGCAGGCACCCCGCTTCTATTCCTGATGAAGAGCTTTTGCCCGAAACATCGATTTTCCTGCTCCTCGGATGCTGCCTGACCTGCTGTGCTTTTCCAGCACCACTCTAACCTAGAATACAGGGAGAGGTTGGACAAGCTAGGAAGTTTTTCTTCAGAGTCTGGGAGACTAAGGGGAACGTTATAGAGGTGCATAAGATGATGAGAGGTATGGATAGGGTGAATGCATCCAATCTTTCTCCCAGATTTGGGGAATCAAACATGAGAGGGGATCAGTTTAAGGTGAGAGGGAAAGAATAAAAAGGAACCTGAGGGGCAACGTTTTTACACAGAGGGTGGTACGCGTATGGAATGAGCTATCAGCAGAAGTGGTTGAGGCGGGTACATTAACAATATTTAAAAGGCATTTGGGCAAACACATGGATAGGAAAGATTTAGCAGGATATGGGCCAAGTGCATGGAAATGGGGTCAGTGTTGACAGACATTTTGTGCGGCGTGGACAAGTTCGGGCCAAAGGGCCTGTCTCTGTGCTGGAGCACTCAGTGACTCTATGATTCTGTGATTCTTCCACCTTCAGGCTGACCTTGAGACTGATTTGGGCTTACTTTCTCACTCACTCACTCAGATGGTATTTTCCTGGTAAACATTTTAAGCCTGTGAACACTTCTTTGTAAATGTCAAGGATGTGTTCCACGGTTGCTGCTGCCAGGACATGTAACAAATCTCTTTCAGTACATTAAGGGTCAAATCCACCCACCTAACTGTTCTAATTTCATTTTCCAGCACTTGGCCATAGCCTTGTATGCTTTAGCTTCATAAGTTGACATCTAAATACTTCTTTAATGTTCTGATGGTTTCAGCCTCTACTATCCTGATAAGGAGTGAATTCCACCACCCTCTCGGTGAAACCAGCTTTTCCTCATGTTCCGTCTAAATGTCCTGTCCCTTACCTTAAATCTACATCCCAAGTCAATGATCCATCCATCAAGAGCAAGGTTTCTTCCTGCATACCCTATCTATGCCCCTCATAATTTCATACATTTCAATCATGTCCCCTGTCAATCTACTCTACTCTAAGGAGAACAAAGAGGTAAAAACAATCACTGCAGATGCTGGAAACCAGATTCTGGATTAGTGGGTGCTGGAAGAGCACAGCAGTTCAGGCAGCATCCAAAGTGCAGCGAAATCGATGTTGATTTTGCTGCACTTTGGATGCTGCCCGAACTGTTGTGCTCTTCCAGCACCCACTAATCCAGAATCTAAGGAGAACAACCCGACTCTATCCAATCTCCATTCAAAACTGAAACCCTCCAGCTCAGGCAACATCCTGGTAAATCCCCTCTGCACCCTCGCTGGTGTTACCCAACCCTTGTTATGCTTTAAGACATGCATGTGTTGGAAAGTGTTTCAGATTGTTGCAGTGAGAGCAATGCTTTCACCACTGCCTTCTTTTTTTCGTATGATGCCTTATGCAGTATTTAAATTCTGTGACTGATCTGACCTTTCTGCCTGGAATATCCATCAGAACAATACGAGGTCTGACTGGTCCTGCCATCAATAAGCTGGTTCACAATCCCAGCATTTCTCCACATGTCAACTGGTGTCTTCAGTGTATGTTGTCCGCTGTCAGTAGATGTGATGTCAGTGTAGAATCGCTAATGCCTAATGCAATCATGTCTCTAACTAAGTTATCTTTCAGTTGTCCAGATTACTGCAAGCTGAGTTAACATTGTACTGTATTAATCAATGGACTCTTTGAAATTTGGTCCTTAATGTTGGATATGTTCCATTCTTCCAGAGTTGCTCGTGCCAGGACCAGTTCTCAGTTATTGACCTTATTTATGTACCACTCACAGTTGGGATTTAAAGACTGCCCTCAAATCTTTTAAATTCTATGCCACGTGTTTGTTATGTTCTTCAGACACAAAAGGCTTTTT
Source organism: Hemiscyllium ocellatum (assembly GCF_020745735.1). Classification (NCBI taxonomy): domain Eukaryota; kingdom Metazoa; phylum Chordata; class Chondrichthyes; order Orectolobiformes; family Hemiscylliidae; genus Hemiscyllium; species Hemiscyllium ocellatum. Next base: position 23,579,610 of record NC_083409.1, read on the forward strand.
CCAGCAACTATAATACAGCAATAACTTCTAACTTCTGGTCGATCATCAAATCCATTGCCATTTCATAGTTCTAGCACCTGGCCTGGAAACAAATCTTGTCTTCCTTGGCAAGTGAACACGAGTCAGCCAGAGAAAAGCTAAAGCAATATTCCTGACTAATTTTTCATTATTTTTCTTTTATCAACTTTGGTTTGGATCTATGAACGAGGAATTGGGAGCTGAAGATAACTTGAGGGCTTTTGGAAACCTCAGGAAGGACATACTGGCACTAGTGAGTGTCCAGCAGAGACTCACACGGATGATCCCTGGAATGGTAGGCCTAACATACAATGAAAGGCTGAGGATCCTGAGATTGTACTCATTAGAGCTTAGAAGGTTGAGGGGAGATCTAAGAGAAACTTAGAGGATAACACATGGCTTAGAAAGGGTGGACGCTGGTAAGTTGTTCCCGTTAGGCAGGGAGACTAGGACCCGTGCACACAGCCTGAGAATTAGAGGGGGTCAATTTAGACTGAAAATGAGGAGACATTTCTTCAGCCAGGGAGTGGTGGGCCTGTGGAATTCATTACCGTGGAGACCAGTGGAGGCCGGGATGTTAAATATCTTCAAGGCAGAGATTGATAAATTCTTGATATCGCAGGGAATTAAGGGATACAGGAAGAGTGTGGGTAAGTGGAGCTGAAATGCCCATCAGCCATGATTGAATGGTAGAGTGGACTCAATGGGCTGAATGGCCTTACTTCCACTCCTCTGTCTTATGGTCTAATGGAAACAAATTGTAACGAATAGACCAAAAAAACAAAAGTTTGTTTATAAGGTCAGGTCTGGAGGTGAATTGCAGGCTGATTTTTGACTGAAAGGGATCCTGCAGAGTAACCTTGAGAAGAGCGTTCTGTTTAAACATTTCCAGACAAAACAACCAAGTATGCCTGTTAAACAATGCTTCATGAAAACCACTTCAGTAATCTGGCCAGTTTTGTTATTTTCTTTTATCTATCCCTTAACTGTGTTTGTTCGTCTGAGTCGAAAAGTGTGGTGCTGGAAAAGCGCAGCAGGTCAGGCAGCATCTGAGAAGCAGGAGAGTTGATGTTTTGAGCATGGGCCCTCCATCAGGAATGTGGGGGTGGTGGGGGAAGGGAGCTGACAGGTAAAGAGGGGGATGGGAGTGGGGCTGGGGAGAAGGTAGCTGGGAAGGCGATAGGTCGACGCAGATGGGAGGCAATTGTGATAGATCGGTGGGGAAGATGGAACGGTTAGGTGGGAAGGAAGATTGACAGGTGGGACAGTTCAAGAGGGCGGTGCCAAGTGGGATATGGGATGTGGTGGGGAAAGGGGGTAATTTGGAAACTGGTGAAGTTGATGCTGATGCCATGGGGTTGAAGGTCCCAAAGGCGGAAGGTGAGGCGTCCTTCCTCCAGTTGGTGGGTGGCTTTGATTGGACAGAGGAGGAGACCCAGGACTTGTATGTCCTTGGTGGAGTGGGAGGGGGAGTTGAAATGGTCAGTCACGGGACAGTGGATTTGTTTGGTGGTTGTGTCCCAGTGGCGTTTTCTGAAACGCTCATTGGTTGGCGTCCTGTCTGCCCGATGTAGAGGAGGCCACATCGAGAGTAACAGACGCAGGAGAGCAGGCAAGTGGATGTGTAGGAAAATCTCTGTTGGATATGAAAAGATTCTTTGGGTCCTTGGATAGAGGTGAGCAGGGAGATGTGGGCGGTGGCAAGGGAAGGTGCCGGGTGTGGAGGGTGAGTAGGTGGGGGGCGCAGACTAACAAAGGGGTCACAGAGGGAATGGTGTCTGCGGAACGCATATAGAGGTGAAGAGGGAAATATATCCTTGGTGGTGGGATCTGACTGTAGGTGGTGCAAATGGTGGAGGATAACGTGCTTTATCTGGAGATTGGTGGGGTGAAAGGTTCTACCTTTGTTGCTTTGGGAGAGGTGAGGTTCAAAGGCAGAGATGTGGGAAGTGGAGGAGATGGACTGGAGGCCATTGTTGATCACGTAGAGGGGAAATTGCAGTCGCTGAAATAAGAGGCCATCCAGGATGTCCTGGAGTGCAATTGCTCCTCCTGAGAGCAGATGCGGCGGAGGCAGAGAATTGGGAGTAAGGGATAGCTTTTTTACTGGAAAGGGGATGGGAGGAAGTGTAGTCAAGGTAGCTGTGGGAGTGGTGGGTTTGAAATAGATGTCTGTGTTGAGTCGGTCGGTCGCTGGAGATGGAAACAGAGAGGTTCAGGGAAGGGAGACTCTTTTCTGTCTATCCTGTGTGAAGAGGGCTGAAAGCAAATGTTTCAGGTTTGAAGCATTGATATTAATGAACTTACATTGTTGATTAATTTTTCCTCTGGTAAAGTTATTGTGTATTTAATACATTGTTAAGTCTTTTGTTTTGGTGTCTGGAATTCATTATTCACAGAATCTGGGACTGGTTATTCAGAAGTGGAGGCTAGTTCAATTGCAACGTTGAAAAGGCATTTGGATGGGTATATGAATAGAAAGGGTTTGGTGGGATAGCTGCTGGGTGCTGGCAGGTGGGATTAGATTGAGTTGGGATATCTGGTCGGCAGGGACGAGTTGGACCGAAGGGTCTGTTTCTATGCTGTCCACCTCTACGACTCTTGACTCTAAGTCTGGTTAGGAACCATTGGAATAAGTATTGCACATCTTTGAAGTTTTTAATATGACTATGTTGCGAAGATAAAGGGTTGATTTTTAGGCTGATTTGGAGCTGTTGTTCACCTCCATGTCATAATAAGCGTTTCAAATGTGACTTGGTCCTTTGATTTTTGTTTGTCTTATTTGTAGCTCTCACAACTCCATACACTCAGCTCAGTTTCACTTCTGACACCATGTAACAGATGTATAAGAGAGATGTGTCATATATGAAGGAACAGCGATATATTAGCAAGTCGGGACAGTGAAGGGAACAGCTGAGGGTGGTGTTCCCATGTTTCTGCTCCCCTTATCCTTCTAGATGGAAGTGGTCTTGGGTTTGGAAAATGCTGTCTCACATGCATTCACGAATTTCTGCAATGCACCTTGTAGTCAGTACATCTACTGGCGCTTCTACTGGTTATCATGGAGTGGAGGGAAAGTCAGCCTAGATTGTTAGTTTTATGAGCCACAGTGGGAGTTCAGGTATAGCTTTCTGAATCAGTGGAGAGTGCTATGTACTGAGCCAGCCTGGCGATATTGTCTTTGTGCTGTCATGATCTGAGTACACTAGAACACAGAACCTAGAACCTAGAACAGTACAGCACATGACAGGCCCTCAGCTCTCAATATTGTGCTGGCCTTCTATCCCACTCTAAGCTCAGACTAACCTACATACCCTTCATTGTATTAACTTCCTTGCGTCTATTGAAGAGTCGCTTAAATGTCTCTAATGTATCTGACCCTACTACCACTGCTGGCAGTGCAGCCCATGCACTCTATGTAGAAAGATCCTACCTCAGACACCTCCCCTAAACCTTCCTCCAGTCACATTAAAATTATGCCCCTCATGATAGACATTTTCAGCCCTGGGGAAAAAAAGTCTTTAGCTATTCACACTCTATCTATGTCTCTCACTGTCTCTATCAAGTCATCTCTCATCCTTCTTTGTTCCAATGAGAAAAGCCCGAGCTCTCTCAACCTTTCTTCTAAGACATGCTCTCCAATTCAGGCAGCATCCTGGTAAATCTCCTCTGCAGTTTCTCTATTGCTTCTATATCCTTGCTGCAATGAGGTGACCTGAACTGAATGCAATATTCCAAGTGTGGTCTAATCAGGGTCTATAGAGCTGCAGCATAATCTTGCGGCTCTTAAACTCAATCCTCCAGCTAATGAAAACTAATACACCGTCCACCTTCTTAAGAACCCAATCAACTTGGGTGACAACTTTGAGGGATCTATGGACATGGGCCCCAAAATCCCCCTGTTCCTCCACATTGCCAAGAATTCTGCCTTTAACCCTGCATTCAAATTCAACCTTCCAAAATGAATCACCTCACACATTTCCAGGTCGAACTCCATCCATTACTTCTCAGCCCAGTTCTGCATCCTGTCAATGTCCTGTTGCAACCTACAACAACCCTTCACACTATCTACAACTCCTCCAACTTTCCTGTCATCAGCAATTTTACTAACCCACCCTTATTCATTCAAGACATTTATAAAAATCACTAAGAGCAGAGGTCCTGAACAGATCCCTGAAGAACATCACTGGTCACTGAGCTCCAGGCTGAATACTGTCCATCTACCACCACCTTCTGTTTTCTATGGGCCAGCGAATTCTAGATCCAGACAGACAAATTTCCCTGTATCCCATGCCTCCTTACTTTCTGAATGAGCCTTCCATGGGGAACCTTATCAAATTCTAGATTAGAGTGGTGCTGGAAAAGCACAGCAGTTCAGGCAGCATCCGAGGAGCAGGAAAATTGACGTTTTCGGCAAAAGCCCTTCATCAGGCATATTCCTGATGAAGGGCTTTTGCCTGAAACATCAATTTTCCTGCTCCTCAGATGCTGCCTGAACAGCTGTGCTTTTCCAGCACCACTCTAATCTAGAATCTGGTTTCCAGCATCTGCAGTCCTTGTTTTTACCTAGAACCTTATCAAATGCCTCGCTAAAATCCATATGCAGAGGAATCACAATTATCCGAATATCAATCATCCGAATCTTGGATTATCCGAAGGGCATCTCAAGGTCCCGATAGAAACATGATGTCGAAGAGCTGTTTCAACCCTGATTTGTTTACAGGTCCAATGATTAAAAACCAACTCAGCTCACTTGAAATGTTGCCGAGAACAGTCCTGGAGAGTCCAGGCACCATTTCTAAATGACTGACCTCCTACGGTCTCTCTCTCTCTCTCTCCTCCCCCCCACACTTTTCCTGGAGTTCAACACACTGGTGTACCCCAAACTCTGCTATGGGGTTGGGGGCAGGCGGAGGGGTGGGGTGGGAGTGGACGGGGTAGGGGACACGCTGGGGGGCAGACAGGCTTGGGGGTGGGCGGGGGGGGGCAGGGTTGGGAGTGGATGTTGTTGAGGGCGGGTTGTGGGGCGGGGTGGTGTTGGACAGGGTTGGGAGTGGGCAGGGGAGCGGGGTCTCGCACGCAGTGTGCTATTGTCTAGTCTCCTGAACAGGGAGCAGACTTCACAGAAAACTCAAAGGCCCAGAGGAAATCAATTAACTGAATAATCAATTATCCGAACAAAATAGTGCCTACCCATCTCGTTCGGATAACCGAGGTTCCTCTATACACCACATTCACTGCTCTACATTCATCAAGGTGTTTTGTTACATCCTCAAAGAATTCAATAAGGGTTGTGAGGCATAACCTGCCCCTCACATAGCCATACTGACTATTTCTAATCAAGCTGTGATTTTCCAAATAATCATAAATCCTGTCTCTCAGAATCCTCTCCAAAACTTTTCACATCACAGACGTGAGACTGACTGGTCTGTAATTCCCAGGATTATCCCTATTCTCTTTCTTGAACAAGGGAATAACATTTGCCACCCTCCAATCATCTGGCACTACTCCAGTGGACAGTGAGAACACAAAGATTATTGCCAAAGGCGCAGCAATCTTTTCCCTCGATTCCCGTAGTAACCTTGAGTATATCCCGTCTGGCCCAAGGGACTTAACTATCCTCATGATTTTCAAAATTTTCAGCACATCCTCCTTCCTAACATTAATCTGTTCTGGCATATCAGTCTTTTTGACACTGTCCTCACAAATGTCAAGGTCCCTCTCAGTACTGTAGTAAAGCATTCATTAAGGACCTCCACTACTTCTTCCAACTCCTTCCCTCCACTCTCCCTGATCGGCCCTACCCTCACTCTGGTCATCCTCTTGTTCCTCATGTAAATGTAGAATGCCTTAGTGTTTTCGTTAATCCTAACCACTTAAGTTTTTTCGTGCCCCCTTCTAGCTCTTCTAAGTCCATTCTTCCTGACTACCTTGTTCCCCTCTAGAGCCCTGTCTGATCTGATCCTTGCTTTCTTAACGTTAATTAAGTTCCCTTCTTCCTCTTGACTAGATGCTCCACATCCCTTGTCACCCACAATTCCTTCATTCTATCATTACCTCAGTGGACCAAACCTATCCAGCACTATCAGCAAGTGTTCCTTAAACAACCTCCACATTTCGGTTGTGCATTTCCTTGAGAACATCTGTTTCAAATCTAGGCACTCCAGTTCCTGCCTAATAGCATTGTAACTCCCCCTCTCCCAATTAAATGCTTTCCTATACCATCTGCTCCTATTCCTTTCACTTACTATAGTAAAGATCGGGGGGTTTTGATCACTATCACTGAAATGTCTCTCCCATTGAGAGATCTGACACCTGGCATGGCTTGTTGCCAAGCACCAAATCCAATATGGCCTCCCCTCTAGTCGGCCTATCTACATATTGTGTCAGGAGCCCTTTTTGGATGCACCTGACAAAAACTGCTCCATCCAAACTATTTGAACTAAGGAGGTTTCAATCAATCATTAGGGAAGTTGAAGTCTCCTGCGACGACAAGTCTGTTACTTCTACACATTTCCAAAATCTGCCTCACAGTCTGTTCCTCTGTGTCTCGGTTGCTATTGGGTGGCCTCCCAATAAAGTGACTGCTCCTTTCCTGTTTGACTTCCACCTAGACTGACTCTGCAGACAAACCCTCCTCGACGACCTCCCTTTCTGCAGCTGTGATACTACCTCTGGTTAGCAATGCCACTCCCCCACCTCTTTTACCTTCCTCGTTATTCCTTTTGAAACGTCTAAACCCTGGAACATCCAAGAACCATTCCTGCCCCTGTGATGTCCAAGTGTCTGTAATAGCCATCACAGCATAGTTCCAAGTACTGCACCGTGCTCTGAGTTTGTCAGCCTTCTTCCTGATACTTATTGCTTTAAAATAGACACACTTCAACCCTGACTGCCCCTTTGCCCTAACAAGTGCCAATCCGTCCTCACAGACACTCTGCACACCGTATCTGGCTACTCACTACCTACTCCATCCTCTGATTTGTAGGTCTGGTTCCCATTCCCCTGCCAATCTAGTTTAAACCCTCCCGTAGAGCTCTTGCAAACCTCCCGCCCAGGATATTGCTATGCCTCCAGTTCACGTGCAATCTGACCTCCTTGTACAGGTCCCACATTCCCCAGAAGGTATCCCAATGATCCACATATCTGAAGCCCTCCCTTCTACACCAGCTCTGCAGCCATGTGTTCATCTGCACTTGCTCACTCGATTGGGTTGGGATATCTGGTCGGCATGGACGAGTTGGACCGAAGGGTCTCTTTCTGTGCTGTACATCTCTATGATTCTATGACTCTGTTCCAGGCCTCACTAGCACATGGTATGAGTAGCAATCCTGAGATTACTACTCTGCTCGTCCTGCCTTTGAGTTTCCAACCTAACTCCCTGTATTTACTTTTCAGGCCCTCCTCCCCTTTCATTACCTATGTCATTGGAACTGATGTGCACCATGACTTCTGGCTGCTATCCCTCCCTCTTAAGAATCCTGTAGACGCGATCAGAGACTTCTCTGACTCTGGCACCCAAGAGGCAATGCACCATCCGGGAGTCTCGCTCACGACCACAGAATCCCTTGTCTGTTCCTTACACAACTGATTCTCCTATCACTATCGCTATCCAATTCTCCCTCCTTCCCCTCTGAGCCACAAAGCCAGGCTCTGTGCCAGAAACCTGGCTGCTGTGGCTTTCCCCAGTAGGTCATCCCCTCTCAACAGTATCCAAAACAGCATACTTCTTATTAGATTAGATTAGATTAGATTCCCGACAGTGTGGAAACAGGCCCTTCAGCCCAACAAGTCCACACTGACCCTCTGAAGAATAACCGACCCAGACCCACTTCCCCTCTGACTAATGCACCTAACTCTATGGGTAAATTAGCTTGGCCAATTCACCTGACTTGCACATCTTTGGACTGTAGGAGGAAATTGGAGCACCCGGAGGAAACCCACGCAGACATGGGGAGAATGTGCAAACTCCACACAGACAGTCACCCAAGGCGAGAATTGAACCCAGGTCCCTGGCGCTGTGAGGCAGCAGTGCTAACCACCGAGCCACCATATTGAGGGGAACGGCGACAGGGTGAGCATGCATTGTCTGCCTATTCCCTTTCCCTCTCCTAACAATCACCCAGCTACCTTTGTCTTGTAACTTAGGTATGACTACCTGCCTATAACTCCTCTGTATCACCCTCTCAGCCTCCCAAAGGATCTGAAGTTCATCCAGCTCTGTAACATGGTCTGTGAGGAGCTGGAGTTGGGTGCACTTAGAGTCATAGAATCATAGAGTCATAGAGTCATAGAGATGTACAGCAATGAAACAGTCCCTTCGGTCCAATCCGTCCTTGCTGACCAGATATTCCAACCCATCTAGTCCCACCTGCCAGCACCCGGCCCATATCCATCCAAACCATTCTTATTCATATACCCATCCAAATCCCTCTTAAATGTTGCAATTGTACCAGCCTCCAGCACTTCCTCTGCCAGCTCATTCCACATACGTACCACCCTCTGTGTGAAAAAGTTGCCCCTTAGGTCCTTTTTATATCTTTCCCCTCTCACCCTAAACCTATGCCATCTCATTCTGGACTCCCCAGACCCAGGGAAAAGACTTTGCCTATTTATCCTATCCATGCCCCTCATAATTTTGTAAACCTCTATAAGGTCACCCCTCAGCCTCTGACACTCCAGGGAAAACAATCCCAGCCTATTCAACCTCTCCCTATAGCTCAAATCCTCCAACCCTGGCAACATCCTTGTAAATCTTTACTGAACCCTTTCAAATTTCACAACATCTTTCCGATAGGAAGGAGACCAGAATTGCATGCAATATTCCAACATTGGCCTAACCAATATCCTGTACAGCCGCAACATAACCTCCCAACCTCCTGTACTCAATGCTCTAACCAATAAAGGAAAGCATACCAAATGCCTTCTTCACTATCCTATCTACCTACAACTCCACTTTCAAGGAGCTATGAACCTGCACATTAAGGTCTCTTTGTTCAGCAACACTCCCTGGGACCTTACCATTAAGTGTATAAGTCCTGCTAAGATTTGCTTTCCCAAAGTGCAGCACCTCGCATTTATCTGAATTAAACTCCATCTGCTAATTCTCAGCCCATCTGGTCAAGATCCTGTTGTAATCTGAGGTAATCCTCTTTACTGTCCACTACACCTCCAATTTTGGTGTCATCTGCAAACTTACTATGTACCTCTTATGCTCACATCCAAATCATTTATGTAAATGACAAAAAGTAGAGAACCCAGCACCGATCCTTGTGACACTCCACTGGTCACAGGCCTCCAGTCTGAAAAACAACCCTCCGCCACCACCCTCTGTCTTCTACCTTTGAGTCAGTTCTGCATCCAAATGGCTAGTTCTCCCTGTATTCTGTGAGATCTAACCTTGCTAATCATCTCCCATGAGGAACCTTGTCGAACGCATTATTGAAGTCCATAAAGATCACATCTACTACTCTGCCCTCATCAATCCTCTTTGTTACTTTTTCAAAAATCTCAATCAAGTTTGTTAGACATGATTTTCCACACACAAAGCCATGCTGACTATCCCTAATCAGTCCTTGCCTTTCCAAATACATGTACATCCTGTCCCTCAGGATTCCCTCCAAAGACCTGCCCACTACCAAGGTCAGGCTCACTGGTCTATAGTTCCCTTGGTTGTCCTTACCACCCTTCTTAAACAGTGGCACCATGTTAGCCAACCTCCAGTCTTCCAGCACCTCACGTGTGACTATCGATGATACAAATATCTCAGCAAGAGGCCCAGCAATCACTTCTCTAGCTTCCCACAGAGGTCTCGGGTACACCTGATCAGGTCCTGGGGATTAATCCACCTTTACCCATTTCAAGACATCCAGCACTTCCTCCTCTGTGATCTGGACATTTTGCAAGATATCACCATGTATTTCCCTACAATCTATATCTTCCATATCCTTTTCCGCAGTAAATACTGATGCAAAATACTCATTTAATACTTAACCCATTTTCTGCGGCTCCACACAAAGGCCGCCTTGCTGATCTTTGAGGGGCCCTATTCTCTCCCTAGTTACCCTTTGTCCTTAATGTATTTGTAAAAAACTCTTTGGATTCTCCTTAATTCTATTTGTCAAAGCTATCTCATGTCCCCTTTTTGCCCTCCTGATTTCCCTCTTAAGTATACTCCTACTTCCTTTATGCTCTTCTAAGGATTCACTCGATCTATCCTGTCAATACCTGACATATGCTTCCTTCTTTTCTTAACTAAACCCTCAATTTCTTTAGTCATCCAGCATTCCCTATACCTAGCAGCCGTTCCTTTCACCATAACAGGAATATACCTTCTCTGGATTCTTGTTATCTCATTTCTGAAGGCTTCCCATTTTCCAGCCGTCCCTTTACCTGCGAACATCTGCCTCCAATCAGCTTTCGAAAGTTCTTGCCTAATTCCATCAAAATTGGCCTTTCTCCAATTTAGAACTTCAACTTTTAGATCTGGTCTATCCTTTTCCATCACTATTTTAATGGTCACTGGCCTCAAAGTGCTCCTCCACTGACTCCTCAGTCACCTGCCCTGCCTTATTTCCCAAGAGTAGGTCAAGTTTTCCACATACTGAATCAGAAAGTTGTCTTGTACACACTTAACAAATTCCTCTCCATCTAAACCTTTAACACTATGGCACTCCCAATCTATGTTTGTAAAGTTAAAATCCCCTATCATAACCACCCTATTATTCCTACAGGTAGCTGAGATCTCCTTACAAATTTGTTTCTCAATTTCCCTCTGACTATTAGGGAGTCTATAATACAATCCCAATAAGGTTATCATCTCTTTCTTATTTCTCAGTTCCACACAAATAACTTCCCTGGATGTATTTCCGGGAATATCCTCCCTCAGTACAGCTGTAATGCTATCCCTTATCAAAATGCCACTCCCCCTCCTCTCTTGCCTCCCTTTCTATCCTTCCCGTAGTATTTGTATCCTGGAACATCAAGCTGCCAGTCCTGCCCATCCCTGGACCATGTTTCTGTAACTGCTATGATATCCCAGTTCCATGTTCCTAACCATGCCCTGAGTTCATCTGCCTTCCCTGTTAGGCCCCTTACATTGAAATAAATGCAGTTTAATTTATTAGTCCTACCTTGTCCCTGCCTGCCCTGACTGTTTGACTCACTCCTTTCCCGACCGGACCCAGTCTTAGATTGATCTCTTTCCTCACTATCTCCCTGGGTCGCACCAACATGACATGTTTTGAAATGACACGACCAGCTAAAATTAGTAGCCACACACTCAGATGACAAGCAACAAGAGTTTGACTGGGACAACACTACTATTATAGGACAAGCCAAACAGAGAACAGCCAGGGAATTCCTAGAGACATGGCACTCATCCACAGATTCAATTAATAAGCACATCAACCTGGACCCAATATACCAGCCACTGCAATGGACAGCTGGAACTGACAACCGGAAGCAGCAGATTCAAACCACTATAAATGCCAGAGGAAAGATCACAGAAGCACTTCACAGGAGGCTCCCAAGCACTGAGGATGTCACCTAGACAGGGGACGAAACATCTGCAACACAAGTTTATTAAGTCCCTCATCTTTTAGAATGAGCATGTTGGTTTCAGTTCTTCCAGATGTAAATCGCAAAACCTTTTTAAAAAGTTACATTCTCAAATTGAACTTTAACAAGTGGTGTCATGTCGGCCCAGATAATGTACTGAAGGTGTGAGCTTCCCTCTGTGAGACTGTTTGTGCCACCATGGTCAGACTGTTCTAATCTAAAGAAACGGGTTTACAGAATCGTACATGGATTCATGCAGTTTTTGAGCAAAGTAAAATGTAATTCTGCAAATTCAAGTTCACCCCACAACTTATATGCTTATGTGTGTGTGTGTGTGCATGTGTGTGTGTGTGTGTGTGTCTGTGTGTGTGTGTGGGGGGGCGGGGGTAGAGGTGTGGTGTTACTGTCATAGTTACCGCTGGAGAAGTGCCATCTCAAATGATTCAGTAAATAGCCGCCGGTAAAAGAGAACAATGGATGTAAACGGAACTCACTCTTGTGTAAATAGAGTTAAAAATCACACAACACCACGTTATAGTCCAACAGGTTTAATTGGAAGCACAAAGCTAATGTGGACTATAACCTGGTCTTGTGTGATTTTTAACTTTGTACACCCCAGTCCAACACCGGCATCTCCAAATTGTGTAAATAGACAGCAACATTTCACTTTTAATGAATCTGAGCGGCCTGGTGTAGTTGCTGAAGATTAATTACATGAGGGCACTTTATGACTTCCCTTGAGGGAGAATCTGGGACAGAGGGCAATTTGTCAGAGGAAGGCTTATATATTACAACAGAGATGAGAGGGAATTTATTCTCTCAAAAAGGAGTGAATCTGTGGAATCCTTTACCGCAGAGGGCCGTCATTAAGTGCAATCAAAGCTGATAGAGATTTTTATTCAGTAAGTGTGATAGGAATGAAGCAGGAAAGTGGAGGAGAGGATTATCAGGTCAGCCATCGTCTCATTGCACAGCAGAGCAGATTTGAATGGCCTACCTGTTCTCCTATATCTGATTATCTTCTGAGTACACTTGGTTATATTCTTTCTGGTGCCGCTTTCATGTGTGAGCTGGACCTCAATGGAGAGCACTATCCCCTTGGACACACAATGCTGTGGCTCCACGTATCACTCCAGAGACATGATCACATCATCCTGGCTGACATTGCATGCAGTACCAAGGGAGCGCTGTACTGTCGGAGGGTCAGAACTAAGGGAGTGCTGCACTGTCGGAGGGTCAGTACTGAGGGAGTGCTGCACTGTCGGAGGGTCAGTACTGAGGGAGTGCTGCACGGTCGGAGGGTCAGTACTGAGGGAGTGCTGCACTGTTGGAGGGTCAGTACCGAGGGAGCGCTGCACTGTCGGAGGGTCAGTACTAAAGAGTGCTGCACTGTCGGAGGGTCAGTACTGAGGGAGTGCTGCGCTGTTGGAGGGTCAGTACTGAGGGAGTGCTGCACTGTCGGAGGGTCAGTACTGAGGGAGTGCTGCACTGTCGTAGGGTCAGCACTGAGGGAGTGCTGCACTGTCGGAGGGTCAGTACTGAGGGAGTGCTGCACTGTTGGAGGGTCAGTACTGCGGGAGTGCTGCGCTGTTGGAGGGTCACTACTGAGGGAGTGCTGCACTGTCGGAGGGTCAGTACTAAAGAGTGCTGCACTGTTGGAGGGTTAGTACTGAGGGAGTGCTGCGCTGTTGGAGGGTCACTACTGAGGGAGTGCTGCACTATCGGAGGGTCAGTACTGAGGGAGTGCTGCACTGTCGGAGGGTCAGTACTGAGGGAGTGCTGCACTGTGGAAGGGTCAGTACTGAGGGAGTGCAGCACTGTCAGAAGGTCAGTACTGAGGGAGTGCAGCATTGTCGGAGGGTCAGTACTGAAGGAGTGCTGCTCTGTCGGAGGGTCAGTACTGAGGGAGAACTGCACTGTCGGTGTGTCAGTACTGAGGGAGTGCAGCACTGTCATGGCGTCAGTACTGAGGGAGCGCTGCACTGTCAGAGGGTCAGTACTGAAGGAGTGCTGCTCTGTCGGAGGGTCAGTACTGAGGGAGTGGAGCACTGTCGGAGGGTCAGTACTGAGGGAGTGCAGCACTGATGGAGGGTCAGTACTGAGGGAGTGCTGCACTGCCACGGGTCAGTACTGATGGAATGCTGCATTGTCAGAGGGTCAGTACTGTGGGAATACCGCACTGTCAGACGGCCAGTACAGAGGGAGTGCAGTACTGACGGAGTGCTGCACCGTCATGGGTCAATGTTGAGGGAATGCTGCATTGTCAGAGTCATAGAGTCATAGAGAGGTGCAGCACGGAAACAGACCTTTGAGTGCAACCCATGCATGCCGACCAGATATCCCAACCCAATCTATTCCAACCAATCAGCACCCGGCCCATATCTCTCCAAACCCTTCCTATTCATATACCCATCCAGATGCCTCTTAAATGTTGCAATTGTACCAGCCTCCACCACTTCCTCTGGCAGCTCATTCCATACATGTACCACCCTCTGTGTGAAAAGGTTGTTCCTTAGGTCTCTTTTATATCTTTCCCCTCTCACCCTAAACCTATGCCCTCTAGTTCTGGACTCCCCAACCCAGGGAAAAGACTTTGTCTACTTACCCTATCCATGCTGCTCATAATTTTGTAAACCTCTATAAAGTCACCCCTCAGCATCTGCTGCTCCCGGGAAAACAGCCCCAGCCTGTTCAGCCTCTCCCTGTAGCTCAAATCCTCCAACCCTGGCAACATCCTTGTAAATCTTTTCTGAACCCTTTCAAGTTTCACAACATCTTTCCGATAGGAAGGAGACCTGAAATGCATGAAACATTCCAACAGTGGCTTAACCAATGTCCTATATAGCTGCAACATGGTACTGAGGGAATACCACACTGTCGAACGGCCAGCACAGAGAGACTGCAATACTGAGGGAATCTGCACTATCTCAATCAATAGGGTCAGTACAGACGGAGTGCAGTACTAAGGGAGTGCTGCACTGTGGGGTATTCAGTCGTGAAGGAGTGCGGTACTGAGGGAGTGCTGTATGTTGGAGGGTCAGTACTAATAATGCTGCAGTGTGACGGGTCAATACTGAGGGAGTACTGCACTGTTGGAGTGTCAGCACTGAGGGAGTGCTGAAGTGATGGAGGGTCAGCACTCAGGAAGCGACTTACTATTAGAGGGTCCATACTGAGTAAGTGTTGCACTAATGGAGGGTCAGTACTGAGGGAATACAGTAATGATGGAGTGCTGCATAGTTGGAGGGTCAGTACGGAAGAAGTGTTGCACTGTCAGAGGGTCAGTACTGAGAGAATACCACACTGTCAGAGGTTCACTACAGAGGGAGTGCTGCACTGTCGGAGGGTCAGTACTGAGGGAATGTAGTAATGACAGAGTGCTGCTCAGTCGGAGGGACAGTACTGAGGGAGTGCTGAGCTGTCATGGGTCAGTAATGAGAGAATGCATCACTGTCAGAAGGTTAGTCCCGAGCGAGTGCAGTACTGAGGGAATGCCACACTGTTGGAGGGTCAGTACTGAAGGAGTGTCACACGGTTGAGGTCAGTACTGCACTGTTGGATAGTCAGCATTGAGGGAATGCCGCACTGTTGGAGGAACAGAATGGAGGGAGTGCCACGCTGTCAGAGGTTCAGTACTGTGGGAATGCAGGACTAAGGAAATGCTGTATGTTTGGAGGGTCACTACTGAGAGAGTGCTGCATTGTCATAAGTCAGTACTGAGGGAATGCTGCACTGTCGGAAGGTCAGTACCGAGGGCGTACAGTATTGAGGGAATGCTGCACTGCCAGAGGGTAACTGCTGACAGAGTGTTACACTGTCGAAAGTTCAGTACTGAGGGAGTGCTGCACTGTCACGGGTCAGCATGGCGGAAGTACTGCACTTTCAGAAGGTCAGTACTGAGGGAGTGCAGTACTGAGGGGGTTCTGCATTGTCGGAGGGTCAGTACTGAGGGAATACCACACTGTTGGAGGGTGAGTAATGAAGGAGCGCCGCAGGGATGGAGCATCGGTTCTGAGGGAGCAGCCCACTGTCAGAGGGTCAATACTGTGCGACTGCTGCACTGACGGAGGGTCAGTACTGAGGGAGTGCTGCACTATCAGACGGTCAGTACTGAGGGACTTCAGTACTGAGTGAGTGCTGAGTGGTCAAAGGGTCAGTACTGAGCGAATGTTGTACTGTCAGAGGGTCAACACAGAGGAAGTGCAGTACGGAGTGAATGCTGCTCTGTCAGAGGGTCAGTACTGAGAGAGTACTTCACTGTCAGAAGGTCAGTACAGAGGGAATGCAGTACTGAGGGAGTTCTGCACTGTCAGAGGGTCAGTTCTGAGGGTATAGAGTACTGAGGGAGTGCAGCATTGTTGGAGGGTCAGTACTGAGGGAGTGCTGCACTGTCGGAGGGTCAGTACTGAGGGAGAGCAGCATTGTTGGAGGGTCAGTACTGAGGGAGTGTTGCACTGTCGTAGGGTCAGTACTGAGGGAGAACTGTTCTGTCGGAGGGTCAATACTGAGGGAGTGCTGCACTGTCAGGGCGTCGGTAATGAGGGATTGCAGCACTGTCGGAGGGTCAGTGCTGAGGGAGTGCTACACTGTCGGAGGGTCTGTACTGAGGGAGCACTGCACTGCCAGAGAGTCAGTACTGTGGAAGTGCAGCACTGTCGGAGGGTCAGTACTGAAGGAGTGCAGCACTGTCGGAGGTCCAGTACTGAGAGATTGCCACACTGTTGAAAGGTTAATAATGAGGGTGTGCCACACTGTCAGAGGGTCTTCAGACGACATACAGTACTGAGGGAATGCTGCATTGTCAGAGTCATAGAGTCATAGAGAGGTGCAGCACGGAAACAGACCTTTGAGTGCAACCCATGCATGCCGACCAGATATCCCAACCCAATCTATTCCAACCAATCAGCACCCGGCCCATATCTCTCCAAACCCTTCCTATTCATATACCCATCCAGATGCCTCTTAAATGTTGCAATTGTACCAGCCTCCACCACTTCCTCTGGCAGCTCATTCCATACATGTACCACCCTCTGTGTGAAAAAGTTGTTCCTTAGGTCTCTTTTATATCTTTCCCCTCTCACCCTAAACCTATGCCCTCTAGTTCTGGACTCCCCAATCCCAGGGAAAAGACTTTGTCTACTTATCCTATTCATGCTGCTCATAATTTTGTAAACCTCTATAAGGTCACCCCTCAGCCTCTGCCGCTCCAGGGAAAACAGCCCCAGCCTGTTCAGCCTCTCCCTGTAGCTCAAATCCTCCAACCCTGGCAACATCCTTGTAAATCTTTTCTGAACCCTTTCAAGTTTCACAACATCTTTCCGATAAGAAGGAGACCTGAAGTGCATGAAATATTCCAACTGTGGCTTAACCAATGTCCTATATAGCTGCAACATGGTACTGAGGGAATACCACACTGTCGAACGGCCAGCACAGAGGGACTGCAGTACTGAGGGAATCTGCACTATCTCAGGTCAATAGGGTCAGTACAGACGGAGTGCAGTACTAAGGGAGTGCTGCACTGTGGGGGGTTCAGTCGTGAAGGAGTGCGGTACTGAGGGAGTGCTGTATGTTGGAGGGTCAGTACCAATAATGCTGCAGTGTGACGGGTCAATACTGAGGGAGTACTGCACTGTTGGAGTGTCAGCACTGAGGGAGTGCTGCAGTGATGGAGGGTCAGCACTCAGGAAGCGACTTACTATTGGAGGGTCAATACTGAGTAAGTGTTGCACTGTCAGAGGGTCAGTACTGAGAGAATACTACACTGTCAGAGGTTCACTACAGAGGGAGTGCAGTATTGATGGAAGGTTGCACAGTTGGAGGGTCAGTACTGAGGGAGTGCTGCACTATCAGAGGGTCAGTCCTGAGGGAATGTAGTAATGACAGAGTGCTGCTCATTCGGAGGGACAGTACTGAGGGAGTGCTGCACTGTCACGGGTCAGCATGGCGGAAGTACTGCACTTTCAGAAGGTCAGTACTGAGGGAGTGCAGTACTGAGGGGGTTCTGCACTGTCGGAGGGTCAGTACTGAGGGAGTACCATACTGTTGGAGGGTGAGTAATGAAGGAGCGCCGCAGGGATGGAGCATCGGTACTGAGGGAGCAGCCCACTGTCAGAGGGTCAATACTGTGCGACTGCTGCACTGACGGAGGGTCAGTACTGAGGGATTTCAGTACTGAGTGAGTGCTGAGCGGTCAAAAGGTCAGTACTGAGCGAATGTTGTACTGTCAGAGGGTCAGCACAGAGGAAGTGTAGTACTGAGGGAATGCTGCTCTGTCAGAGGGTCAGTGTTGGAGGGTCAGTACTGAACGGGTGCACACTGACACAAGTCAGTACTGAGTGAATGTTGCACTGTCGGAGGGTCAGTACAGACGGAATGCAGTACTGAGGGAGTGCTGCACTGTTGGAGGGTCTGTATTGAGGGAGTGCTGCACTGTTGGAGTGTCAGTACTGAGGGAGTGCTGCACTGTTGGAGGGTCAGTACTGAGAGAGTAGTTCACTGTCAGAAGGTCAGTACAGAGGGAATGCAGTACTGAGGGAGTTCTGCACTGTCAGAGCATCAGTTCTGAGGGTATAGAGTACTGAGGGAGTGCAGCACTGATGCAGTGCTGAGCGTCAGTAAGAATGCCCCACTGTTGGATGGTCAGCACTGAGGCAGATTGCACTGTCGGAGGGTCAGTGCTGAACGAATGCTGCACTGTCAGATGGTCAGTACAGAGGAATTCCAATACTCAGGGAGTGTTGCACTGTCGGAGGGTCGGTACTCAGGGAGCACCGCACTATCTGAGGATCTGTGCTGAGGGAATGCTGCACTGTCACAGAGTCAGTACTGAGGGAGCACCACACTGTGGAAGGGTCAGTACTGAACAAGTACCATGCTGACATGAGCCAGTACTGAGTGAATGCTACACTGTCAGAGGGTCAGTACAGAGGGAGTGCAGTTCTGAGGGAGTTCTGAATGATCAGAGGGTCAGTACTGAGGAAGTGCTGCAATGTTGGATGGTCAGTGCTGAGGGAGGACTGCACCATCATGGGTCAGTACTGCTGGGATGCTGCACTGCCCTGCATCAGTACCGAGGGAGTATCGCACTGCCAGAGGGTCAGTACTGAGGGAATACAGTGCTGAGAGAGTGCTGCACTGACATTGGTCAGTAATGAGGGAATGCTGCACTGTTGGAAGGTCAGTACCAAGGGAATGCAGTACTGAGGGAGTGCCAAACTGTTGGAGGGTCAGTATTGAGGGAGCAATGCACTGTTGGAGGGTCAGTACTGAACGGGTGCACACTGACACAAGTCAGTACTGAGTGAATGTTGCACTGTCAGAGGGTCAGTACAGACGGAATGCAGTACTGAGGGAGTGCTGCACTGTTGGAGGGTCTGTACTGAGGGAGTGCTGCACTGTTGGAGGGTCAGTACTGAGAGAGTTCTACACTGTCAGAGTGTCAGTACTGAGGCAATATTGCACTGTCAGAGGGTCAGTACTGAGCAAGTCCCTCACTGTTGGAGAGTCAGTACAGAGGGAGTGCAGTACTGTGAAAGTGCTGCACTGTCGGAGGATCAGTACTGAGGGAGTGCAGTACTGAGGGAGTGCTGCACCATCACAAAGTCAACACTGAGGGAGTGCCGCACTGTTGCAGGGTCAGCGCTGAGGGAACGCCACACTATCTGAGGCTCACTGCTGAGGGAGTGCCACACTATCAGAGAGTAAGTACTGAGGGGGCGCCACACTTTTGGATGTTCAGCGATGAGGGAATACTGCACTGTTGGAGGGTCAATACAGAAGGAACACAGTACTGATGGAATACTGCACTGTTGGAGGGTCAACACAGAGGGAAAACAGTACTGAGGGAATACTGCACTGTTGGAGGGTCAACACAGAGGGAAAACAGTACTGAGGGAATACTGCACTCTCGGAAAGTCAGTACTCGGAGGGCTGCAAGGTTGGAGGGACTGCCTTTCAGATTGGACGATCTAACGTCTGCCCTGCCAGGGACCAGTTAGCAATGTCATGGTCCCATTAGAAGAAGAGCAGTGGACATCCCCTGGCGTCCAGTCAATATTTATCACCAAATCAACATCACTAAGTATCTGACTCCTTGCTCATCATCAGTCTGCTTGGTGGAAGAATTTGATTAGAGGAAATTAGCTGCACTGATCCTTTCATTACAGCAGGATACTTAATTGGTTATAATGCTTTTTGAGGCATCTAATGGTTTGATTTATTGTTGTCACGTGAACTAAGATGCAGTGAAAAGCATTTTTTGCCTGCTATCCAGGCAAATCATACCTTCTATAAGTACTTCAGGGTAATTGAACAAAATGCAGAATATAGTGTTAGAGACATAGTGAAAGATCAACTCTAATAGGTGAGAGGGTCATTCATAAGTCTGCCAACAGCAGAGAAGGAGCTGTTCTTGAATCTGTTGGCATGTGTATTCAAACCTTTTTATCTTAAGGTTCAGATGGAAGAGGGTGGAAGACATTAAAACTGGGGCGGGAGGGATCGTTGATTATGTTGGCTGTTGTTGCAAGACAACGCAAAGTATAGATTAGGCTCCCTTACAGTGTGCATCAGGCCCTTTGCCCCACATCAACCCGCTGAAGAGTAACCCAGACAGACCCATTTCCCTCTGTCTAATGCACCTAATACTATGGGCAATTTAGCATGGGCAATTCACCTGACCTGCACATCTTTGGACTATGGGAGGAAACCCATGCAGACACGGGGAGAATGTGCAAACTCCACACAGGCGGTCGCCTGAGGCTGGAATCAAACCTGGATCCCTGGTGCTGTGAGGCAGCAGTGCTAACCACTGAGCCACTGTGCTGCCTCTAGACAGAGTCCATAGATGGAAGGCTGGTTTGCCTGAAGGCTATGTTCACGACTCGCTGTAATTTCTTGTGGTCTTGTGTACTGCAGTTGCCATACCATGGTGTGACACATCTAAATAGGATGCTTTCTGTGTTGCATCTATAAACATTTCAGAGGCTTTGTGGACATACCAAATTTCCTTATCTTCCTAAAGAAGTAGAGGAGCTGTTGTGCTTGCTTAAGCACAGCATCAAAGTGGATAGACCAGGGCAGACTGTCGGTGAAGTCTAATCCTAGGAACTTGAAGTTCTCAACTATCTCCACGTCAGCACCGTTGATACAGACAAGGGCGTGTCCTCCATTCCGTTTCCTGAAGTCAATGGTTATAAAAAGTGCTATGTAAATGCAACTGTTTCCTTGTGTCATGTGAGAGTTATTAAATTAGAAAACCCTGATGTCTAATACTTGCCTCTAATTCCTCATCCTAAAGGTATGAAGGACACTATATAATTATGTTTTTGTTTTAAAGATAGTCTGGTAGAGCTTGTAAGTGTCTGAAAGGGATAACATTGAGTGTTTGAAGCATCACTCACTATGATGGTATCAGGCAGACCTTGTGTGAGAACAGCAGAGGGTCTGCTAACAGACTATAAGATGTGGGACCAGATGTAGGCCATTCAGCCCATTGAGTCTGCTCCAACATTCAATGAGACCATGACCAATCTGATCATCTGCAACTCCTTTTTCCTGCCTTTTCCCCATAACCCTTGATTCCCTTCTGGGTAAAAATAAAAATCTGAATATCTCAGATTTGAATATACTTAATGACCTAGCCTCAATGGCCCTTTGCAGAAAAGAATTCCATCGATGCACTAGCCTCAGAGACAATTAATTCGTCCTCACCTTGATCAGAAAAGCCTTCAATTCTGTTGCCATACCAGACAGTTTGTCCATTGAATTTGAAAATGTTAAATTTTGAAACCCTGACAGCATTAACTTGAAACTCAGCCAACCATTCCTGCTCCTCGGATGCTGCCTGACCTGCTGTGCTTTTCCAGCACCACTCTGGTCTAAACTCAAGCCTTCACAATGCCTATAATGGGGATATATCAATGAAAGCAATACTGTTGAAACTGAATGATGAGATGTCAGCTGGAGGGGATGACCTCCAGTTCAGGAGTTGCATTTTTTATTTGACTCTCAAACTGCGGGTCCTGGCGTCAGCCAAAGTAGAGCGTGTTTTAACGCGGCACTAATTTTCGATAGTGCCATTACATTCCAGTTTCCCCCACTGTGTGATCAACACCCCCAACCCCTTGCTGCTGCTGATAAAAATTGAATATGTCAGAAATATCAGTGATGGGAATTCAGCATATGGGTTCCACCCACCACTTTAAAAATCAGCGAAGTCTTCCTAATTCCAGCCTGTTACCTCTGGTCCTGTTATCACAGATTCCTAAGAACACAAGGAGCAGGGGATAGGTCATCTGGCCCATCAAAACTGCTCAGCCATTCAATAAGATCATAGCTGATCTTTTCATGGGCTCGACTCCACCTATCCGTCTGCTCACCATGACCTCTAATTCCGTTACTGTTCAAAAATCTTTGCCTTAAAAATATTCAACGAGACAGCCTCAACTGCTTCATTGGACAGGGACTTCCACAGATTCACGACTGTTTGGTGTGGCACGGTGGCTCAGTGGTTAGCACTGCTGCCTCACAGCACCAACGACCCAGGTTCGATTCCAATCTTGGACGACTTGTCTGTGTGGAGTTTGCACATTCTCCCCGTGTCTGCGTTGGTTTCCTCTGAGTGCTATAGTTTCCTCCCACAGGCCAAAGGTGTGCAGGTTAGGTGGACTGGCCATGCTAAATTGCCCATAGTGTTCTGAGATATGTAGGTTAGGTGGCTTAGGCATGGGAAATGCAGGGTTACTGGGATAGGGTTGGGGGTGGAGAGTTAATCTGGACTTGTTAAAGCAACTGACCTGTTTCCACACAGTGGGATTCTAACATCTGCTTCCCCCCACCTGAACAGTAGAGGTTGTCTGGTGTCTTCTGACCTAATTACAGGAAACTTACTCAGTCAATTTCCCCATTCGAAAATAAGATCTCTGGTGAGAAAACTGAAGTCTGAGTCACAGAAAACTAGGATGCAGATATTAAAGAAAGTGAATGGAATGTTAGCTTTTATAGCTAATGGAATAGAATATAAAGGCAAGGAAGTATTGTTGCAACTTTACATCATATTGGTGAGACCACACCTGAAGTACTGTGCACAGTTTTGGTTCCCTTATTTGAGGAAAGATGTAGTGGCATTGGAGGCAGTTCAAGGAGGTTCACTAGATTTCTGATCCTAGAGATGAGGGGTTTGTCGTATGAAGAGAGATTGAACAGTTTTGACGTAAAGTCTCTGGAATTTAGAAGAATGAAGGGATAAAGAATTCGTGTACGATGAAAGGTGTGGATAAAATAGACATGGAATAGATGCTTCCTATTGTGGGACATTCCAGGATGAGAGATCATTCTCTCAGGATAAGGAGTAGCAAATTTAAAACAGAGTTGAGGAGAAACTATTTCTCCCAATGGGTTGCGAATGCTTGGAATTCGCTACCCCAAAGTGGGGTGGATGCTGGGACAATGAGTAAATTTAAGGAGGGGTTAGACAGATTTTTAATTGGTACTGGGTTGAAGGGATATGGAGAGAAGGCGGGAAAATGGGGGGGGTGAGGAACATATCCGCCATGATCGAATGGTGGAACAGACTTGACGGGCCGAATGGCCTAATTCTGCTCCTACTCTTACGAACTTATGAAGTTTGGGCAAGTAGTTACTGGGTGCAGGAGAGAGGGAGATGTTGGTCAGGATCTCACATGGAGAAACATGCATGGAGTTATTTGTGAGAGTGATTTTGGCAAGGCTTAGTCTATTCTTCCAGCATCCAGTGCTGTTACTATCAGGTATGGGTCTGAGTGTCGAGTCTGATGCAATATCTGTCCTGACAGCAGCGATGGAGTCAGCAGCAGGAATATACTATCTGATCCCGACTGCGACCGACAGTTAATGCTCAGCCACAGAAGCAGGGCAACAGGAAAAACTGAGTACATCACAAGCTTTACAAGACCTGGGAAAGGAGGGTCAGTGAGGGCATGAACAGAACTGGGAAGTGTCCAGCGGTTATAAAAAGCCTAGCCAGTGGGAGTGTTATAAATAACTCCAAACGTAGAATGAGGTACATTTACTGAACCAAAACCACATCCCAGTATTAAAGTATTCGAGGAACATGAGAGGAAAAGTCATGTAATACCCAATATCACATATCAAATTCTGTTCAATACACTGATGCTGACGCTGACTCTATTAGAATGCATCATGTTCCTCTGATAGCCAATGTTTCACAGATACAGAAATTCGAACATCTCGTGCTTAATGTTCACACACTGTCCAATAGTGTTAATAAACACACTGCCTGATATTCAATGTTTTATGTATACAGACATTGTAACATGTAATGCTTCATGTACACAGACTCTCTAAAATTTAGTGTTTTATATAAACATGCTATCTAACATAGTCTTTAACATACATACACAGCCTCATATACAATGCTTAATATATACAAACACTGTAACATGTCGTGTTTAATATATAGGTACTGCTAAATACATGATGTTTGATATGCATATACTGTTTAATACATGTTTAACATTCACATAATGCCTAAAATATAATGTTTAGAATACACATATTGTTAAACATAATGTTTAATACATACACATTAATATACTAACCATTCGATAGCCAGTGTTTAATATGGACTGATTGTCTAACGTATTGTTCAGAACTGCACAGGAGCTGGCCCTTTAGCCCACAGTGTTGTGGTGAACATGATGCCAAATTGAACTAACTCCTTCCACCTCCCCTAGGTCCATATCCCTCCTTTTATTTAAAAGCCCCTTAAATGGCCCAATCATATTTGCTTTCCACATTCCCTGGCAGCACATTCCAGACTCCTACCACTCTCTGTGAAAAACTTACCTGTTGCATCTCCTTTGAACTTTCCCCCTCTCACCTTAAATGTGTGCCCCCTAATATTACACATTTCATCTCTGGGAAAACGATTCTGACTGTCAGCCTGAATGTTTAATGCTTATAAATGGCCTAATATGTGATAGTTATTGTCTACACACTGTCTAATAGTGCTTACTGTATATGCAGTGTCTGATATACACTGTCTAATATAGTGATTGATGTACACACACCATTTACATTCTAACAGTTCTCTCACTTGCTTTTTGATGTAGTAGTCTACCTGGCTCAGTCATTGCTAGAGACCTTGATGTTTCAAAATGCGTTCCCATCAGCTGATAGCAGGCTTGGCATGTTTGTCCGTTCCTCTCAGCCTCACTGCATACTCAGCAGCAATCCCTTCACTGACCAGAGAAGCTGGATGTTTCTGCTCAAGAGTTGTTTTGCCGAGATAGTCTAAGGTAGCAAATGGTCTTTCCCCAGTAATGGGACTCCACGCATCATGCTGACTGGTGACTGACACTGAGTTTGCTGCACAGAAGCTAATGCAACGAACAAGGGGAGCCTCTGATACAATGACAGATGCATTCAAATAGGATACAGGACTGATGGCATCTCTGCACCACCCCCAAGTGTAGCAGCTCTTGACCAGCTGCCCCCCACAATGCATTCCTTCGCACATCCCTGGATCGGGTTTTGTGTGTCATGTGTCTGTCCATTTCCTGGCTGCCACTTCTTGATACATGCCACTAACCTCACACAGTTCACATCACTTCCACATCCTGTGTTAAGTTCACTTTTCGAGATTGTGTCCCATGTAAATGGCCCAAGGAAGCCATTCGGTTCAAATCAAATTTGGGATGGCCATATAATGAAGGTCAATCCCACCCCCCCCACCACCCCCACCACCCCCCCCCCGGACAGAATGAGGAAAGAGAGCTGAAGTTCCATTTGCTCTAAATTGTTTAAGCACTCCTCTGCTCGCTCTGGTGCTCAAAGTCGCTGGCAAAGTGCTTTCGGCATTTCTGCCTGTCATGTTGCCTTATCCGTCTGCAGTTCTGTTGCTAGGAAACTTGACAACATTCTGGGCAGAGCTGCGAGCAAACAATGGGGAATGCTAGAAATGTTCCCTAAAGGAATGCCTCAGCCAATAGGTGGCATCATGGGGGCTCGGTTACTTGGCAATCTCTTGTTCTCTTTGAAACGGGGATAAACACTGTGCAAAGTGAATTGACTTTGCCCACAATTCTGACTTCCTGGGAGCTGCAGAGAAGAATTCACATGATCAAATCAAACTAAAGGTGGCGGTGGGGGGAGGGGGTGTGTGTGCGCATAGTGGCTCAGTGGTTAGTATTGCTGTCTCACAGTACCAGGGACCCAGTTTCAATTCCATCCTCACATGACTGCCTGTGTGGAGTTTGCACATTCTCCCCGTGTTGGTGTGAGTTTCCTCAGGGTGCTCTCGTTTCCTCCTATAGTCCAAAGATGTGCAGACTAGATAGATTAGCCGCAAGAAATGCAGGGTTACAGAGGCGCGGCTGGGTGGGATGCAATCAGCGGGTCAGTCTGGGCTTGATAGATCGAATGGCCTGTTTCCACACTGTAGGGATTCTATGCTACACCTTTGGCTAATCAGCCTTAACATCAAATTGCATTAATGAAGCATTTTTAACATAATAAAAATTATATCCTATTTCTTTCTAAGCATATTATCAGTTATAATTTGACACTGAGATACAGAGACAATAGGAGTGATGGCGAAATGTTTGGTCAAGCAGATAGGTTTTATGTTACAATATTTATTGCAACACACTTAATTTTAACAAGAGCAGAGGAAAGAATCAGCAACAATGCAACTTAAACCTTCAAAACTCCCCAAAAACACACATTCACAATTTTGTCTAAAAGATAAATGGTTTAACATTTGTACTAGGGTTGTGAATAAATAATAGACAGGGTTCAAAATCCAAACATGAAAATAAATAATATTAAATTCTATATAAATTGCACACCATACATCACAACACACATATACAGACACACATGCATACTCACACATATTCAAGCACACATATACAAGCACACACATGCATATGAAAACACAGTCTCATACAAAGCACATACATAAACATACATATGCATCCACACACATGCACACACACACCTTCTCAGACACTCATACAAACACACAAGCACATATACACATACATCACCATCACTGGCAGTCCCTCACAGATGAGGATGAGTCTCTTCCACTCTCAGGGTGAGACTGTAGGTGGCTGTACCGACTAATGCGACTCTCTTACACTTGGGGAAGAAGGTGGTTGCGGGAAGGGGTGGATGGGGCATTGGTGTGGCAGTGTGCTGCTTTCACTGTTATCGCCTGGCTTCCACTTTTTTCTGACAGCACACATACATATCACCAGTCACAGACATACAACATACATACTAACACACGCATGCACACACAGACACACGCACACACATTCTTGCACTTACATGCACATATATGTTGCTTCCCAAGTCCTTCTGAAACTTTTCCTATTGTTTTTTATATTTTTGGATAACTTTCTTTTACGCTCTAGATCTCCTTAATAATCTTTTAATAATTGTTATGCTGTTTTTGACATTTTCCCCAATCTTCTGATTTACCCCCAACTTTGAGAATGTTACGTCTTTGAGTTTGATACTTTTGTTGACTTATTAAGTTAATCACAGATGGGGTAGACCATCATTAGGAATTTTTTTTTGTTTGATTCCACACTTTCTGGAATATCCCCTTAAATGTATCTTGACTAATCTAATGCCCCCTTAAACTAAATTGCCAGTCCACTTTCTGTAGCTCTGCTTTCATGTTTTCATACCTGCTCTTGTTTAATATTCAAAATAGTCTTGGACTCACACCTCTCTCCCTGATCACATTATGATCACTACTCCTTGAGGGATATTTTCATTGGGACCCTTTGAGTCATACAGTCATATAAGCCTTTCAGCCCAGAGAGTTTATGCTCATCAACAAACACCAAAGGCACTTGGTCCATGGCCTAACATGTCCTGACATTTTATGTGCTCATTCAAATATTTCTTAAGTTCTAAGAATATCCACTTCCACTGCCCTCTCAGGCATCCCTTTCACGATTTCTACCAACCTCCGGGTGAAAACATTTTTTTCTCAGATGCCTTCTAAACAATGTACTCCTCATCTTAAACTTATTCCCTCTGGTCTTAGACACGCCTGTCTGGATCTCTCATAATGCTGTAAACCTCCCTCCATCAGCCTCCTCTGCTCCAGGGAAATCAAACCTGGCCTAGCCAGTCTCTCCTCACAACATTTTATCCCGGACAACATCCTGGTGGAAAAAATTAAGAACTCCAGATGCTGGAAATCTGAAACAAAAGCAGAAATTGCTGGAAAAAAACTCAGCAGGTCTGGCATCATCTGTGGAGGTAAAACAGAGTCAATGTTTTGGGTAGACCGATTTGATTAGATTCCCTACAGTGTGGAAACAGGCCCTTCGGCCCAACCAGTCCATACTGACACGCCAAAGAGTTACGCAGCCAGACCCATTTCCCCTCCAACTAATGCACCTAATACTAGGGATAATTTAGTATGGCCAATTCACCCAACTTGCACCTCTTTGGACCGTGGGAGGAAATCCACACAGACACGGGGAGAATATGCAAACTCCACACAGACAGAAATCCGAGACTGGAATCAAACCTGGGACCCTGGTGCTGTGAGGCAGCAGTGCTAACCACTGAGCCACCGTGCCACCCAATGCTTCTTCAGAACTGGTAGTAACTTGGAAAAGGGAGTATTAATGCTGACGATGGGGTGAGGGGAGGGAGGCAGGAATAAACAATAGATGGAGATAGAACTCGTTAGTAGCTAACCCTCGTTAGTGTGTTGCAGCAATCCGTGTGATGACAAAGTCTGGGGTGTGGGGGTTGGGATAAAGACAGGCTCAGTCTCCAGAATTATTGAACTCGATACTAAGTCCTGAGTGCTACAGGGTCCTGAAATGGAAATTTAGAAGCTATTCTTCCAGCCTGCATTTAGCTTCCTGGAGCAGCAACCATGAGACGGAGGTGCTGGCCAATGGGACACAGTGTTGTGTTGAAACGGCAGGTCTGACTCATCCCCATTCACCACCTCCCTCCTCTGCCTGGCCGAGCTCATTCTCCCTTTGGGCAACTTCCCCTTTAACTCCTTTCACTTTCTTCGGGTCAAAGGGGTGGCCGTGGGTCTCCAGTTCTGCCTGTCTCCTTGTGGATAAGTGGAACATGCCTTGTTTCAAACCTATCCTGGCACCCCATCCACAAATCTTTCACCATTACATCGGTGATATCATCGGTGCTGCTTCCCTCTCTGGCCCAGAATTGGAAAGAAATTATCAATTTTGATCAGATTAGATTAAATTAGATGACTTACAGTGTGGAAACAGACCCAACAAGTCCACACCGACCCACCGAAGCGCAACCCACCCAGACCCATTCCCCTACATTCACCCCTGCCCCTAACACTATGAGCAATTTAGCATGGCCAATTCACCTGACCCGCACATCTTTGGACTGTGGGAGGAAACCGGAGCACCCGGAGGAAACCCACGCAGACACGGGGAGAATGTGCAAACTCCACACAGTCAGTTGCCTGAGGCAGGAATTGAACCTGGATCTCTGGCGCTGTGAGGCAGCAGTGCTAACCACTGTGCCACAGTGCTGCCCACTGCCACCGGGCCGCCTACAGCCGCCCGTGCTTCCTAATTCCACCTTTCTCTCCCTTTCCTCGACATCTCTGTTTCTATTTCTGGGGATAAGGCTGGGCACTGATATCCATTACAAACCCACTGACTCCCACAGTCTATACATCCTCACACCCTGCTTCCTGTAAAAATTCTATCCCATTCTCCCAGTTTCTCCACCTCTGCTGCATCTGTTCTGATAATGCCAACATTGGCAAGGGGGCCTTTCTTGCTGATGTTGTTTACATTAATGGTCGAGCAGATAGGATCAGTAAGGTCACAGATAACACAATCATTGCTGTGTAGTCAATAGTGAGGAGGAAAGCCTTAGACGACAGGGTGATATAGATGGGCTGAACAGTGGCAAATGGAATTTAAGCCTGAAAAGTGTGAGGTGATACATTTTGGGAAAATGCGCAATGCATGGTTGGAGCCCAGGAAGTACAGAGAATCAGAGAGGCCTTGGTGAGCATGTCCATAGATTCTTAAAGGTTGTAGGATAGGTAGCGAAGGTGGTTAAGAAGGCAGATGGAATGCTTGCCTTTATTAGTGAAGGCATTGAATACAAGAGTGAGGAGGTTATGATGGAGCTGTCTATAATGTTAGTGAGGTCACAGCTGGCGTACTGTGTGTAGTTCTGCTCACCACACTGTAGGAAGGATGTGATTGCCATAGAGAGAGTGCAGAGGAGGTTCACCAGGATGTTGCCTGGACTGGAAGGGATTCAGCTGTGATGCGAGACCAGACCGGCTGGGGTCATTTTCCTTACAGCAGAGAATGTTTGAGGGGGATCGGATTGATGGGTATAAAATTATAAGGGGCCTAGATAGGGTAGATAGGGAGAAATTCAGCCTCCCCCCCCATACCCTGGTACAGGGGTCAATAACCAGGGCGATTTATTTAAGGTGAGGTGAAGAGTGAGGGGATTTGAGGAAAAATATTTTCACACAGAGAGTAGGGGAGGGGCATTTGGAACTCACTGCCTGAAAGGGTGGCAAATGCAAGAACCCTCACAATATTTAAGAAGTATTTAGATGAACACTTGGAATGCCACGATGTACCAGGGGCCAATTGCTTGGAAATGGGATTAGAGTAGATGGACGTTTGATGACTGATGCAGACTTAATGGGCCGAAAGGCCTCTTTGCATGCTATTACAAAAAAACTCTATAATAGTCTAATACACCTCATCATTCGACCATCTCCCCCAGACAGTTTGAAACTGAGCTATTTACTTTGAAAAGGAATTGTAGGAATTAAGTCAAATGGGAGACATGGTGCACATCAAGTCTATGTCTGAGGGAACTGTAAGAACAACGAGTCCAAAGATGTTCCATTCTATCCTTCCTCTTGTTGCTCGGTTGAATTCTGTTCTAGATTTTTATTCATTTCCTTTCAAGGTGTCCCGGCCATACCAGAATTTCAATGAACGACACTCCCGCAAACATTGCTCATATAGGATACCATCTTGGCTTTAATTTTCATTTGTTTTACCCTCAGGAGACAAGGAACTTTGCCTGTTAACGGAGGCACCATGCAGGTAAAGGTGAGCTGGGACCCAATTCCTGAAACCAATCCCTAGTAAGAGCTCCTCAAACGTATGGAAAGAATCAGATTTTTGTCATCAATTACAAGCAGGAGGTGGGGGGAACGGGAAGACATTGTCAAGTAAACAGATCTTAGAGTAGCCAGATTTTCGGAATCTTTTTACTGTGAGATTAGTGCAGCCATGAACTTGTGCTTTGGTGCATATTGTCCTTGGCCTGGTATCAAGACTTTGTACAATGTTCTATTTTGCATTCCAGAACCTAACTACTCACTGAGTGAAAATATTTCTGCACATGTGAGTATGCTTCACTTACACATCACTTTAAACCTACACCTTCTCATTCTTGTACGGGCGGGAACATTTTCTTCGAATGTTCTCTATCCAGCTCACTCATGATCTTAAAAGCCTCTATTGGACCTCTTCTCAACCGTCTCCTCTTTAGGGAGAAGAGCCTCGACTTCTTTAATCTATCCTCACTACTGAAGTTTCTCATCCCCAGAGCCACTCTTACAAATCACTTTTGCACTCTCTCCAATGCATTCTCATTTTCCCCATGACATGGTATCCACAACTGTACACAATGTTCCAGCTGAAGTCTAACAAGTGTCTTTTATTAGTTCAACATTATCTCCTTGCTTTTGACCTCTATGTCCCTGTTAATAAAGTCACAAACACAGTATGACTTACTGGCTGCTCTGTCCACCTGTCCTACCATTTTCAATGACCTGTGCATGAATAAATCCAAATCCCCCGAAGAATTGTGCCCTCTCCCTCAACTTTCAATGTTCCCCTGAACGAAGTGCATTACCTCACCGTTCTCTGCATTGAACCTCATCTCCCGCTCCATCTCCTTTTCATGTTGTTGCATTCAAACCCATGAACTGATCAGGAAATGGCAGAGAAATTTCGGCAACTGAGGTCAAGGCACTCGCAAAAGACAGCAAATTCAATTCAACATGCAATCGGTTTGATCTATAATTCTTAAACTTCGCAAAAGATGTGAAAATGTTGACATGCCAAAGGCCACTCTGTCAAAGTGAGAAAGGCCGATGACTATATTTGAGTCAACACCCTTCTGTAGCAACCTCTTCCATTGCTTTCTTGCTCACTTCCTTGGAAACCATCCACATTATTTACTTTGGCCTCCTCCCAGTTACAATTTGAGACTGAGATAAAGAGGGATTTCTTCTCTCAGACATTTTGGGAACTCCTTGTCACATGTAGGGACAGAGTCCTTGTGTGTATTTAAGGCTGAGGTTGATAGATTCTCTGGGAATCAGGGGTTACTGGAAAAGTGTAGGTGAGGAGTGTGAGATCAGCCATGATCCTATTGAGGGGAGGGGGGGGGTGCAGGAGTAAACGATAGATGGAGATAGAACTCATTAGTAGCTGACAATGAATTGTATGCTGTTGCAATCATTGTGATGACAAAGTCTGGGGTGTGGGGGTTGGGATAAAGACGTGCTCAGTCTCCAGAATTATTGAACTCGATACTAAGTCCTGAGTGCTACAGGGTCCCGAAATGGAAATTTAGAAGCTATTCTTCCAGCCTGCATTTAGCTTCCTGGAGCAGCAACCATGAGACGGAGGTGCTGGCCAATGGGACACAGTGTTGTGTTGAAACGGCAGGTCTGACTCATCCCCATTCACCACCTCCCTCCTCTGTCTGGCCGAGCTCATTCTCCCTTTGGGCAACTTCCCCTTTAACTCCTTTCACTTTCTTCAGGTCAAAGGGGTGGCCGTGGGTCTCCAGTTCTGCCTGTCTCCTTGTGGATAAGTGAGGGGTGTGAGATCAGCCATGGTCCTATTGAATGATGGAGCAGACGCTCAATAAATATGTCTTATAGTCACAGTATGGTTTCAATCTCTGGGTAAGGAGGTTAAAAATCATTACTTAAGCCTAAGCTGGAACATCCTGGGCACACACTAGAAAAGATATGAACATCGCTGCAGGTATTTCAACATCCTTTTATAAGATCTGGATTTTATAGGGAAGGCCAGCATTTATTGCCCCATCCCTAGCTGCCCCCTTGACAAGGTGGTGGTGAGCTGCCTTCTTGAACTGCTCTAGGTTGACCCACTATGCCCCGACGGAGGGAATTCCAGCATTTTGACCCAACCCACAGAGAAGGAATGGTGATATATTTCCAAGGCAGTACAGCGAGTGGTTTGGAGGGGATCTTGTAGGTGGCATTCTCCTGTATCTGCTGCTCTTGTCCTTCTAGATGGTAGTTGACATGGGTTTGAAAAGTATTTTCGAAGACTCTTTGGTGAATCTCTGCAGTGCTTCTTCAAGCTAGTACATGCCGCTGTCACTGAGCATCGATGATGGAGGGAATGGATCCCTGTGGATGTAGTTCCAATCGAGAGTGGGCTGCTTTGTCCTGGATGATGTGAAGCTTCTTGAATGTTGTTGAGGCTGCAGCCATCCAGGCAAGTGGGGAGGATTTCATCATACTCCTAACTTGTGCTTTGCAGATGGTGGACAGGCTTTGGAGAATCAGGTGCTGAGGTACTTACCGTAGTATCCCTAGTCTCTGACTTGCTCTTGTAGCCACGGTACTGATGTGGTGAGTCTTGTGTTGAGCTTCTGATCAATGATAACCCTCAGAATGTCATTATTAGGGATGGGGGGAATTCACTAATGGTAACACCATTGAATGTCAAGGAGTAGTAGTTAGATTGTCCCTCATTGGAGATGGTCATTGACTGGCATATGTTTGGCATAAATTTGTATTGGAGGTTTTGAGTTATAGGGAGAATCGGCTGGGGCTTTTGTTCCCTCCAGCGCTGAAGGCTGAGAGGTGATCCTATAGAAATTTATAAAATCATATGGAACTGGAAAGGGTGAATAGCCAAGGTCTTTTTCCCAAGGAAAGGGTGTCCGAAACTAGATACAAGGATTTTAAAGGGATCTGAGAAGCAAATTTTTTCCCGCAGAGGATGGTGAGTGTAGGAATGAGCTGCCAGACAAAGTGGTAGAGGTCTGTACAAAAGGTTGAAAAATGTGGTGCTGGAAAAACACAGAAGGCCAGGCAGCATCCGAGGAGCAGGAGAATCGACGTTTCGGGCATTCTTTAGGAATGCAGGCCTGCTGTGTTTTTCCAGCACCACATTTTTCAACTCTGGTCTCCAGCATCTGCAGTCCTCACTTTCTCCTAGAGGTCAGTACAATTACAACATTTAAAAGGCATCTGGATGGGTACATAAAAAGGAAGGATTTAGGGGATATGGGCCAAATGCTGCCAAATGGAAATTAGATCAGTTTAGGATATCTAGTTGGTGCAGGCAATTTGTACCAAAGGGATTTCTTTTTCCATGCTATTTGTGAGGTTTGTGGAATGGAACAGAACCAGACGTCAGTTAGATGGAGAGACTGGAGGAGGTGGGAAGGTTCTACTTTCAGCCAAGCTGGCCCCAAGTTGGTATGGAGGCACATTACCTGTCTAGTCCAAAGCAGCAGACTCTCAAAGCCAGAAGTGGGCACCCAGATGCAGTGGTGGGTAGGTCACCCGTAGGTGGGCACACCACCAGGAAAGTGCCCTCATCTCAAAAAATCCATGACTGAAAAGCTGGAAGAAAGAGTTGGGCCTCCGAGGAGATGAGGGAGATGAGAGAGACCCTCGAACATGGAGTAAACCTGACCACCAATAATGCCAGCTCCATCTAGGCAGGCAGAGAGGGGGAATTTTGACAGCCTCCATTACCAACTGCTAACCAATTGCCCGGCCACCTTGAGGGGCTGGACTCTCCTTTTGTGCACAAACCCGCCTTCCCAAAGAGGCAAGCATCTTGAGATTTTAAACCTCGCTGCCTCAGATCACCTCCATTGAGAGGTGGGTGGGGCCTAAAAATGCAGCACCACCCATGAAATGGATCTGGAATGTGCCATCTGGGAATGTAATGGAGGGCAGGTTCAATGGAGGCATTCAAGAGGGACATAGGTGGTAATTTGGATAGAGATGGTGTGTAAGGTTATGAGGGAGGCGATTGGCTTCGGATAATGATGGGCCGAAAAGACTCCTTTCTTGCGTAACAATTCTGGGATACCTCACAGAGGAGCCATTACTTGAAGAGCCCTGGGTTTCCCCGCGTGAGGGCTGCTCCAGGCAAGAGGGCCTGAGCTGGGGTCCTCAGCGTTAATACAGTGACTGGAGATTGTGGGAGGCGGGGGAGAAATGTTTATTGTACATTAATGAGATGTACAATAGCCTGCCATTCAACCTACAGCATGCAAACTTAAATCACAATTCAGCACAAAGTCACTGTGCGGAACTGCCAGGACTTGCAAACTAGATTAAAACAATCATTCATTGATTATGCTGTCTATTCTGGTAATCTACTCAGCGACCCTTAACCTTGCAATCACAAGTCAAAGTCGATGTAACTTTGAGAAACGTTAATGCATGTTTACGCAATGATTTGTAACTGCTCTCTGTGGGAATCTTTACTGGAGGGCCTGCTGGGACTGTCCATGAATACTGCTCGCACTGACAGCACAAACACTATCCATCCTCCATCCGCAGTTGCACGTTCACACAGGATCAGGCACCACGAAGAAGGAATAAATCAAAGAACTGGAACATAGAGAAGGTTGGAAGAACTGACAGCATTTGTGGACAGAATAATGAGAGTTAATGTTTCAGTTCCAGTCTGTCTCTGCTTCAGAAAGAAGGAAGGATTCCTGTAGCAGCATCTTTCACAGTCCCACAGTGCCTCAAAGCCAATCAGAGTGCCTGCCACACCGGGATGATGGTCGTTGGAGGTCAATCATCTCAGGCAGGACAGGATTTTGGTGTCCCCGATCCGGGCCCAGCACCAGACCCTGTCACTGCCCAACGCCATCCCCTGCCACATCACTAACAACCTAACCTGTGCACAGTGACCCTCGGCCGCACAAGTGTAGTAGCCCCCTGACTTCCTGAGCACAGTTACCCCAACCTCATATGTACAGTGATCCTACGACCTCCCCAACACAGTGATCCCTATCCTCACAAGTATACCTACCGCCAACCTCCTGAATGCAATGACCCCTAACCTCACAAGCATAGTGACCCCCCATGATCTCCTGAGCACAGTAAACCTTGGCCTCTAAGAATAGTGACCTCTGACTTCCTGATCCTAGTGACGGCTGACCACTCAAGGGCAGTGACCTCTAGACCCCAAGTGCAGTGAGTGAACCTTGATGTACAACCTAACAATCTGGGCTTCAATCCAGGACATTTCTGCAGGAGTTCCTCAGGGTGGTGTCCTAGGCCCAAGCATCTTCAGTTGCTTCATCAATGACCTCCCCTCCAACATAAAGTCAGAAGTGGGGATGTTCAATGATGGTTACACAATGTTCAGTACCATTCGCCGCTCCTCAGGAACTGCATACTCCACACTCAAATGCAATGAGATCTGGGCAGTATCCAGGCTTGGGCTGACATGCAATATTCACGCTGAACAATAACCATGTCCAATGAGACAGACTTTAACCATTGCTCCTGACATTACCATCACTGAATGCCCCAGTTATTAGGGTCTGATATAACCTTTCCTTACTCAAAGGGCATGGTTACTTAGCAGCTTTGGTGTAAGATTAGATTACCTACAGTATTTCCCAAGGAGGGGAATCAATAGGAATAAGGATTAAGCGCACTATATTTGTCTACACGCTACTTGGCTGATGTCTGATTTTGCTCTCTGGCTCTGTCTTCCAAGGAACAATGTTTAATTTAGATAAATGTAAGGCTGCATTTTTGGAAAGGCAAATCAAGACATGTAGTGCTAAGGACCTGGGGAATGTTGCTGAACAGAGATCATGGAGTGCAGGTTCATTGTTCCTTGAAAGTGGAGTCTCAGGTAGATAGGGCAGTGAAGAAGGTGGTTGGTATGCTTTCCTTTATTGGTCAGAGCATTGAGTATAGGAGTTGGGAGGTCATGTTGCAGCTGTACAGGACATTGGTTCTACCACTTTTGAAATATTGTGTGCAAATTTGGTCTCCCTGGTTTAAGAAGCTTGCTGTGAAACGTGAAAGAGTTCAGAAAAGATTTACAAGGATGTTGCCAAGGTTTGAGCTAGAGGGAGAGGCTGAATAAACTGGGGCTATTTTCCCTGGCATATCAAAGGCTGAGGGGTGACCTTGTAGAGGTTTGTAAAATCATAAGGGGCATGGGTAGGATAAATAGACAAGGTCTTTTCTCTGAGGTGGGGGAGTCCTAAACTAGAGGGAACAGGTTGAAGGTGAGATGTGAAAGATTTAAAAGGGATCTAAGGGGCAACTTTTTCACACAGAGAGTGGGGCATGTATGGAATAAGCTGCCAGAACTGCATCTGGATGGATACCATGAATAGGAAGGGTTTAGAGAGGTATGGGCCAAACGCTGGCAAACTGGGACTAGATTAATTTAGGATATCTGGTCAGTTGGAGCGAAGGGTCTGTTTCCGTGCTGTTTGTCTCTATGACATTGCTGCTCCTTCTGTGTGCAACTAAGACTCTTCCTTCTCCCCATGTCCCATGCTGCCTCAGCTGCCACTGTCTTGTTGTCACCTTATTGCTGTGTCAGCCCTTCCCTTTCCAACTTCAGGGCCTTGGGCTTTGACCTTGTGTTATTGCTCTGCACACACTGTTCACAGTAAGCTGACTCAAAGGTGTGGAAAACTCCACATAGTTTGTGTTTATTCATTCACTCAGAGGATGAGGATGTTTTTAGCTGGGCCAGCATTTATTTCTCAGCTGAAATTTTTAAGAGTCAGCCACATTGCTGTGGGTCTGGTGTCACATGCAGGGCAGACCAGGTAAAGGTGGCAGATTTTCTTCCCTCAAGGGCATAAGACAACCAGATGGGCTTTTCCCTAACAATCAGGAATGGATTGACTGTTAATGCCTGATTTTATTTGATTGAATTCACAATCTATTATGGCAGGATTCAAACTGGGATTACCTAGGCCTCTGGGTTAATAGCCCAGCAATAATAGTGTTCAGCCATCACCTCCCTTTAAGTTGACTGGCACTGCCAGACAGCACCTCTGCCTCCCTTCCTGCCTGCTCTTGCAACAGGGAGCTTGCAATTAGTGAAGGAAATCTTGGCCAGGCTTTGTAAGGAACCTGCTGTGGGAGCCGGAGACTGCAACTTCAGAACTAAATAATTAACTTCTGCTTTTCAGAGATAACAGATATGAGTGAAAGAGCACAGTGACAGGAGGAAAACTGCAAACTCAAGCACTGGATGAGTCAGCAGCACGGAAACAAACGCTTTGGTCCAGCTTTTCCATGCTGACCAGGATTCCGAAACTATTCCCACTTGCCTGCATTTGGCCCATATCCCTCCAAAACCTTCCTATCGATGTGCTTATCCAAGTGTCTTTTAAATGTTGTAACTCCACCTACATTTACCACTTCCTCTGGCAGTTCATTCCGAGAACAAACCACCCTCCGATGGAAACGTTCCCCCCTCAGGTCCCTTTTAAATCTTTCTCTTCTGACCTTAAAAAATATGACTTTTAGTTTTGAACTCTCCTGCCCCTAGGGAAGAGACCGTTGCTATTCACCTTACCCACTCATGGTTTTATCAATCTCGATAAGATCACCCCACACTATCCTACGTTCCAGTGAAAAGAGTCCAAGCCTATCCAGCCCCTCCTTGTAACTCAAATCCTCCATTCCTGGCAACTTCCAGGTAGATCATTTCTGAACCTGTTCCTATTTAAAAACATCCTCCTTGAGCAGTACTCCAGAAGGGGCCTCACCAACATCCTGTTCAACCTGAACAAGACGTCCCACTCCTATACTCAGTGCTCTGACCGATGAACACCTTCTTAACCATCCTGTCTCTCCGTGAAGCAACTTTCAGAGAGCTATCTACCTGAACTCCCAGGTCTGTCTGTTCAGTAGCATTACCTAATCCTTATCGATCGAAGCACATTATGCAGAATTTCACTGCATGTCTCTAAACGTCACTGTCTTCACTCCTATGGTCTGCCCCTGTATTGATCAGTGAGATTTATTTGTGACTGGAGTCTGTAGATTGCAGTTTGGATTAACAAACTACACTTTCCAAGGGAAGTGGGGAAGACCATGATTTATGACAATTGGATCCAAAGACTGGGCAATTTGTCTTGAGACTTTTGCTGCTCACAGGAGAAGTCTTTCCTGATGAAGGGTTTTTCCTGAAACATCGACTCTCCTGCTCCTCAGATGATGCCTGACCTGCTGCGCTTTCCTCTAACCTTAAACTGATACCCCCTGGGGTGGCATGGTGGCTCAGTGGTTAGCACTGCTGCCCCACAGCGCCAGGGAACTGGGTTCAATTCTCAACCTCGGATGACTGTCTGTGTGGAGTTTGCATGTTCTCCCTGTGTCTGCATGGCTTTCCTCTGGGTGCTCTAGCTTCCTCCCACAATCCAAAGATGTGCAGGTCAGGTGAATTGACCATGCTAAATTACCCAAAGTGTTCAGGGATGTGTAGGTTAGGTGCATTAGAGATGTAGAGCATGGAAACCTTTAGTCCAACTCAGCCATGCCAACCAGATATCCTAACCTAATCTAGTCCCATTTGCCAGCACTTGGCCCATGTCACTCTAAACCCTTCCTATTCATATACCCATCCAGATGCCTTTTAAATGTTATAATTGTACCAGCCTGCACCACTTCCTCTGGCAGCTCATTCCATACACGTACCACCTTCTGCGTGAAACGTTGCCCCTTAGTTCTCTTTTATAACTTTCCCCTCTCACTCTAAACCTATGCCCTCTAGTTCTGGACTCCCCCACCCCAGGGAAAAGACTCTGTCTATTTACCTTATCCATGCACCCCCCCCCCCGCCCCATGATTTTATAAACCTCAGCCTCCGAAGCTCCAGGGAAAACAGCCTCAGCCTATCCAGCCTCACCCTAGAGCTCAATCCTCCAACCCTGTCAACATCCTTGTAGATCTTTTCTGAACCCTTTCAAGTTTCACAACATCCTTCCATTAGGAAGGAGACCAGAATTGCATGCAATATTCCAACAGTGGCCTAACCAATGTCCTGTACAGCCGCAACATGATCTCCCAACTCCTGTACTCAATACTCTGACCAATAAAGGAAAAAATACCAAACACCTTCTTCACTATCCTATCTACCTGCGACTCCACTTTCAAGGAACTATAAACCTGCACTCCAAGGTCTCTTTGTTCAGCAACAATCCTTAGGACCTTACCATTAAGTGTATAAGTCCTGCTAAGATTTGCTTTTTCAAAATGCAGCACCTTGCATTTATCTGAATTAAACTCCATCTGCCACTTCTCAGCCCATTGGCCCATCTGATCAAGATCCCGTTGTAATCTGAGGTAACCTTCTTTGCTGTCCCCTACACCTTCAATTTTGGTGTCATTCTCAAACTTACTAACTCTACCTCCTATCTTCACATCCAAATCATTTATATAAATGAAGAAAGGCAGAGGACCCAGCATCGATCCTTGTGGCACTCCACTGGTCACAGGCCTCCAGTCTGAAAAGCAACCCTCCACCACCACCCTCTGTCTTCTACCTTTGAGCCAGTTCTGTATCCAGATGGCGAATTCTCCTTGCATTCCATTAGATCTAACCTTGCTAACCAGTCTCCCATGGGGAACCTTGCCGAATGCCTTATTGAGGTCCATATTGATCACATCTACCACTCTGCCCTCATCAATTCTCTTTGTTACTTCTTCAAAAAACTCAATCAAGTTTGTGAGACATGGTTTCCCACACACAAAGCCATGTTGACTATCCCGAATCAGTCCTTGCCTTTCAAATACATGCACATCCTGTCCCTCAGGATTCCCTCCAAAGACTTGCCCACCACTGAGGTCAGGCTCACTGGTCTATAGTTCCCTGGCTTGTACTTACCACCCTTCTTAAACAGTACCACCATGTTAGCCAACCTCCAGTCTTCCGGCACCTCACAAATATCTCAGCAAGAGGCCCAGCAATCACTTCCTTAGCTTCCCACAGAGTTCTAGGGTACACCTGATAAGGTCCTGGGATTTTTCCGCTTTTATATGTTTCAAGACATCCAGTACTTCCTCCTCTGAAAAATGGGCATTTTTCAAGATGTCACCATCTATTTCCTTACAATCTATATCTTCCATGTCCTTTTCCACAGTAAACACTGATGCAAAATACTTGTTTAGTATCTCCCCCATCTCCTGCGGCTCCACACAAAGGCCGTCGTCCTGATCTTTGAGGGACCCTATTCTCTCCCTAGTTACCCTTTTGCTCTTAACGTATTTGTAAAAACCCTTTGATTCTCCTTAACTCTATTTGCCAAAGCTATCTCATGTCCCCTTTTTGCCCTCCTGATTTCCCTCTTAAGTATACTCCTACTGCCTTTATACTCTTCTAAGGATTCACTCGATCTATCCTATCTAAACCTAACACATGCTTCCTTCTTTTTCTTAACCAAACCCTCAACTTCTTTCGTCATCCAGCGTTCCCTATACCTACCAGCCTTTCCTTTTACCCTGACAGGAATATACTTTCCCTGGTTCTCGTTATCTCATTCCTGAAGGCTTCCCATTTTCCAGCCGTCCCTTTACCAGCGAACATTTGCCCCCAATCAGCTTTTGAAAGTTCTCGCCTAATCCCGTCAAAACTAGCCTTCCTCCAATTTAGAACTCCAACTTTTAGATCTGGTCTTTTCCATTACTATTTTAAAACAAATAGAATTATGGTCGCTGGCCCCAAAGTGCTCCCCCACTGACACCTCAGTCACCT
Source organism: Hemiscyllium ocellatum (assembly GCF_020745735.1). Taxonomy (NCBI): domain Eukaryota; kingdom Metazoa; phylum Chordata; class Chondrichthyes; order Orectolobiformes; family Hemiscylliidae; genus Hemiscyllium; species Hemiscyllium ocellatum. The sequence goes on from NC_083409.1 coordinate 23,621,033, forward strand.
GCCCTGCCTTATTTCCCAAGAGTAGGTCAAGTTCTGCACCTTCTCTCGGAGGTACATCCACATACTGAATCAGAAAATGCCGATAAATCCCAAGGGTCTGATCAGGTGTGCCCTAGAACTCTGTGGGAAGCTAGGAAAGTGATTGCTGGGCCTCTTGCTGAGATATTTGGATCATCGATAGTCACAGGTGAGGTGCCAGAAGACTCAATGGTGGCTCAGTGGTTAGCACTGCTGCCTCACCCAGATCCCAGGTTCGATTTCAGCCTTGGGCTACTGTCTGTGTGGAGTTTGCACGCTCTCCTCGTGTCTGTGCAGGTTTCCTCTGGGTGCTCTGGTTTCCTCCCACAGTCCAAAGATGTGTAGATCAGGTGAACTGGCCATGCTAAATTGCTCATAGTGTTAGATGCATTAGTCAGAGGGTGTGGGTTACTCTTCTGAGGGTTGGTGTGGACTTGTTGGGCTGAAGGGCCTATTTCCACGCTGTAGATAATCTAATCTAATCAAAATATTTAAACAAGGATGTTTCCAGGGTTGGACGGTTTGAGCTATGGGAGAAGCTGAATAGGCTGGGGCTATTTTCCCTGGAACGTCGGAGGCTGAGGGGCAGGTTTATAAAATCATGAGGGTAGGTTGAATAGCCAGGGTTTTTTTTTCCCAAGGTAGAGGAATCCAAAACTAAAGTATATTGGTATAAAATGAGAGGAGAAAGTTTTAAAAGGGTCCCAAAGGGCAATTTTTTCACAGTGTATGGAATGAGCTGCCAGAGGAGGCAGTGGAGGCTGGTACAATTACAACACTTTAAAGGCAGTTGGATAATTTTATGAATCAGAAAGATATAGAGGGATATGGGCTAAATGTCGGCAAATGGGTCTCCATTAATTTATAATGCCTGGTTGGTGTGGAGGACTTAGACTGAAGTGTTTATTTCCATGCTGCATATCTCTATGACTCTATGCCTTGATGAGCATAAACTCGACATCAAGCCCCTATGACCTTGCAGCCTCTCCCACCTTGTCTCTCTCCCAGCGTACTGTAAGTGTTCACGGCAGACAACCTGTTTGGACAACCTGTCTGTGGCTGTCAAAACCCAGAGGTCGGACTCCGAGCGGGAGCAGGAATGCTATCCAGTGCCGCAGAAGAGTGGCTGCTTCAGAGGGGTTCATCAAGAGTTTACATGTGAGGGGTGACCTTATAGAGGTTTACAAAATTATGAGGGACATGGATAGGGTAAATAGGCAAAGTCTTTTCCCTGGGGTCGGGCTGTCCAGAACTAGAGGGCACAGGTTGAGGGTGAGAGGGGAAAGGTATAAAAGAGACCTAAGAGGCAATTTTTCACAATGAGCTGCCAGAGGATGTGGTGGAGGCTGGTACAATTGCAACATTTAAGAGGCATTTGGACGGGTATATGAATAGGAAGGGTTTGGAGGGATATAGGCCGGGTGCTGGCAGGTGGGACTAGATTGGGTTGGGATATCTGGTTGGCATGGATGGGTTGGACGAAGGGTCTGTTCCCATGCTGTACATCTCTATGACTCTATGACTCTATGACTCTATGTGGAGTATGTGTCTCAGTTTGTTATCATTACCATTCTGAATAGTTCCAAAGACCCCCAGATCAAATACATCAAAGGCTTCTGTTGAAATTCGGAGAGTGACCAGAGACATGAGCCTAGCCACAGCCTTAAGAACAACAAGAAGGTTTCCAAGCTGCATGAGGTTTTCCTCCTCTCTGTGCATCCTCGAGTGAGTCTCTGACCTCTGATGTTAACCATACTCCCGCATCGTTCCTGGAATCTACCAGGCATATCTTCCAGTAACACTGGAAACACAGGCCAGGGGGCAAGGACTGTGCTTTTTATCTGTTGCTTGATTTTGTTTTCTGGAAGACTTCTGTGTCTTGCATCCAAAACCCTTGAAGATGAGAGATAAAGATTGTTTGTTCATTGTATTCTTGAAAGCAGAACTCACTTCCACTGGGAGCACTTTGAAGTAAAGAGTTGCTGGTATGTTTCAGGGGACACAGGTGAGAGAGAACTGAGTCGGGCGTTAGGATGGTGGATTTAGATCATCGAAGGGAGGAGGCTGGGTGGAGTATAAACACTGGTGTGGCCTAATTGGGTCCAATGACCTGTTTCCACGACAACAAAAGTGAGCGTGTTTGCACAGGTGGGCATGGCAGTACTGGCACTGTGGATGTGCCAACAGCTGGTTTAGAACGAAGTTTTACCTCCAGGATTAAACTTGCCAATTCTCAAAAATTCAGCAACCAAAGACAATCTTATTCTGGAGCACTTATTTGATCTGGGAATGATGTGCATTCTGAGCAGGTGGGTTGGGGGTGGGGGGGGGGGAGAGGGGTGAGGAGTTGGGTGCGGTGGAGGTGGGGAGTTGAATCGCCCCCCTCCAGCTTTTCAACTTGGACTGTCGCAAAGAAGATTTGAGTTCAATAAAACTAAATGAACATAAAGATCTGTAAATACCGGAAACCTGAGACTTAGCACAAGGTTAGATCTGGGTCCAATTAAAATATAGTTTACTAAATTCTGTTCCAGCAGTAAGGAATCAATTACAAGTCTTTCGTGAATGAAAGAAAGAGCTATTTACTTGTTCGCTAATTCAGAGAAAAAAAACAATGTACGCAGCCACAAATGTTATCCTCCTCATTCTCAGTGTTCTAATGTTACTTTTCAATTGCAACCCTCAATGGCACTTGTGTGTCACAGGATACAAGATTCTGAGGGGACTTGTCAGGGGAAATGTGGAGAAGTTATTTCAAACTATGGGAGAGCCTAGGACCAGAGGATGCTACCTCCGAGTAAGGGGTCACGCACTGAAGACAGAGGTGAAGAGGAATTTCTTCTCTCAGGACGTAGTGAATCAGCGGAATTTTTCACCACAAAGGGCTGGTCATTCAGTATATTCAAGGCTGAGATAGACAGACTGAGATGCCCTCTCTCAATCATTCTATTCTGTCATGGAGGATTTTTCACCAGTGGCACTGAAGGAATGGCAATATATTTCCAAAGATAAAAGTCATATGACCCTTGCTCTACAGTTACCTGATAGCACCACTCTGAAATCAAGTCCTTCCAAATAAACCTGTTGGACTATAACCTGGTGTTGTGTGATTTTTTTTAACTTTGTCCATCCCAGTCCAACACCAGCTCCTCCAAATCAATATATTTCCAAGTCAGGATGGCGAGTGGCTTAGAAGCAAACTTGCAGGTGATGTGTAGGTTAGGTGCATGTAGGAGGTTGGTGAGGGCTCTTCTGGAATACTGTCTGCAGTTCTGGTCACCCAGTTAAAGGAAGAATATTATTAAACTGAAGAGGACTCAGAAAATACTTACCAGAATGTTGTCAGGAATGGAGGGTTTATGTTATAAGGACAGGCTGGATAGGCTGGGATGTTTTTCAATGGAGTGTAGGAGGTTCAGGGATGACTTTGTAGAGATTTAGAAAATCATGAGGGGAATAGATAAAGTGAATAACAAGAGTCTTTTCCCTAGAGTGGGAGAGTTCAAAAGTAGGGGTCATATTTTTAAGGTGAGAGGAGAAGGTTTTAAGAAGGATATGAAGACCAACTGTCTTACACAGGTAGTGGTGTGTGAGTGGAATGAACTGGCAGAGGAAGTGATGGATGCAGATGCAGTGACAATGTTTAAAAAACATTTGGTTACATTCATGAATAGGAATTGGAGGGATATAGGCTAAATGCAGGCAAGTAGGACTAATTTAGTTTGGGAACATGGTTGGTGTGGACTAGTTGGATTGTAACAGTCTGTATCCATGCTGTATGACTCTACGAGGAGAAAGTGAGGACTGCAGATGCTGGAGATTAGAGCTGAAAATGTGTTGCTGGAAAAGCGCAGCAGGTCAGGCAGCATCCAAGGAGCAGGAGATTCGACGTTTCGGGCATAAGCCCTTACATGCTGCCCTTTTCCTTCTAGATGGTAGAGGTCAGAGGTTTGGTAGGTGTTGTTGAAGGAACCTGATGGAGGTGGGGTTTGATGTGCATTTTACTTCTAGCAGGGTTTTGTTTTTGTCAATTTTACCTAACATTATCCCATGTGGCATGGTAGCTCACAGCGCCGGGGTCTCAAGTTTGATTCCAGCCTCAGGTGACTGTCTGTGTGGCGTTTGCGTATTCTCCCTGTGTCTTTGTGGGTTTCCTCCAGGTGCTCTGGTTTCCTCCCACTAACCAAAGATGTGCAGGCTAGGTGAATTGGCCAGGCTAAATTACCCATAGCATTCAGGGATGTGTAGGTTAGGTGCATTAGTCAGGGGTAAATGTAGAGTAGGAATCTGGGTGGGTTACTCTTTGGAGGATCGATGTGGACTTGTTAGGCCAAATGGCCTGTCTCCACACTGTAGAGATTCTATGATAATGTATGAAAATATGTGTGGATAGCATGGTATTGAAAGAATTAACAAACATTTATTACAGCTAACAATTATTACATTCACAGGCACATAAATGTTCAGAGCAGTTTGAGCAATTCTGTAATGGCATCTCATGCTTCAGATGATCCCGAGCACAAGAAAATCAGACCTTTATACCCTCAGCCCACATGCTATGATACATTCTGTGTCTCAAAGATATAGTGACATACAGATTTTGTGATTGATCACACAGTGTAGTGGTTATATTGCTGATCTAGTAATCCAGAGATTTTAGATTCGAAATTACCCTGCAGCAATTGCAATTCAATTTTTAAAAAAATTTTATATCAGCACATGTGAATGTGACACTTTCTGATCACCCTAAAAAACCCCCCACTTGGTTCACTAGCTTCCTTTAGTAAAGGAAATCTGTTGCCCTTATCTAGTCTAGCCGACATGTGATTCCTGACCCTTATCAATGTGATCGATTTAACTGCTCTCTGAAATGAACTCCAAATTTCATCAAAGCTTTGTACAACTTGTCACAGGCAATCATTACCCATTTTGCGAAGCAATTTATCTCTTTAATCCTTTTGATTCTTTGACTATTTAAAATGGTGCCAGATTATGCTGACTGTTGAAGCTTTTCACTGTATTTTAATGTATTATTCACTGTAAAATGTAAGTGCCAATAAATAAATCACTCATCACTCATTCAATTTCCATGTGCTGTGAATCCTCAAGAAGATCAAAGTTTTCAGGACAGCAAAGAAATCTGGTTAAATCATGAATGATTTGGCAAAGAAATGACAAACAAACATTCAATAAGTTGTGTTGCATCTCCATTGATCTTTGAAGACTATTTAACGACAGGATCACAGTTTCAAGTGGATATGTTCCCAATCAACTGGTTCAGGGATGTTGTTAAACGTCTCTCGAGTAGGTAGGACTTGAACACAGGCCTCCTGGTTCATAGGTAGGGACACTCCTGCTGCAAGGGAACTCGAGCCTGGCTTAGAGGTCCATGGCTCAGTATAGAGCATTTAACAAGAAGGAATGTAAAGTTGAACACTTTATTTCTTTATATCCTATGTTTTGGTTTAGATACCATACAACACTTCTCACTGTATTTTGTAACAAAACGCACTTGACAACAAATAAATCAAATCCAATGGATCCAAGGAATAACACGGGATCCAATTTTTCTCTTTTGGCACTTCAGCACTATCTTCCCTTCCCTCACTCGAGCAAACAGCGAGAGCTGGGGTCCTTCAAGTAAACATGCAACATGTGACGGAGTAACGTGTTCAGAAGCTGTCATTCGAGCCTCTGCTAATCCAGAGGGTCAGGGAGGTCAAATAACATCTAGGAAGCCAGGCAGCTCGAACATCAGGAATGTCAATAAGAGTAGACGGCTACGGTCTTGCTCATGTTGAGATACATGCTGTACTCCATAGGGTTTCCGTCATCAGCTGTTTACAGTACAGATTATTTACAGCTCAGGACAGTCTATTCAGCCCAGCAGATCTGTGGCAGTTACATTGAAGTAAAACACTGCAGCTGCCGGAAGTGTGAAACAAACACAGAAAGGGGCTGGAAACTCAGTAGGTCTGGCAGCAGCTGTTGGAGAGAGGAACAGAGTTAGCGTTTCGAGTCCTGCGTGACTCTCCTTCTGAAGAAATCACACTCGGCTTGAGACCTGAACACACAAGAAGCCTCGTCTTACCTCTCTCTTTACCACACACCTTCCACAAGAGACTCCTTAAACACATTGGTGGAATTTGCCAATCCCACTTGGTGTGGTTGGGGGATTCCTCATTCCCACTGCTGAACCACCCTCTGTGTAAAAAAAGTTGCCCCCACCCCCATGTCCTTTTTAAATCTTTCTCCTCCCATCTTCAACCTTTGCCCTCAAGTTTTGAACTTTTCCCGTAGCCTAGGGAAAAGACCTTGGTTATTCACTACATCTATGACCCTGATGATTTTATAAACCTCTATAAGGTCACCTCTCAACCTCCTACGTTCCAGTGAAACAAGGCCCAGCCTGCCCAGCCTCTTCACATAACTCAAACCCTCCAGTCCCAGCAACATCCTGATAAATCCATTCGGAGTGATTTCCAATTCATATCCTTTCTATAGCAGGGTGACCAGAACTGCACACCATATTTCAGAAGAGGCCTCACCAGCATCCTGCACTACTCCTACATGACATCCCAACTCCTATACTCAAAGGTCTCAGCAATGAGGAAAAGTGTGCTAAACACTTTCTTAACTATCATGTCTACCTATGATGATAATTTCAAAGAATTACGTACCTGAACCCCTTTGTATCTCCGATCTACAACACTACCATTACTTGTATAAGTCCTGTCCTTGTTTATATTAGCAAAATGCAATGCCTCATATTTATCCAAATTAAACTCCATCTGCAACTCCCCAGCCCACTGACCCTATTGATCAAGATCTCTTTGTCGTCTTAGACAGCTTTCTTCACTGTCCACTATAGCAGCAGTTTTGGTGTCATCTGCAAACTAATGCCTCCTAAACTCTCATCCAAACCGTTTCCCTGAATGACAAACGAAACCTGTAGGATCAGGTTTCCCTCCAACTCCAATTCTTGAAGGGCTTTGCTAAATTGAACCGGATGTTCTCATTGACTTTGTGAGTGGTAACAATTGTTTCCAGCTTTCTTGGCTTGCTCAGTCATCGTGAAGACCATGATCAGTGTGGCTGAAGTCAAACGCAGATGTTGCTAGCAATTACATTTTCTAGTTATTTTAGAAACATAAACAATAGGTGCAGGAGTCAGCCATTTGACTCTTCAAACCTGCTCCACCCTTCAATGCAATCATCATGGTGGCTCAGTGGTTAGAACTGCTACTTCATAGCAACAGGGTCCCAGGTTCTACTCCAGCCCTGGGCGACTCCCACAGTCCAAAGATATGCAGATCAGGTGAATTGGCCACGCTAAATTCCTCATGGTGCATTGGTCAGAGGAAAGTGGGTCTGGGTGGGTTACTCTTTGGAGGGTTGTTGTGGACTGGTTGGGTCAAAGGGCCTGTTTCCACACTGTAGGTAATTTAATCATTTTATTTAGTATTGCCACATGTACTGAGATACAGTGAAAAGCATCATTTTGCATGCTATCCAGACAAAACATATCTTACATAAGTACATGAGAGTGATAGAACAGAATGTAGTATTACAGCTACAGAGACGGTGCAGAGAACAATCAACTCTAACATATGAGAGGTCCGTTCATAAGTCCAATAACAGCAGGGAAGAAGCTGTCCTTGAACTTGTTGCTACATGTTTTCAAACTTTTATATCTTCTGCGCGACGGAAGAGGGTGGAAGAGAGTATAACCAGGGTGGGAGGGGTCTTTGATTATGTTGGTTGCTTTCCCAAGGCAGTGGGAATTATAGATGAAGTCAATGTGTAGAAGGTTGGTTTGCCTGATGGATAGGGCTATGTTCACAACTCTCTGTAGTTCCTTGCAGTCTTGGGAAGAACAGCTGCCACATTAAGCAGTGATGCTTCCAGATAGGATGCTTTCTATGGTGCATCTATTAAAATTAGGAAGGGTCTTGACAGACAAGCTAAATTTCCTTAGCATTCTAAGGAAATAGAGCCATGGGTGTGCATTTCTTCATCATCTCATTGACGTTTGGTGATCATCACTCCCAGGAACTCTGTGCGGAAAAGTAACCTCACATGTCCCTTTTCAATCCTTCCCCTCTCCTCTTAAGCCTCTGCCCTCTAGTTTTGGATTCCCCTCCCTTGGGGAAAAGACCTTGGCTGGTTCCCTTAACCATGCCCCTTGTGAGTTTATAAACCTCTCTAAACCTTTCAAAAATCTGCAATCCTGTTTTTTTTTGTTAAATGTATGAACCCTTCAGTTTTCCAAACGAGGGACTCTAAACATCAGCTTGCCAAGGGGGTTGGCTGATGGATTTGAGATTAGTTCAGTCATGTGTTTAGCAGGGAATTCAAAACCATATTGCTCACAGTGCAGGTCACTGCAGCTGGATCCTTCACAGTGGTGCAAACAGCACAAAGGCACGACTGATTCCAGATGTGCAAATGTTTAGTGTTGTGGAATGTGCACAAGAAACAGGCCCATGGAGAGGGAGCGAGCATTTTGTACTCGTGAGCTGGAATGTTCTGATTACCCAGTGGCAATTCCTCCTTCCCCTCCGTCTCCCGGGTCCCAGCAGTGAGTGGCACAATTGCTAATTGAGAGCAACAAGGGAAAGCTCAGCATTCCTCCTGCAAAGATATAACAGAAAAAGTGGCCCTTTCATAAAGGCTACTCGCAGCATTTATTTCCAGCCAGGAAGCTGGTCTTTTGCCAAGTTTTTTTTTCTTGGTGCAATAATAACGCTTAAAAACTAGGCGAAAGGTTTCAAAGTCCTCCTCCTCCTCCCCTGACACCCCAAACCAAGCGCGGAATTTGTTATTTTACTGAAGTTCACAGAAAGGTGGTGGTTATTGTGCAATGAGTGAGTTCTTCCTTGTAACTCCAGAGGCATGTTCCCACGGGTACATGGTGTTCTTGTTTACCCGTTTAAGCTGATTTTCTCTAATAGTTGTACAGAACTGGTGCTGCGCAGGATTGGGGGTGGTTGCAGTATCATAGAATCTCTACAGTGTGGAAGCAGGCGATTTGACCTGTTGAGTCTGCACTGACCCTCCGACTAGCCTCCCACCCAGACCCACTCCCTTACCCTATCCCTGTAACCCTGCATTCCCCATGGCTAATCAACCTAGTCAACACATCCCTGAACACGAGGGGCAATTTAGCACGGCCAATCCACCTAACCTGCACATCTTTGGACTATGGGAGGAAACTAGAGCACCTGAAGCAAACTCACGTAGACATGGGGAGAATATGCAAACTCCGCGCAGACAGTCACCTGAGGCCAGAATTGAACCCAGGCGCCAGGTGCTGTGAGACAGCAGTGCTAACCACTGAGCCACCATACTGCCCTACATCAGGCTCATTAAGATGGCAGGGTGAGCAGGGAGCAACTGAGCTCGAATCGATCGAGACAGTGCCCAGTGCTTGGCTCTTTTTGAAACTCTCTAGCAGCTCAGGGAAGCCCCTCACCAACAGTGTCTCCCTCATGTTCTCAAAGGAGAACGCACAGGAGATTTACAAGAATGTTTACCAGGGGTGGAAAAGTGAGGAAAGTTGAGAAAGGCTAAGGCTGTCCTCCTCACAATAGAGGAGACAGAGATATGACATAATCACGATATACAAAATAACGTTGGGCTGGGAAAGAGGAGAGCTGATTCAGGGAGGTCAATTACGAGAACTGATGGAGCTTAATGAAAGGATTAGAGAGAACATGCAGCATGTGGGTGGCACGGTGACTCAGTGGTTAGCAATACTGTGGGTCAAGTGACCCTACCTCAGAACTGAGGAAGTTTCAGAGGAAGGGTCACTCAACACGAAACGTGAACTCAGATTTCTCTCCACTGATGCTGCCAGACCTGCTGAGCTCTGTCTGCAAGTCGTGTTTTCGTTTCTGATTTACAGGATCCACATTCCTTTTGTTTTCCATCTATGATTCTGTGGGGAAAATCTAGACGTGCTGCGTATCGAGAATTCCTTGCTCAGTTTGGTAATTGCAGGGGAATGGGGTCTTTCTGCACTTTCTAGGGTTCTATAATATTGAGCATTGTTTGACTTGAAAACTCATCTGGTTCACTAATGTCCTTCGGGAAGGAAATCTGCCATCCGTACATGTGACTCCGGACCCACTGCAATATGGCCGCCTCTATACAGCCTTCTCAAATGGTTGAGCAATCTCCTCACTTTAAGGACAATTAGGAATGGATAATAAATACCTTCAACACCCCCACTGAACTGCAGTGCAAGCAAAAACACAGCTGTAAATTAGATTAGGCAAATGAAAAATATATGTCCCAAGGAAAAGGGAATAATAAAACTTTGTATACGGTCCAATTAGAAGGGGAAAGTCAACACCAATCCAAACTGGAATATGACCCATCATACGGAGATTCTGGATTAGATCTTGTACTTTGTACGTATGTATAAAATGGGTGTTTGTGAGTCAGCAAGAAAATAAACTTCTTATCATCTCTCACACGGTCTGCCCTAAGCAGGGAACAGGCTGAAGTGGGTGTAGAAGACAAAATTGTCAACTGGCATTAATAAATCAATCAGGCATTTTATCTCCAGAGCAAGGACTGTGTAAGTGTAAAATGAAGTGCCTTTTAAGGGAAAACAGCTTCAGTTCATAAGATGGTGAGGATAAATAGAAAGACTATAAACAAACTCAAATTGAGGTTTATGGTCATATTAAAGGAAGAAAGATTAGCAGAACATTTCTTAACTTCAGGAGTGGGTGAGCAGGGGGTGGCGTTCCCATGTATCTGGTGCCCTTGTCCTTCTCGATAATAACGGTCATAGGTTTGTCTAAAGCTATTTCCATCTCTTAGCTGCAAATGTACCAGTGATAGGCGAGGATTGATTAAACAATAATGTGGGCGTTTGTTGAAATCTGAACTATTTAGAGATAATATTCAGCTAGGTGTACACCATCTGATTTCTATCATTGCTGGTCATGGACTGACTGTTAAAGAAGATGGCCGTTGACAGGAAGATGAATACCCTTAAAGGTTTAAGCACATCCTCACAATCATCCCTCTTTTTTCTGCCGAAGCTCTGCCAAAGCCACTGAGGTGGTCTCACTGTCCTAACCCTGTTGCCCACCAGAGGATTTTGGTTCTGGTTCTCATTCGATTCTCTTTCCAAAACCTGAATTAAACTTGGTAGAGGCAGGCATGGTAGATTCATTTAAGATGCATCTGGATAAATGGTGAAGAGTAGAGGAATACAGATGCTCAGGAACTGGCCGGTAGGTTTAGACAGTACATTTGGATCAGCTCAGGCTTGGAGGGCCAAAGGGCCTGTTCCTGGGTTGCATATATTTTCTTTGTTCTTTGTGGTATGATCATTAGGCTTCCCAGATAATGTTCTGGGGACCCAGGTTCAAATTCTACATGGCAGATGGTTGGAATTTGAATTCAATAAAAATCTATAAGTGAGAGTCTAATGGTGATGGGGAAACTATTGTCAATTGTCTGGAAATATTCTGCTGTTTCACTCATGTCCTTTAGGGAATGAAACTGCTGTCCTGTGCTGGGTGTACATGTGACTCCAGACCCACAACAATGTGACTGACTCTTAACTCCACTCTGGGTAATTAAGGATGAGCAGCTAGCCTAGTCAGTAATGCCCATATCCCTAAATTAATATAAGATACATTCAAGGCTATGCACCAACTGCTGAAAATTGGAATTGGTGCAGACTTACAGTAATTTTTTGTTGGCACAGATTTGAAGGGCTGTATATGCTGAATGATTTGATGAATAATTGTCAATTGCATAGAGTTAGGGTTAAGGTCAGGGTATACTCATATGGTCACCTGAGATTTTACAGATCTGAAAATGTGTTGCTGGAAACGGGCAGCATCCAAGGAGCAGAGAATCGACGTTTCGGGCATGAGCCCTTCTGAGATTTTACAGATGTCAATCTTACTGCTACATTGCTAAAAGACAATTCCTGACATGTCTTTCTGTCTAGCGCGCGCACACACACACACACACACACACAACCCCTGTGTAGCATCTCTTACCTAGGCGAAAGTGAGGACTGAAGATGCTGGAGATCAGAGTCAAGAGTAGTGTGGTGCTGGAAAAGCATAGCAGGTCAGTCAGCATCCGAGATGCAGGAAATTCAACGTTTCGGGCAAAAGCTCATTCCTGATGAAGGGAAAAGCTGATTTTCCTGCACCTCAGATGCTGCCTGACCTGCTGTGCTTTTCCAACACCACTCTAATCTTGACTATCAACTTTTGCCTGATTAACTCTGACCATACTGTGCTATTTATACTCCATCGCAAGCTTGATTCCATCCAGACTCCGAAAGCCCGATATTAATGGCGCAGAATGGAAAAAAGGAACCATTAATATTTTCTCTCAATTAAATAGATAAGAATTGATAGCAGGTGAGAGAAGACCCATGTGGATGGATGATTAGAAGAATGGCAGGTGAGAGAGGTGAGTGGTCAAACTTCCCTGATCCATGCCCTCAGGCTCTAGTATTGGTGGGGGGGGGGTGGTCAGATGGCAATGCCAATGGCCCTCAGCACCGGTAGTAGTGAGTAGACTGCAAGCCTCTATAGCATTTCCTTAGGAAGGGTGGAAGAGAAAGAGGAAACCCCAGCCAATAATAATAAGAGTATCGCTGATGACATTATCAGCAGATGTGACATTATGGTTTCCCTCCCTGAGTATTCTGGGTATATTTTAGTTACTTGGAGGGGTGGCAAGGCCTAGAGTGAACTAAGGTCACCAGTCACAGGCCAATGGATGTAGCAGTACTGCCTACTATTCCCACGGACACAGAAACAGACTCTCAGCAGAAATACATCCCAGTAAGGAGGAAATATTCTAAGTTTGTGCGAAGATTTGTAGCTCGGGTGCTTGTTGTAGTGGTTCTGTTCGCCGAGCTGGAAGTTTTTGTTGCAAACGTTTCGTCCCCTGGCTAGGAGACATCATCAGTGCTCTGGAGCCTCCTGCGAAGCACTTCTTTGATGTTTCTTCCGGTATTTATAGTGGCCTGTCCTTGCCGCTTCCGGGTGTCAGTTTCAGCTGTCCGCTGTAGTGGTTGGTATATTGGGTCCAGGTTGATGTGAACAAAGGAGCCAATACCCAACATGAGCAAAACTAATGTAGTTTATAAAATACCATGCAAGGACTGCACAAAATACTATATAGGACAAACAGGAAGACAGCTGACAATCCGCATACATGAACACCAACTAGCCACGAAACGACACGACCAGCTATCCCTAGTAGCCACACACTCAGACAACAAGCAACATGAATTCGACTGGGAAAACACTACTATCATAGGGCAAGCCAGACAGAGAACAGCCAGGGAATTCCTAGAGGCATGGCATTCATCCACAAACTCCATCAACAAACACATCGACCTGGACCCAATATACCAACCACTACAGCGGACAGCTGAAACTGACACCCGGAAGAGGCAAGGACAGACCACTATAAATACCGGAAGAAACATCAAAGAAGCGCTTCGCAGGAGGCTCCAGAGCACTGATGATGTCTCCTAGCCAGGGGACGAAACGTTTGCAACAAAAACTTCCAGCTCGGCGAACAGAACCACAACAAGGAGGAAATATTCTAAGAGAGGGAAGAATCAACTTTGGCAAACAAAAGAAATTAAATAGAAGATTAAGTTGAAAGAAAAGGCATTTAAGGAGGCAAAAGTCAGCGATAGCCCTGAATAGGAAGAAAAATTTAGAACCCAGCAAAAGAGGATGAAAAAAAAAGAAAACTCTAAGTGCAAACTGGTAAGGAAAATAAAAACTGACAGTAAGAGCTTCTTTAAAAAATATCCAAAGGAAGAGAGAGGTCAAAGTGAGCACAGGCCCCTGAGAAAATGAATCTGTGGAGATGATTTTGGGGAAAATGGCAGAGGAGTTAAACAGATATTTTGCATAAAAACTGAAAAAAAAACTGCGAATGCTGCAAATCAGAAACAAACCCAGAAATTTCTGGAAAAGCTCAGCATGTCCGGCAACACCTGTGGAGAGAATTCAGAATTAATGTTTTGATTCAAGTGACCCTTCCTCTGACATTTCGCGTCATCCTTTACTGTAGAAGATGCTTCAAACATCTCACTGATACCAAGTAATATGTGAGAGGAATAAAGTACGATCACCGGAGAGATAGTATGAGGTACTGTATATACTTAACTAATAGTCAATCTCATGCAAAGGTTGACCCCTTATTTTTGGCCAAAAGATCTGGAATTTTCCATATGTCTGGTGTAAAAGCCAACTCCAGTTCTTCACAGACCAACATTTATGAATCAGTGTGCTGGTCATTGTGCAGGATTGTCCAGGATTCCAATCTGCCGGTTATCATGCTCTGTTCTTGGTCTTCCATTCCACCAGCTTTTGAGTGTTGCCCCGGGTTTTCCGAATTACCATAATCCATTGTGTTTTCTTTCTTTATTTGTTTAGTGATCAATTGGCCTTCTGCTAAAGTTGGTATGAATTTTGACGGGCATGAAGTTCAGCCACTCAAAAGTAGTATCCATGTCATAGTCGACCCCATAAATTTAACCTTAAAAAATAGTCAAAAAATTCGACTGTTACTCGAGTAAATATGGTAAATTAATGGAGCTAATACTAGAAAAGTTCCTCATCCTGATGGTTTGCAACACAGAGGTAGCTACAGAGATGGTTTTGAGAAGATTTGTAGCTCAGGTAGAGGTTTTGGATGTAGGTTTGCTCGCTGAGCTGAAAGGTTAATTTCCAGTTTTTCGTTACCTTACTAGATAACATCTTCAGTGGACCTTATGCGAAGCAATGCTGAAACGTCCTGCTTTCTATTTATATGTTTGGGTTTCTTTGGCTTGGTGATGTCATTTCTTTTGGTGATGTTATTTCCTGTGGTGAAGTCACTTCCTGTTCCTTTTCTCAGGGGGTGGTAGATGGGGGTCTAACGTGATGTGGTTTTTGATAAAGTTCCGGTTGGAATGCCATGCTTCTAGGAATTCTCGTGCATGTCTTTGATGGCTTGTCCTAGAATGGATGTGTTGTCCCAGCCGAAGTGGTGTGCTTCCTCATCCATATGTGATGTTACTAGTGAGAGAGGGTCATGTCTTTTTGTGTCTAGTTGGTGTTCATGTATCCTGGTGGCTACTTTTCTAGATAGTGGATTCATTGTTCTAATTTTCCAAAAATCCTTGGATTTGGAAAATCATCATCTAATCAAGCAGATTCAACATGACTTAATGAAAGGGAAATCATGTCTGACTACTAGGTTAGAATTATTTGAAGATGTTTCAATCCGTGTGTATAGAGGAGAACCAGTATATGTATTGTAATTGGACCTCTAGAGGATGTTTGACAAGGTAACTCACAGAAGATTAAGTCATATGATAAGAGCCCATGGCGTTGAAGGCAGTGTATTAGCATGGATAGAGAATTGGCAAATGAGCAGGAAACAGTGAATGGGGCTAAGGGGTCATTTTTCTGATTGGTGATCTGTAACCAGTTAATCAGTTCCACAGGGTTCAGTGCTGGGATCACAACTGTTTACAATATGTATTGTTGACTTGGAGGAAGGAAGTGAATGTACTGTCGCCAAATTTACAGAAAACACAAACGCAGAGCATAGAACATTACGGCGTAGTACAGGCCCTTCGGCCCTCGATGTTGCGCCGACCTGTGGAACCAGTCTGAAGCCCATCTAATCTACAGTATTCCATTCTTGTCCATAAGCCTACCCAATGACCATTTAAATGTCCTTAAAGACAGCAACTCTACTACTGTTGCAGGTGGAAAGGCAAGTTGCGAGAGGGATACAAACAGTTTACAGAGAGATAGCGATGTTACGTGAATGGGAAATAGGGAATCATGTGGGAAAATAATAAGTTGTTCATTTTGGAAGGGAGATAAAAAGAACAGAATATTATTTAAATGGAGAAAAGCTGCAGAAAGCTGCAACACAAAGGGATCTGGAGGCACTTAGAGTCATAGACACATACAGCGCAGAAACAGACTCTTCAGGCCACTTGTCCATGCTGATCAGATATTCCAAATTCATTGAGACCCATTTGCCAGTGTTTGACTCATATTCCTCTAAACCCTTCCCATTCATGTACCCATCCAGAAGCCTCATAAATGTTGTTATTGTACCCAACTCCACCAACCCTTCTGGCAACTCATTCCATCCACTCACCACCTTTGTGTGAAAAAGTTGCCCCCTAGGTGCCTTTACATCTGTCCCCTCTAACCTATGTCCTCTAGTTTTGGACTCCCCTATGCTGCGATAAAGAGCTTGGCTATTCACCCTATCCGTGCCCTTCATGATTTTATAATCCTCTGTAAGGTCACCCCTCAGTCTCCGATGATCCAGGGAAAATATCCCCAGCCTATTCAGCCTCTCCTTACAGCTCAAACCCTCCAACCCTGGCAACATCTTTATAAATCTTTTATGAACCCTTTTAAATGTCATAACATCACTCCTATAGCAGGGAGGCCAAATCTGCAAGCAATATTCCAAACATGGCCTAACCAATGTCCTGTACAGCTGCAACATGACCTCGCAATTCCTATACTCAATGCTCTGACCAATAAAGGCAAACCTTCCTCACCACCCTGTCTGCCTGTGACTGTACCTTCAAGGAATTATGATCACAAGGAGACCCAAGGTCTCTTCGTTCAGCTCCCAGGACCTTACCATTAAATGTATAAGTCCTTCCTTGATTGTACATGAAACACAGAAAGCTAGCATTTAGGTGTAACAGACAATCAGGAATGGCTAATGGAACATTGGCCCTTATTTCAAGAGGGTGGCATATAAAAATAGGGAAGTCTTATTGTCAGTGTACAAGATGCTGGTGAGACCACATCTGGAGTGCTGTGAGCAGTTTTGGTTCCTTTATTTAAAGAAAGACATTATTTTATTGGTGGCAAATCAGATAATGTTCATTCGGATGGTCCCTGATAGAGACGGATTGTCTTGTGAGCAAAAGTTAAACAGATTGGGACTCAATTCACTGGGGTTTAGAAGAATGAGAGATGATCTCATTGAAACATATAGGATTCTTAAGGGGTTTGATAAGCTGAGAGGTTATCTATTATTAAAGTGATGACTACTGAACCCAGTTTATAACTAAACACGGCACAGCATATTTGCTGTTTACTAAAATGCACAGAGGAGGTATGAGGAGATTGACTTGGATCTGTGCAGCCAGACCTGCACCATATTAGTTCGAAACATGGTATGAGCTTTCTAGGTGATCTAAAGTGAAGAGACTCCTTAGGACTGAATCTGACCTACACTTTCAGAATGGGCTGGAAGACCAGAAGGCTAGCAAAGATGGCTTGGTACTGCTGTCTCACAGCACCAGGATCTCAGATTCGATTCCAGCGTGCACATTCTCCCTGTGTCTGCATGGGATTCTTCCGGGTGCTCTGGTTTCCTCTCACTATCCAAAGATATCCAGGTTGGGTGCATTGGCCGTGCTAAATTGCCCCATAGTGTTAGGTGCATTAGCACGGCTCTGGGTGGGTTACTCTTTGGAGGGTCGGTGTGGACTTGTTGGGCTGAAGGGCCTGTTTCCACACTGTAGGTAATCTAATCTAATCTAATCTAATCTAATCTCCCCTTCTGGGAGAATCTAAGACCAGAAGGCATAGTCTCAAAATAAAAAGGTCAAGATTAGGGTGGTACTGCAAAAGTACAGCAGGTAAGGCAACATCGAGGAGCAGGAAAATCAATGCTTCGGGCAAAATCCCTTCATCAGGAATGAAGGGTTTCTCTTTTTCCAGCACCACCCTAATCTTGACTCTGATCTCCAACATCTGCATTGCTCACTTTCACCTCAGAATAAAAGGGTGTTATTTATGTCAATGATGAAGTGGATTTTTTTTTCTGTTGGAGGGTTGGAACTCCTTGCCACAGAGCCCCTGCGTATAATTTAAGGCTGAGATAGACAAATTCTTCATTACTCCATGAATAAACGGTGGCTGAAAAAAGGACAGGAAATTAGTCATGAGGAATGTTGAATCAGCCATCATCCTATTGAATGGTGGAGCAGGATCGAGGGACTGAACGGCCCCCACCTGTTCCTATTTCTTATGGCCTTATGAAAAGAGGCAAGCATGACAAAAGTCCAAGGAACATTCTTTGTAGAACAACAATTCATTAGGAAGACAGTGAGACTATTATGTTGTGTCCAGGAATTCAGAGCTAACCTCCAGGGAAACAACAGGCTCATTCAACACCTCAATGCTGTATAAAGTTCCGCTGGGTTTTGGATGTAGCTTTGAGTTTAATGATGTTCTCTCATTACTGTCCCTTTCTATCAGCCCATTATTGCTTCTGTCATTTGCTCACCTTTGATGCTCCACCTAATCAGGGACGGTTCAGCTATTTTGTCCATGACCCACTTTCCCTCGCTCGATAGCTCTTAACTGAGCTGACAAAATGTGTTGACAATGAAAAACACTAACTCTCTTTTCCCTTTTGAATGTTTCCAATAGTTTCCATTTCTAATCACCATTCGAGCGAGGACTGTGTAATCAGCAGAGAGGAACTGTGCGATATTTTGCTTTGTGGGTTTTGGATTTTACAATTTGTCCTTTATAACAGCATGGAAGGAGGCCATTTGACCCATCATATCTGTGCCGCCTCTCTCTAAGAGCAAATTAGCCAGTCCTTGGTCCATTAATTAACCTGATTTCGACTCACTGGTGGGATTGGACGGAGAAAGATTTCACACTGGTCATTTGCCAGATCTTTTTTTCCCCTGGCTTAACCTATCAATATCTCTCTGAAGGCTCCCTATGATCATATGTTATAATCTAAGCAACATTTTCAACCCTCAAGGTGATAATCTCGTGCAAGTTGACCAAAACATCGCCAAACAGAATTACAAAAGAATGATGTCAAATTGAGTTCGGTCCTTCTTCAGTCAGTGACTTTTTGTCAAAAAGAAAGAATACTCACCTGAAGAAAATTGTTGCATGGGAAAGAATATTAACCCTTTCCACTAAGAGTACGGTGACTTTTCCTCCTAATGATTTGTCTTCATCAAATCTGCTATTTTAATGTGTGAGGTTATCCATGTTGGTCAGAGGACTAGAAAGGCAACTTTTTTTTATCTAAATGGAGAGAAAATTCAGAATGTTTTAGTGCAGAGAGATTTGGGTGTCTATGCATGGATCACAGATAACTAGTATGCAGGTACAGAAGGTAAATAGAATGTTGGCATTTAATGTTGAAAGAATGGACTATCAAGGTAAGAACGACAAAGCATTAGTGAGACTGCTGCTGTACACAAAATTGTGTACAATTTTGGTCTGAAAAATGTGCTGCTGGAAAAGCGCAGCAGGTCAGGCAGCATCAAAGGAACAGGAGATTCGATGTTTTGGGCATAAGCCCTTCTTCGACTTATGCCCAAAACATCAATTCTCCTGCTCCTTTGATGCTGCCTGACTTGCTGCGCTTTTCCAGCAACACATTTTTCAGCTCTGATCTCCAGCATCTGCAGTCCTCACTTTCTCCTACAATTTTGGTCCCTTACTTGAGGAGGAATTTAGTTGCATTGGACATTGTTCAGAGCAAGTTCACCAGGTTGATTTCAGAAATGAAGAGTTTGTCTGATGAAGACAGATTGAGCAGTTTAGGGCTACACTGTGTGGAGTTTAGCAGAATGAAAGGGGCGAGATTGAAATGTTTAACATGCTCAAGGGGATCGACAAACTAGAAGCAGATAAGATGTTACCCCTTCTGGGACAATCAAGAATGTGAGGTAATAGTTTTAGCGTAGGGGATAGAACATTTAAAACAGAGATTAGATTCACTGAAGTGTTGAAACAGGCCCTTCAGCCCAACAAGTCCATACCAACCCTCCGAAGAGTAACCCACCAAGACCCTCTGACTAATGCACCTAACACTATGGGCAATTTAGCATGGCCAATTCACCTGACCTATACATCTTTGGACAGTGGGAGGAAACCGGAGTACCCGGAGGAAACCCACGCACACACAGGGAGAATGTGCAAACTCCACACAGACAGTCACCCGAGGCTGGGATCGAACCTGGGACCCTGTGGTGCTAACCACTGAGCCACCATGCCGCCCTGAGGGGAAATTATTTATTTCAAAGGGACATGAATCTGTGGAATTCACTACCCCAAGGTGGATGCTGGGACATGCAAGAAAGATAGAGACAGATTTTTAATTAAGGTTAAAGGGTTAAAGAGTTATGGAGAACAGGCAGGAAAGTGGAGTTGAGGTTGAAATGGGATCAGCCATGATTGTAGTAAGTGGTGGAGCAAGTTCAAGGGGCTGAATGACCTACTCTTGATCCTAGATCTCATGTTGCATAGGAACATAGGAACAGGAGGAGACTATTCAGCTTCTTGAACCTGTCGTTCCATTTAATAAACTCTTGACTGATCGGTGGTCTAATTCCATTTGTGTGCCCTTAGGCCCATATCCGTGGATAATCTTGCTTAAAGAAAATCTTCTAACTCAGATTTAAATTTAACAATTGATTTATCATTGACCGCCATTTGAGGAAGAGAGTTCCAAACCTCTACTACTCTTTGCACATAGAAATGCTTTCTAACATCTCTCTCGAATGGTCTGGCCCTAATACTTCGACTATGTGCCTGGTTCTAGAACCTTCAACCAGTGGAAAAGGATGTTCTTATACTTGACTGGAAGAAGATGTTAAACTTGTTCATTTGGCAGCCGAAGGGTTTGTGTCAATGATCTTGAAAATTGTGGTAAGTTACCTGTAGAGTTTGACAAAGTAATTTAAGAAAAAAACATGATTATCTTGTTCATGAAACTGAGTTAATGAGGGGTTGAGAATGAGCAGTCAGATGATTTACTTCTCAAGATGGAGGGAGCTATATAAAAAAAATCCCTGCCTAACTACCTAAACAAATTTTAACAAATGTATTTAATACCGTAGGGAAAGCTGTTTTTCTCTCTCCTTATCCTGTGAAGGATTATAGACCACAAGGCTTCACAGCAGACTCACAATGCCCTGTGTTTAGCGCCAACAAAGTCATGCAGAGACTCTGAATCAAGACATTCCTAAAGCCTCTTAAGGCTTGATCCTCTGAACCATCTGGAAAGCATCTACCAGAGTAAAGGTTTAATCAGGCACACGAGAGGGAATCAGCTTTCCAACTTGAGTCCTAGCTTCAGTCTAACCTCACTTCAGTCTGAGTCTCTGAGTCTGAGAGAAAAGAGACTGTCACATCTAGCTGTTAGGCGCTGCCTATCTCTGCTGGCTGGGAGCAGTATATTGTTCTGACGAGACTCCCAATACCAGCCACTGAACATTGCAGACCTCCCCCCCCGGCTTTACCATCTGTTCACACAATCGGGAGCAGCAAACCGCTTTCACCAATCGTTGAAGAAGTTCTCCGGACTCAGAGCTTGAGCATTGACAAAGTTTCTTACATGAGACCATTGGGAAGCACACCTTTCCATAAGAACAGATGGGTGTAACTTCAAAGCACTGCAGACCACCTCAGATTTATATAGCTCCCCGGACTGACAGTTGCTCAATTAGATGCAGAACCACAAAATAGTCATGAGATGGCCGACATGAACATACTCCAGGAAGAGTTGAGGTCTTGCCAAAACTATGCGTTAATGTGTTATTGTTCTTAGGCCTTGAATTGATGCACACTACATTCGTACGCTAGTTAGCAGGTGTCTACAGGTGTACAGTTCATGAGTCATGTGGGAAAAAGCAGAATTTCTTATAGCTCAGGGTAAGGGGCCAAACCAAGATGAGAGCAGCATCATGACTGACTACAAAATGGCTGCAAACAGACAGTCCACCAAAAAAGACTTCCACACCAGTCATATGATAGCTTTTGAATCATATTTAAACTGTTGTTTCTTCATCAACTATTTTAAATAAAGTCATAGAGATCTACAGCACAACGGTCCTTTGGCCCATCACTTTCCTGTCAGTGGGAACCAACCAATATTCTAGTTACCATTCTAATCCCATTCTCCAACACTTGACCTGTAACCTTGTATGCCTTGGCATCGCAAGTGCACATCTGAATACTTTTTCAATGTTATGAAGTTTCCTGCCTGTTCCAGATTCCCATCTCCTGCTCCTTTATCTAAACTTGTGCCCAGGGTCAATGATCCCGCCATCAAGGGGAAAGGTTTCTTCTGTCTACCCTCTCTATGCCCCTCTGGAACTCAATGCCTGCAAGAGCAGATAGACCCATCACATTGAAGAAGTATTTAGATGTGCATTTGCAATGCCAAATGTACAAGGCTAACCATGCCTCCTATACTTTCATCTACATCAATTACGTAAATGACCAACCAAAAGTGGACCCAGCACTGGTCCCTGTGGAACACCGCTGGTCACAGGTCTCCAGTCCGAAAAACAACTCTCCGCCTTCGCTCTCTATCTCCCGCCATTAAACCAATTTTATATCCAAGTGCCAGAGAGTAGGATTAGGATAGTTAGGTTGCTCTATTTGACTGGCACAGTTATGATGGGCTGAAGAGCCTTTTTCTGTGCTGCAGATCTCTGACTCAATTCTTTAAACACTGGCATTGAAATTGGATGCTTGCGTTAGAGATTTGCTACTCATCAGAGCTTTTAAAAACATTTTGTTCATTTTGATTGTGAGACTCTCTCGCTGATTAAATATGCATTTCCTTGGGAGGCCTGACCTCCTGACCTCGCCCTGATGTGGAATAATTATTCAGCCTGTCCGTCCTTTCCTTATCATTGGCAAGGTCATCCTCATGGGTTTCAGATGGACAGATATTACCTTCTTTCTCCCAAAGCAACTGCAAATGTTTTTATGATGACTTTAGTTCCCACACAAATTTCCTTCAATATTGCCTTCACGTTGCTCCTGTTCTGTTTTGTCACTCGTGGCCGTTTCTTTATATCTTTCCTGTTCATTGATGTCTGTGGAATTCTGCTTTTGCATGGTTGTTCACAGATTCTCTTACTTAGACTCATAGTCACACAGCACGAAAGCAGACCCTTCGGTCCAGCCAGTCCATGCTGACCGCGATCTCAAACTAAACTAGTACCATCTGCCCGCGCTGGGCTCATATCCCTCCAAGTATTTCTTAGTCATGCACTTACCTAGATGTTGTAACTGTACCTGCATCCACCACTTCCTCTGAAAGTTCATTCCACACATAAACCACCCCCTGCATAAAAGAAAATTACCCCCATGTCTTTTTTTAAAACTGTCTCCTCACACCTTTAAAATATGCCCCCGAGTCTTGAAATCCTCCACTTCGAGGGAAAACATACCTGCCATTCCCTTATCTATACCCATCATGATTTTACAAACCTCCACAAGGTCACCCTTCAGCCTCCGAGCTTCCAGTGAAAAATGTCCCAGCCTATCCAGCCTCTCCCCATATAAGATAACCCTCTATCCCCTGCCGCATCCTGGCAAATCACTTCTGAACCCTCTCCAGCTTAATAATATCCTTCCTATAACAGAGTGACCAAAACTGAACACAGTACTCCAGAAGAGGCCTCCCATACATCCTGTACATCCTCAACATGACGTCCCAACTCCTATACTCAAAGTTCTGAGTAATGAAGGCAAGCATACTAAATGTCTTCTGAAACACCCTATCTATATGCGATGCAAACTTCAAAGAACTATGTATCCGAACCCTTAGGTCTCTCTGTTCTACAACACTACCCAAGGCTCTACTATTAGTTGTATAAGTCCTGCTGTTATTTAGTATGACAAAAATGCAATACCTTGCATTTATCCAAATTAAACTCCATCTGCCACTATTCAGCCCATTGACCCAATTAATCAAGATCTCTTTGTGATCTTAAATAACCTTCACTGTCCACTTTACCACCAATCTTGATGTCATCTGCAAACTTACTAACCATACCTCTTGTACTTTCATGAAAATCATTTACATGAATGACAGACAAAAATGGACCCAGCACTGGTCCCTGTGGAACACCTCTGATCACGGGTCTCCAGTCTGAGAAACAACTCTCCACCATCGCTCTCTATCTCCTGTTGTTAAGCCAATTTTGTACCCAATTGGCAAGCTCACCCTGAATCCCATGTGATCTAACTTTACTAATTAGTCTACGTTGCAGAACCTTGTCAAAGGCTTTACTAAAGTCCAAGTAAACAAAGTCTATCACTCTGCCTTCATCAATCTTCTCGGTTACTTCCTTAAAAAACTCAACCAAGTTTGTGAGACATGATTTCCCACGCACAAAACCATTCTGACTCTCCCTAATCAATCCTTGTCTCTCCAAAGGCATGTAAATCCTATCTTTCAGAATCACTTCCATCAATTTACTCACCACTGAAGTTAGACTTACAAGTCTATAATTTCCAGGCTTCTCCTTATATCCCTTCTTCAATGCACAACACTAGTCATTCTCCAGTCATCCAGCACCTCACCTGTAGTTATAGATATCGGTAGACATAGTTACAAATAAGTATTTCTGCAGGAGGCCCTGCAATTTCCTCTCCAACTCCTGGGATACCACAGGAAGCTAAGTACATGATTGCTGGGCCCCTTGCTGAGATATTTGAATCATTCATAGTCACAGGTGAGGTGCTGGAAGACTGGAGTCTGGCTAACGTGGTGCCACTGTTTAAGAAGGGTGGTAAGGGCAAGCCAGGGAACTATACACCAGTGAGCCTGATGTCGGTGGTGGGCAAGTTGTTGGAGGATATCCTGAGGGACAGGACGTACATGTATTTGGAAAGGCAAGGACTGATTAGGGATAGTCAACATGGCTTTGTGCATGGGAAGTCATGTCTCATAAACTTGATTGAGTTTTCTGAAGAAGTAATAAAGAGGATTGATGAGGGCAGAGCAGTAGATGTCATCTATATGGACTTTAGTAAGGCATATGACAAGGTTCCCCACGGGAGACTGGTTAGCAAGGTTAGACCTTATGGAATACAGAAAGAACTAGCCATTTGGATACAGAACTAGCTCAAAGGTGGTGGTGCAGGGTTGTTTTTCAGACTGGAGGCCTGTGACCAGTGGAGTGCTGGGTCCACTTTTTTTTTGACATGTATATAAA
This sequence comes from Hemiscyllium ocellatum, assembly GCF_020745735.1. NCBI lineage: Eukaryota > Metazoa > Chordata > Chondrichthyes > Orectolobiformes > Hemiscylliidae > Hemiscyllium > Hemiscyllium ocellatum. The sequence continues at coordinate 23,646,099 of NC_083409.1, forward strand.
TGATTTGGATGTGAGTATAAGAGGTACAGTTAGTAGGTTTGCAGATGACACCAACATTGGAGGTGTAGTGGACAGCAAAGAAGGTTATCTCAGATTACAACAGGATCTGGACTAGATGGGCCAATGGGCTGAGAAGTAGCAGATGGAGTTTAATTCAGATAAATGTAGGGTACTGCATTTTGGGAAAGCAAATCTTAGCAAGAATTATACACTTAATGATAAGGTCTTAGGGAGTGTTGCTGAACAAACAGACTTTGGAGTGCAGGTTCATAGCTCCTTGAAAGTGGAGTTGCAGGTAGATAGGATAGTGAAGAAGGTGTTTGGTATGCTTTCCTTTATTGGCCAGAGCACTGAGTACAGGAGTTGGGAGGTCATGTTGCAGCTGTACAGGACATTGGTTAGACCACTGTTGGAATATTGCGTGCAATTCTCGTCTCCTTCCTATCGGAAAGATGTTGTGAAACTTGAAAGGGTTCAGAAAAGATTTACAAGGATGTTGCCAGGGTTGGAGGATTTGAGCTATAGGGAGAGGCTGAACAGGCTGGGACTGTTTTCCCTGGAGTGTCGGAGGCTGAGGGGTGACCTTATAGAGGTTTATAAAATCATGAGGTGCATGGATAGGATAAATGGACAAAGTCTTTTCCCTGGAGTCGGGGAGTCCAGAACGAGAGGGCATAGGTTTAAGGCGAGAGGGGAAAGATATAAAAGAGATCTAAGGGACAACTTTTTCACGCAGAGAGTGGTGTGTGTATGGAATGAGCTGCCAGAGGATGTGGTGGAGGCTGGTACAATTGCAACATTTAAGAGGCATTTGGATGGGTATATGAATAGGAAGGGTTTGGAGGGATATGGGCCAGGTGCTGGCAGGTGGGACTAGATTGGGTTGGGATATCTAGTGGGCGTGGACGGGTTGGACTGAAGGGTCTGTTTCCATGCTGTACATCTCTATGACTCTATGAGATCGGGTTCTGGAGATTTATCCACCTTTATGTTTTCTAAGACCTCCATCACTTCCTTTTCTGTAATGTGAACTGTTTCAAAACATCAATATTTATTTTCCTCCAATCTCCAGTTCTTTCCCCATAACAAGCACTGAAGCAAAATATTCATTTAATTCCATCTACACATAGAGGACCTCTTTGATCTTTAAGGGGCCCTACTCTCGTTATTCATGGCTGTATCTGTTGATAATTTGGCCTTTCTCCCAGGTACTGATGAATTTACTCGAATTGGCCGCCAGCAGCTGCAATTGGGTCAAGCCTGAACAAAGACTGTCGTTTGTTGAAAAACTGAACTTTGGCAACTCCTCCAGCCAGTTTAATTTTTTTACTTGTTGGCTGCTTCCTGGTCTTGTTGTAACAGTGTCACAGAAAGAGGAGGCAGTGGCACACAGTCACTGAGACTCTGGATCATTCCTACGGTGTTCCAAAAGCAGTGAGGGTTCAATAACGACCCACAGACTGAGCAACCAGTTGGGGGTGTCCGTCAACGTGATTGTGGTTCTGTCATGGAGATGGTTGGGACGAACACGCAGGAGATTATTGAGGTGACTGTATGATGACCATTGTGGTGGAGTTGGTGTCACTGAGGCCCCCATCTCGGAGTGGATGGCCAGGGCAGGTTTGGTCCACATGAGATTTGACCTGTAATGGTTTCCAATTCAGGTGAGTAGCAAGCACACTTAGATTGGGCGAGATTCACTCCCTTGACAGTGAACGGAAGACCTCTGGTGGTTTACTTGCCACTATCCATTTCCCTCAGCTTCGACACACCTTTCCCATAGTAACTCCCAGCCTAACGACACAGTCGCAAGTGGTACTATGACATACCTATTGAGTAAAATCCTTTTGTAAACCATGAACATGACAAGTGTCCAGTCCTAAAATTACTTTTCTATTTTCTCATAGGGTGTAAGAGATTTATTGCTCGGCTCTAATTGCCCAAGGAGCAGTCAAGAATCAATCGCATTGCTGTCGGTCTGGAGTCACATGTAGTCCAGACCAGGTAAGGACAGGTAAGGACAGGTAAGGACAGCAAACTTCCATCTTTGAAGGACATTAGATGGGTTTGTGCAACAATCAACAATGACTACAAGCACAACAAGACCAGTTATTCTTTTTTTTTAAGTCCAGATTTTTATTGAATTCAAATTTTGCCATCGACCCATGTCGGGATTCGAATCCATGCCCAAGCGTCATGCTGGATTACTTGCCCAGTGGCATTGCCACAATTGCACTATTTCCCCTCAATAAAAGGAATAAAAGGATAAACACATTTTCAAAATAAATCTGAGGTTAAGAATCTTAAGGTCCTGACAGCACTGAAAAGAGCGCTTTAAGGATACTTGTTGAATGACCGAATCCTCACTGAGGGACCAGATCCTCATTGAATGATGAGATCCTTGTTGGATGACCAGATCCTCACTGAGTAACTGGATCCTCATTGAGTGGATGGAGCCTCAGTGAATGACAGATCATCAGTGAATGACAGGATCCTCAGTGAATGACAGGATTCCTTTTGAGTGATCGGATCCTCAGTAAATGGAGGGATCCTCAGTGAATGAACATATCCCCAATGAGTGACACTGCATGTCATGCTGGTGAACGGAAACCGCGATGAGTTATTTCCTCTAAACAGCTCGGGAAAGGAGACAGTTTGCCTGGGACCATGTTAGCTTGATCTTGCATCCAAATGTCTCTCAACATCAGCAGATTTCACTGATGGCTAATACCAATCATTCGCATATTAGGACTTAACCATTATTCTACACGTTCCCCCAAGACTTTTGTTCTGTCCCTCTACATTATTAGCATTTAACCGTTAACATTCTTTGTTGAGTTAGGCATTAACCTTCTCATTATTCCCACACATGACGTGAGTTGTCAGCAGCAGCAATCACCTTCCTGATCACACTTTGAGTTACAAACCCAAAGTTATGAGGACCAACCTTGCCTCAGTGAACCAGTAAGTGGGACAAGTGAGGAAGTGTCCCTGTGGGGACAGGTGGCTGGGCAGTAGATAGGCCCAGTAACCAGGCAATTTCCCAAAACAGAACTACTAGTCTGTTGGAGGGAAGCATCAACGAGGCCTTTAAAATTAGGTTGCGAATGCAAACAGCCCTTGGCATGACAGTAAGGTCTTTCTGCAGATTGGCACAGTCAGTCGGTGGGTAGGTCAGCTGCTACATGACCTACCATCATCTGTAGTGGGCACTGGGAATCCAGACCAGTCTCCATCATCAGCAACAATCACTGCCTGAGCAATTCTTAAGGTGCAGGTCTAACCTCTGCTCCCCACCCTGTTTCCCCACCCAATCAAGTGATCTGCAACTTGACTGCGATCCCCATCCCAGGGCTCATACTCCCACAATGGTGCAGACCTCAGACTCAAAACTGTGACCTTTGATCCTTTGCCTGATCCCAATACTGGAGCCAGACTCTGTTCACTTTCCCAAAGAATTGCTCCCAACCGTCTTTCTTTCCACACCCCCTCCAAACCTTATCATTGTGCTCTTCAAGAAGTATCCCTGAAATGAGCCCCGGGGCTTAAGAGGCATTAGTATTTTACAAGGTTCCCTTTAAAGTGTCATAGAGTCACAGACCCTTTGGCTTAATTCCTCCATGCTAACCCTAAACCCAACCAGCCCCATTGTCTGCATACGGCCTATATCCCTCAAAATCTTTCCTATTCATGTACCTGTCCAAGTGTTTTTTCAATGTTGTAGTTCCCTGCATCTACCACTTCTTTCTGTCCTTCAAAATTACTGCTGTTTTTAAAGGGGATTCCGTTTCTGTTTTTAGGCTCCTGTGCAGTGGGGCTGGACTCTGACGCCCCAGACTGAGGCCCTGTGTGGAGCTTTAGTCAGTGAAATGTACGGCATTCTCTGTCCAAATCACTTAAGGACAGAAACCATCAGGGACTGCGATATCCAGGAACTTCTACAAAGTACACAACATCCTACCCAGTCTGAGCTGGCTCCCTTTTGGAGTAATTCAATCAGTCTCATTTCCTGCTCTCTCTCCGTTACTCTGCAAGATCATTTCCCTCAAGTGTCCGTCCAGTTTCCTTTTGAAGTCATTCATCGTCCCCACCTCCACCCTCCACCCCCTCCATGGGCAAAGAGTTCCAGGTCTTACTGCTCACTGTGAAAAAATGTTCTTCCTCTCATCCCCACTGTGTGTCCGACCAGAACTTCAATCTTCCTCTCGTCCCTATACCATCAGCCAATGGGAGTAGCTTTCCTTGTCTCCTTTATCCAAACTCGTTATAATCCTGTCCATCTTCATCAAATCTCCCCTCGCTCTCCTTTGCTCTATGGAGGACAAACCCAGCTTCCCGAATTGAATCTTTTCAGCAAAACCCTTAAACACAGGACTCACTATGGTAAATCTCCCCTGCACTGTCTCATCCTTCCAGTGTGTGGGTACCAAAACTGGAAGCCATCCTTGAGTTGGGGCCTTAATCTGAGCGTTATAACGATCCAGCATCACTTCATTCCACACTGACCCTCCAAAGAGCATCCCAACCAGACCAACTCCCCTCACTCCATAACCGTGCATTTCCCGTGGCTAATCCTTGGATACTATGGGCAATTTAACATGGCCAATCCACCTAACCTGCCATCTTTGGACTGTTGGGGAATCCCAAGCCGACATGAGGAGAACATGCAAACTCTACACAGAGGGTGGATTCAAACCCAGGTCCCTGGCAGCAGAGCTAACCACCATGCCACCCAGAGACCTAGGTTGATGCTCTTGTGGCATGGGTTCAAATCCCACCATAGCAGCTATTGGAATTTGAAATCGATTAATGTACCAACTTTTGTAAATTCCCCTGTGATTCACTAATGTCCTTTACAGAATAAAATCTGCCGTCCTTATCTGGTCTGATCTACTTGTGACTCCAGACCCAAAGCAATGTGGTGGACTCTTAACTGCTAACTGGCCAAAAGGCAGTTCAGGATAGGCAATAAATGCTCATCCTGTGGAGGGGGTGATGGGGGCTTGGAGGAAAGGGCATTGTGCATATTCGTCTGTGTCCCCAAACCCCAGTGTTCTCACTCAACAATGTCCACGCTCTCCCAAAATCCTTACCTTGGACTCACACATAATCTGAAGAATGGGACAACACACACTGTGTAACCTCACTCATGACTGATGCTAAACAAACTGACCTGTGGTTATTAGTAAGGTCCTGTGTGAACAGTTTGATGCAACAAAAATTACATTGGACAGAAGGGCAGGCAACTCCCCACCAAGATACATGACCACAAACTAGCCACCAAAAGACATGACCAACTATCAGTAATATCAATACACACAGACGAAGAGGGACACCAGTTCGACTGGGACAATACATCCATCCTGGGACAGGCTAAACAAAGACACGCACGGGAATTCCTGGAGGCCTGGCATTCCAACTGGAACTCCATCAACAAACATGTCGATTTGGACCCTATTTACCAACCTCTGAGAAAAAGGAGAGGAAGTGATGTCACTAACCACAACAGACCAAGACACATAAAGAGCAAATGGCACCAGCAGTTCATCGGAGGCTCACTGATGATGCCCCTAGCGTGGTGACGAAATGTCTGAGAACAATCTACCAGCTCAGTGAGCAAACCTACAAACTGATTCTGGTGGTGTTACAGAAGAATTATTGCAGACTCAGCTTGGGATCTGTGTGATGTCAATAGCCTCAAGGAACAGAATCCCAAGAAAATGCACAAATCACAGCAATTTGCAACATGAAGTTAATCTATCATCATGGCTTGGTGCCATTGGCATTGAATTGAAATCTGAATGTGTCTGCATTCCTGACATATCTATATCTTAATGTTATCATGGTAACATGGCTGTGGGACAGTGTCTCCTTACTTCTTTGGAGCGTGCTCAAGCATATTTAATCATTGTCTACAGGGTCATGCCTTCTTCCACCCAGAGCTCCCCATTCCTGCACTGGGTCTACTTTGGGCATGAGGCCGCTGGTTAGTGGTAATGCTGGACATCCTGGCACTGCCTACCAAGCTTTCTGCTCTGACCTGACGATACCACCCACTTTCAGCCATACCTTATGACCCCTGGGGAGGCAGGAAAGGGCAGCACTGGGCAGGTAGGGTCAGTCTTGCAAGCAGCAGTGGCTACAGTAGTCAAGTACACTATTAAAGGTCTCACACGTTCTGACGAGTGAGAAAGTGAGAGAGCAAATGAGAGAGTGAAAGAAAGTGTGTGTGAGAGAGAATGAGAGTGAGAGTGAATGAGAATGTGAGAGTGAGTGAGAGTAAGACAGATTATGTGAGAAAGTGAGTGAAAGTGAAAGAGAGAGAGTGAGGGTGAGAGAGAAAGAGTAAGAAAGAGTGAAAGTGTGAGAGAGTGAGTGAGTGAGAAAGAGAGTGAGAGGGTCTGTGGAGTGAGAGAGAGTGACAGTGAGAGAGTGAGAGTGAAAGAGTGTGAGTGAGAGTGAGAGTGTGAGAAAGTGAGAGAGTGAGAGAAATGAAATGGTGAGAGTGAAAGAGTGACAGTGTGTGTGTGAGTGAGAGTGTGAGAAAGTGAGAGAGTTAGAAAGTGAGAGAGTGTGTGAGTGAGAGAAGTGAGATGGTGGGAGTGAGACAGTGAGTGAGAGTGAGAAAGTGAATAAGAATGAGTGAGAGTGTGTGAGAGAGAATGAGAAGGGGAGTAAGGGAGATGGCTAAGTGAGGAATGGGAGTGAGGGAGGTGGCTCAGTGGGTGGGCAGAGGGATGTGGGGGGGGGGAGAAGGAATTGGATGAGTAGAGGAGGTGGGTGACTGAGAGAGGGAGGTGAGTGAGGAACTACATCGTTGAATCCCAGAACTAAAAGTTTGGCATGACAGAGCACAGTGTCTCAAGTCAGGGTTTTATTTTTAGTTCAGACATGATTGATTATTTGTTCCTCAGTCAAGTGCTCACCCTTCATTTAAAATAACCATTAGCAGTTCCCTGGTCCAATCTGGACTCAGGAATTGCTGTGGGACCCTGCTAGATGATAACATACAGATCCAAACACCTCAATGTTGAAGTTGATAATGGGTATTTCTGGAAAGTAAATGGGGGAGAGTGGAAGAGAACTGTAGATTTTCAGTACAGTCTCATGTAATGTGATAGAGAATGTAATTAAAGACATCCCCACACCAGAAAAGCTCTTAAAGTCAGCTGCAATCTATCAGAAGAGCCCACAATGTGAGTATCACACTGTTATTAGTGTTGTATTAAACTGAGGCAGGCAAGCTGAGCAATAGCATAAATAGGTCACTGTGTAGCTAATGGTCCACGTTTTCTCAATTTTACATAAGACTCATGCTTTTGTAATCTTGCTAATCATATTATATTTTACAAAATTTGATCTGTAGTGGCTGATTTCTGTATCTGACATACCAACCATACCAAATCGTGGTATGGTGGCTCAGTGGTTAGTACTGCTGCTTTTGTAGTGCTGGGTGACCTGGGTTCAATTCCATCCTTGTGTGACTGTGTGGAGTTTTTATATTCTCCCTGTGTCTGCGTGGGTTTCCTCCTACAGTCCAAAGATGTGGGTTCGATGGATTGACCATGCTAAATAGACCGTAACGACCAGGGGGGATGTGCAGGCTTGATTTTATTAGCCATGGGAAATGCAGGATTACAGGGATGGATCTGGTTGGGATGCTCTTTGGAATGGCCTACTTCCATACTGTACAGGAATTCTATGAAACTCCACAGGAATTGTTTGATTTGATTTAATATTGTCATGTACCTAGGTTTAGTGAAAAGTATTGTTTTGTGTTCAGTACAGGCAGCTCAAACCATACAAAGTACATAGAGCAGAGCAAGGAATACAGAGTTACTGCTGCAGAAAAGGTGCACAAAAAGCAAGATCAACATTTAATTTGAGAGGTCCATTCATAAGTCTGATAACAGTAGGGAAGAAGTTATTCCTGAATCTGTTGATACATGTGTTTAAGCTTTTATGTCATCGGCTCAATGGAGGAGAGTATAACTGAGCTGGGAGGGGGTCTTTGATGTTGTCGGCTGCCTTCCCGAGGTAGCGGGAAGTATAGATGGAATCAATGGATGGAAGGCTGGCTTGCGTGATGGACTCGGCTGTATTCACAACTCTCTGTAGTTTCTTACAGTCCTGGGCAGAGCCGTTGCCATACCAAGCTGTGATACATTCAGACAGAATGCTTTCTATCTGGACAGGAGAGATCGTTGGTGATCATCCCTCTTAGGAAGTTGACACTCAACTTCCATTTCCACCTCAGCACCATTAATGCAGACAACGACATGTCCTTCACCTTGCTTCCTGAAGTCAATGACCAGCTCCTTCATTTTGCTGAGTGTGTGTGTGTGTGTGTGTGTGTGTGTGAGAGAGTGTGTGTGTGTTTCTGTGAGTGTGAGAGAGAGTGTGTGTGTATGTGTGTGAGAGAGTGTGTGTGTTTCTGTGAGTGTGAGGGAGAGAGTGTGTGCGTGTTTCTGTGAGTGTGAGGGAGACAGTGTGTGCGTGGTGTGTGTCAGTGTGTCTGTA